>NW_006921623.1:8771984-8800524 GCF_000298275.1 Orycteropus afer afer | reverse complement strand
ATTAAGGATACTATTATCACTTGTGATTTTTTTTTCTCCCACTTTGGTATTTGCTCTTTCATCGTAACATACTCTTTTTGCCTTCTTCTTTTCTTCCTCTTCTTCAGGAGCAAATATCTTCCACTTTCCCTTCTGATTTTATGTAGAGCAGTTTAGTGCTCTTTTGTTGCAGGGAGAAGATGATCATTTGGCAGAGATAAGGCAGCCCAGATTGCAGAATTGAGTTGGAGGCTGAATTACGTGAGCTCAGAGATCCTCATCAGTTCTGTAAGTCTATGAATATCACATCTGCTCAACTTCCAGATAATAGATAACTGAAATATAATCTCCCTATGATACAGATGACCCTAGATTTAAGCATAGCAAGAAAATATAACCTGACTCTTTGCCAAAATTGCAGCTCAGGTGACTTTATAAATACACTTTATGCACTTTTTCAAGCAATCCAAGGGAAGACATCTATCTGTCTATAGTGAAGGCATAATATTGATGTGTCAAAGATTAGAGATTATTTAATAAGAAATGTAACTTATTAACAAATCTTTAAGGAGTCATGGTAGTGCAGTGGTTAAGCACTCATCTGCTAACCAGAAGGTCGGTAGTTCAAACGTACTAGCTGCTCCACAGGAGAAAGATGTGGCTGTCTGCTTCTGTATTTACAGCCTTGGAAATCATAAACGAAACACAACCAATGCCATGGGGTTGGATCCGACTCATAGCAACCCCTCCTTGGGTGTCTGAGGCAGTATTACTATGGAAGTAGATTGCTAAAGCTTCCTTCCAAAGAGTGGCTGGTGGGTTTGAACTGACAGCGTTCTGGTTAGTAGTCAAATGCCTTAGGCACTACACCAATAGGGCAGTAAAACTCTGTCCTATAGGGTCACTATGAGTTGGAATCAACTCAATGGGAATGGGTTATTCAAATCCTAAAAATTAAGTAGGCTAGAGCTCTAGCAAATATGTAAGCCTCAGCATGTTGTTGTTGTTGTTATGTGCCGTCAAGTCAGCCCTGACTCATAGCGACCCCTCCTTGGGTTTCCGAGGCAGTATCACTACAGAAGTAGGATTGCCCAACCTTCCTTCCGAGGAGTGGCTGGTGGGTTTGAACCGCCAGCCGTCTGGTTAGCAGGCAAGTGTCTTAGCCACTATGCTACCAGAGCTCCTAAGCCTCAGCATAGGTGTCCCTAATTTCCTAAATGGACTTAAGATGACCCCAAAATAGTACAAATCCTGAGTGAGCCCTAGAAATAGGGAAGGCAGCCCATCCATGAACTATAATGCAGAAAGAACCATGTTGCAGGAGACACTAGAACTGACCAGCAGTTTTGCTTAGTAGAATCATGGTAGAAGTTCTGGGAGAACCCCACTGATAGCCTTTAAATTGGAGGGATGAGATTTAGTAGTGAGAGTGGTTGTGGGACAAAAGTGAGTAAGCACTCTATGCTATGAATCAGCATATGCAGCAGGTAGCTGAGAGGGCCAACGATATAACAGAGCTACTCAAGTAGTAGACTGGTCAACAGGGCTTCTTCCTGATACAGCTGGGCTTTTCTATCATGTAGTAGGAAGGAGAATTGCTACAGCCACAGCCACAGCCACAGAATAATTTAACAATTTTCATAGCATTTATTCATCCCTGGGTGAATGGTTAATATACTTAGCTAACTGAAAGGTGAAGGTACGAGTCCACCTACAGATGACTTGGAGGAAAGCCCTGGCAATCTATTTCTGAAATAACAACCTACCAAGCACAGTTCTACTTTGACACACATAGGGTCACCATTAGTTAGAACTGACTGGACAACAACATTTTTTTTTTGTAATTATATCATAGGCATTATTATAAATCAGTGGTTCTCAACTGGGGATGATTTTGTCTTCTAAGGGACTTTTGGTAATATCTGGAGAGAATTGTGGTGGTCAAAATTGGGAAGGGGCTGCTACTGACCTCTAGTAGGTAGAGGTAAAGGATCCTGCTAAACATCCTAAAATGCTCAAGACAGCCCCAGCACAAAGAATTATCAGGCCGCAACGTTCCTTTAAATATTTAACAAATATTAACTGATTTAATCCTCATAGCAGCCCTATGAAGGCTGCTTATCTTTCAGGTAGGGAAATCGAGGCAGGTAAGTAATTTGCTGAATGTCACATATCTAAAGGAGTGGCTGGCCAAAGGGAAATGTGGGCTAGATAAATGCAGGTGTAAAGGGAGGAACTACCACACTAATACTAGCCCAAATAAAATTCAAGGCAAAATGACGACAGGCAGGGTAGGTTTTTCAAAAAGGAAAGGTATCATCCAGGTTGAAAATGTTTTAGTAATGAAACTTTGAACACTAAATAATATAACCCTGAAATTATATAAAACAAGAACTGTTAGACAGTTCTTACATGTTCTACATGTAAGTAGTTGACTGACACACAGTAGTGGTAAAGAAAAAGCTTTATTGAAGTATATAATTGACATAATAAACTGCACATATTTAGAATGTATAATTTGATAAATTTTGATATATGTATATACCCATACCATTTCCACACAATCAAGATACTGAACACATCCATCACTCGAAAGTTTCCCTATGCGAATTTTTAGCCCCTACTTCTAACCCCTCCCTGGCCTTTCCTCTAATTCTCATGTAACCACTGATCTGCTTTGTATATAGTTTACATTTTTTGTTTTATATAAATCAATCTTCGGAAGGAAGGTTGGGCAATCTACTTCCGTGTGATACCGCCTCCGAAACCCAAGGAGAGGTCACTAAGAATCAGGCTTGACTCAATGGCAGTGTGTTTGGTTTTGGGTTTTATAAATGAATCATAAAGTTTGTACTCCTCTTTTTTATATCTTCTTTCAGCATATTCTGTGATTCATTTGTGACAGTACATTCCTTTTCATTGCTAAGTAGTATTCCATCACATGGATATACCTCAGTTTATCTATTCACCTGATGGTGAGCATTTGTGTTGTTTCCAGTTTTTGATTATTACAAATAAAGATACTATGAACTTTTGTAAGCAAGTCTTTCTATGGACATGTGCTTTCATTTTTCTTGGGTTAATACCATAGAATGGAATGGCTGGGCCATATAGGGAGTATATGTTTAATATTTCAAGAAATTACCAACCTTTTCAAGCAATTAGTCCAAAAGACTAGTGGACCATGCAAACCTCAGCCTATATGACCCTGAGGTCAAAAGAACTAGATGGTGCCCACTGTCATCCCACTCAGAAAGGGATCAGTGCAGAAGACCCTGGATGGAGTGGGAGAAAAATGTGAAACAAAACTCAAACTCATAAAAAAGACCAGGCTTACTGGTCTGATACAGACTGATGAAACTCCCAAGATTACGGCCCCTAGTGATCCTTTCAGCATAGAACTAGACTCACTCTATAGCTTCCAACCGAACAATAGACAGGCGTGTAAGGTGAACATTTACACCAGGTAGGAGCTCTGGTGGCATAGTGCCTAAGGCATTTGACTGCTAACAGAAGGCTGGCAGTTCAAACCCACCAGCCACTCCTCAGAAGGAAGATTGGGCAATCTCCTTCTGTAGAGATACTGCCTTGGAAACACAAGGTGGGGTCACTATGACTCAGATCCGACTCGATGGCAGTGAGTTTTTTTTTTTTTTTGAAGTATACTCCTTACAATAATCAACCATGGGAGATCAGAAGGGCAGTATTTGCACAGGGAGATTGGGAGATCAGAAGGACAATATTTGCACAGGGATATTGGGAGATCAGAAAGGCAGTATTTGCACAGGGAGACATCAGAGAGCAGGAGTGCATAGGAAAGGACACAGTGAAGAGGTAACCATGGGGAGGAAACGGGAAGAGAGCTTTTACATTATGGGGATTGCAATCAATGTCATTAAACAAAATGTGTATGAACCTCTATATGGAAAATGAATTTGTTCTGTAAAGTTTCACCCAAGTCACAATTTTAAAAAGTTAAAAAAACAGGCAAAATTACCAAACTTTTTCAAATTTTTTGTTCCACTTGACATTCCCACCAGCAGTATGAAAGTACATGTTCCACATCTTCACTAATATTTGGTATTGTCAGTCTTTATAGTTTTAGACATTCTAATAGGCGTGTAATAGTATCTCATTGGACATAGTTTTATATTAGTTAACTGATACTAATAATTTTATATTAGTTATTCTGGCTATAAGCATAACTCTCTACATAAGCTCAACTACAATTTGTAGATGACTAATGTTGAATATCCTTTCATGTGCTTATCATCTATTTATCTTCTTTAGTGAAATGCCTGTTCAAATAAAAAATTGGGTTATTTGTTTTCTTATTGAGTTTTGAGATTTCTTTTAATATTTTGGATACAAGTCCTTTTTATCAGATATGTGATTGGCAAATATTTTCTCCTAGACTTGCTTGTCTGGGAGCTCTGGTAGCATAGTTCCTAAGGTACTTGACTGCTCACCAGAAGGCTGGTGGTTGAAGCCCACCAGCCACTCCTCAGAAGGAAGGTTGGGCAATCTACTTCTGTAGTGATACCACCTTGGGAACCCAAGGAGGGGTCGCTATGAGTTGGATCTGACTCAACAGCAGTAGGTTTGGTTTTGGGTTAGCCTTGTCTAAGGGACTGCTAACCAGAAGGCTGATGGTTCAAACCCACCAGCCCCTCCTTGGAAGGAAGGCTGGGCAATCTACTTCCCTAGAGATACTGCCTGGGAAACCCAAGGAGGGATTGCTATGAGTCAGGACTGACTCAACAGCAGTGTGTTTTGTTTTTGGTTTAGCCTTGCTTGTCTTTCTTTTCATTCTCTTAACAGTAGTTTCCAGAGTAGAAGTTCTTAGGTGTGATGAAGTCTAGTTTATCAAGTTTTTCTTCTATGGATCATGCTTTTGGTGTTGAATCTAAATACTGAAGCAACAAAAGACAGACACAGAGCAATCCCTCACAGACACCCAGACACTATGGGAGAGAGATCCAATGGATCTACAGTCTCAGGACCATAGTACTGAAGGACACCAGACTCAATTGGCACAACAAAATACATAAAACCCTTGTTCCTCATCGTACATTGGTGATTAGTGACTGGGGTCTTAAAAGCTTTCAAGCAGTCACCTAAGATGCAGCCACTCAACCCAGGGTGATGCACCCACATAGGTAATACACCCCTTGGAGCAATAGAGCATGGGGCACTAGAGGGGCAACATTCACATGGAGGAAATGCAAGATAGGAGTGCATAACTATGAGGAGCACAGGAGGAGGGTTACTGGACAGGGAGGGGAGGAGATTGGGTTAGGGTTGGGAATGGTAAATGGGGAGTGAAACTAAGTGTACACGTAATATTGAATGTAAAACAAATTCTTAAAATGAAACAAAATAAAAATAAAATAAAAAGCCTGTGCCAACCCAAGGTCATCAATATTTTATACTATGCTTTCCTCTAGAAGTTTTATAGTTTTAGGCTTTTCATTTAGGTGTGTGATCCATTTTGAGTTAATTTTTATATACAATGCGAGGTATGGATTGAGATTCACTTTTGCATGTGAAGATTCAGTTGTTCCAGTACCATTTGTTGGAAAACAGTAGTACTTTTGACAGATAAGTATGTAAAACACAAATAAGGTATAAATAGAATAATGCACCCTCACTGAGAAGTGATTCTTTAAATGCACATGGAGCATTTATAAATACTGATCTTAGTAACCATGTATAAACTCTTGATTCAGGCTATAACACAATAAAACTAGGAAATTAATAATGAAGTATAAACAACAATAACAGCATATAAAAAGTCAATGCCCTCATCTCCTTCTAATATGGTCAAGAAAACCCTTTCAGTCTAGGTACAAGAGCTAGTGCTGCTGCTGCTGCCGCCCTGCCTTGGCTTATGGCCTTCAGCTTGTCAGTAGTTAATACCAGGTTTGCTAACCAATTTATGCGATGTCATAATGCCAGTTTGTGGGCTACGTAATTTGCTGCCTCAGCATCCATTAATTTATCCTACTTGCCCTTTCACCCAGTTTCAATAGGGCAGTTCTTATCTTGACACAGTCTCTTAACAATTGTAGTCTCTAACCAGCCCCCCCAGCCAGGCTGCATACATTCGCATGATAAAAACCAACCAACCAACCAACCAACCAAAAACCGTTACAATCTTGTTACCCAGTCTCTCAATGGCTGTAATTATCCCTTGCCTCTCCTGGTCATGTCCCATATGATTCCCTATAATAAAAATATGTTCCTTGTGCTAATGCACTGTTGTTGTTATGTGCTAGAATCTTTAAATTGACGAGTAAAAAAACTTCAGCACAGGCTAACACGGAGACCACACCCTGCTCGACATACATATGCCTTCGCCCACAGTTCAAGCTTGTTGCCCTGTCCCCGGGCACAACTCCTGTGTGGCCCTGCGTGGATGCATGTCGTAGATTCCTCTCTACGATCTTTAAGTACAGGAAGTCTCAGGGTTACCAACATCTGACTTACGAGCGTTCAGTAGCCACTTTCTCCTCCTCCCTCCACTTCCTCCCGCTCGGGTTCCTGCTCTTAACCATCCCAGGCCAGCCGCAGCCTCGCTCTGCACGCAGGGGTAGCGGGTGGAACTTTTCTACTCTCTGTGACAGTCTCCTCCTGCGCCCCCTGCAGGCAAGCCCCAGCTGTCCGCCGGGTCCTCCCCCAGCCGTGCCTCTAAGCCTGGGGAAGTTTATTCCATCAGCCCTCTGCCCCTTCCTCCTTCTCTTCACCCCCGGTCCCCTCCTCTTTCCCCGGGGTAGGTACTGCCGCTGCTGCGGCTGCCAGCCCGCCAGCTCCTGGGCCAGCCACCCCAAGCCAAGAGCTGGAAAGCCCTGGCTCCGAGCACTGCAGCCTTCAGTCCTCAAACCCACACAGTTCATCCTCAGTTGCCCCGTCCCACGCCGCAGCAGCCTGCCTCGCCCGGCTGGCACGCCCTCCGCTCCCCCCACCGCCCTTAGCAACACGCCTCAAAATTATTGCGCCCAAAAGTAAAACTTAAGACTATGAAAAATTTAATTTAAAGAGAGATTTATTGAGAAATAAAAGCAACTGGAATTGCGGAGGCAGCAAGTCTTACAAGTTAAGATTAGCCTCTCCGCTGAGGCATGGAGTGCCAAGAGTTTCCAAAAAACCAATCGTTGCCCTCAGTAGGATACGACTCATAGCGACCCCTCCTTGGGTTTCCCAGGCGGTCCTTCCTTCTGAGGAGTGGCTGGTGGGTTTGAACCACCAGCCTCTGGTTAGCAGAAGATGTTTATAAAAGCAAAAACCACAGGCAGCTGAGGTGCAGCTAAAGCTCTCTTCATTGGTTGGTTTGCTGGAGGCAGTTGGGGTGCAGAGAGGTGCAGCTAACCACTTCCCATTGCTTGACGTTTGGGCTAGTTAGAACGAAGTATGGTAAGTATGATAAGAGAGTCAGGGAGACATTTTTTTCTGGAGGAGTGAAGGGGGAACTTTCTGAAAATTGGTTAGCCACTAAAGTTACATGCTTCCTGGAATATTAGATCATCTAGACACCTGCACCCTGTGTTAAAGGAGGCTATTTCAGCATTATGAGCTGGTGGGTTCTGTTAAAATATAAACTCAAATAATTGGAAGCAACAGAATGATTATAAATGAAAAATGCAAAGTATTCTGATACCCAAAAGGAAAAAGGGAGCTCTGGTAGCATAGTGGCTAAGACACTTGCCTGCTAACCAGACGGCTGGCGGTTCAAACCCACCAGCCACTCCTCCTAAGGAAGGTTGGGCAATCCTACTTCCGTAGTGATACTGCCTCGGAAACTCAAGGAGGGGTCGCTATGAGTCGGGTTTGACTCGACGGCATATAACAACAACAACAACAAAAGGAAAAAAGGGTTTTGACACAGAAAAGCTATAAATCTGTATTTATTTAACATCAACTTATTGTAACCATAAGGAGCTCTGGTAGCACAGAAGTTAATACATTTGACAGCTAACTAAAACATTGGTGTTTGGAACTCACCAGCCACTCTGCAGGAGAAAGGTGAGGCAGTCTGCTTCCATAAAGATTTATAGCCTTGGAAACCCTAAGGGCAATTCTGCTCTGACCTGTAGGGTCGCTGTGAATTGGGATCCAATCCATGGCAGTGAGTTTGGTTTTGTTTAGTTATTTTGGCTATAAGCTTAACTCTCTATATACTTAAGCTTAACTACAATTTGTTCTCTTTCCTGGAACACCTGTGCAAGCAAAGCAAGCAAAAACCACACTTTCAGAAAAAACGAGGGCTAGCATGTCTTTTAAAAAAGTTCTACTCTGTCATATACTAAAGCTAAAGTAAAATTTTAGTGCATATAAATCAAGATGGAGTCACTCTTACTCCCTTGACATGAGTCCAGGCTAGGCCAAGAGCCAGGTTTTGGAAAGTTCTCTCTGTCAATTACCACTGTATTATTATGTTAAAGATGTTTTAGTGTATATGGAAATGTTTCTTTAATTTTTTTTTAATAAAAAGTACACTATATGCTATTATATAGTAAGACAAACATTCGACTGACATCACATACAAACTGTACATAGCTGTTCTGATTTAGATACAAATTCAACTTAAAGACAGGCTTAGGAACAGAACTGTGCCTAATCTGGGCACTGCCTGTTCTAAATTTTATTTGTTTTCTGGTCTTCCGGTGTGAATCTCTTTTCCTCAATCCGTACCTGACACATTATGCAAGACATCCACAGACCAGCTTTGGGTCAAAACCAAGACATGTATGTGATAATCAGTTTATAGGAAATCTTGACTAAATAACTGTGGCACAGCCACTTGGAAGAAAGCTGTGTATGTACATTTCCAAGGGACTGCATGGAATGAAAGAAAAGAAAACAAAAGAAAAGGAAAGAAAACCACCAGAAGTGGTATGAACTCTTGCCTTATGGGTTTACCACAATTGGGGATAACTTTCTCTCTTTGTTGACTGCTAACCAGAAAAGAAAAGAAGAGAAGACCAAAGTGGATGACAGAAGAGACTCTGAACCTTGCCCTTGAGCAGAGAATAGCTAAAGCAAATGGAAGAAATGAAAAGGTAAAAGGGCTCAACAGAAGATTTCAAAGAGCAGCTCGAGTAGACAAAGCCAATTACTATAATGAAATGTGCAAAGACCTGGAGTCTGAAAACCAAAAGGGAAGAACATGCTCAGCATTTCTCAAACTGAAAGAACTGAAGAAAAAATTGAAGCCTTGAGTTGCAATATTGAGAGATTCTATGGGCAAAATATTGAATGATGCAGGAAACATCAAGAGAAGATGGCAGGAATACACAGAATCACTGTACCAAAAAGAACTGATTGATCTTCATCCATTTCAGGAAGTGGCATATGATCTAGAACCAATGGTAATGAAGGAAGAAGTCAAAGCTGCAATGAAAGAACTGGCAAAGAACAAGGCTCCGGGAATTGATGGCATACCGATTGAGATATTTCAACCAACAGATGCCCCATTGGAGGCACTCACTCAGTTATGCCAAGAGATTTGGAAGACAGCTACCTGGCCAACTGACTGGAAGATATCCATATTTGTGCCCATTCCAAAGAAAGGTGATCCCACAGAATGTGGAAATTATAGAACAATATCATTAATATCACACTCAAGTAAGATCTTACTGAAGATAATTTGGAAATGTTTGCAGCAGTATATTGACGGAGAACTTCCAGAGGTTCAAGCCAGATTCAGAAGAGGACGTGGAACAAGGGATATCATAGCTGTTGTCAGATGGATCTTGGCTCAAGGCAAAGAATACCAGAAACATGTTTGCTTGTGTTTTATTGACTATGCAAAGGCATTTAATTGTGTGGATCATGACAAATTATAGGTAACATTGAGAAGAATGGGAATTCCCAAGCACTTGATTGTACTCATGAGGAATCTGTACCTTGACCAGGCGGCTGTCATTCGAACAGAACAAGGGGACACTACATGGTTTAAAATCAAGAAGGGAGTGCATCAGGGTTGTATCCTTTCTCCACATTTATTCAATCTATATGCTGAGCAAATTATCCGAGAAGGTGGACTATATGAAGAAAAACATGATATCAGGATTGGAGGAAGAATCATTAACAACCTGAGATATGCAGATAAATACAACTTTGCTTGCTAAAAGTGAGGATGATTTAAGGCACCTACTGATGAAGGTTGAAGAATACAGGGTGCAGTATGGATTATGTCTCAATATAAAGAAAACAAAAATCCTCACAACTGGACCAATGAGCAGCATCACAATAAATGGAGAGAAGATTGAGGTTGTCAAAGAATTCACATTGCTTGGTTCTACAATCGATGCCAATGGAAGCAGCAGTCAGGACATTAGACGATGTGTAGCATTGGGAAAGTCAACTGTGAAGGAACTGTATCAAGTGCTGAGGAGCAAGGATATCTCCTTGAGGACTAAGGTGCACCTGACACAAGCCATGATATTTCCAATTGCCTTGTATGCATGTGAGAGCTGGACAATGAATAAGGAAGACCGAAGAAGAGTTGATGCTTTTGAGTTGTGGTGCTGGCAAAGAATGCTGAAAGTACCATGGACTGCTAAAAGAACTAACAGATCTGTCCTGTAGGAAGTGCAGCCAGAATGCTCCTTGGAAGCAAGAATGGCCAGACTTCGTCTCACCTATTTTGGTCATGTTGTCAGAAGGGACCATTCCCTGGAGAAGGATGTCATGCTTGGTAGGGTGGAGGGTCGACGAAAGAGGGGGAGGCCTTCAATGAGATGGATTGATACGGTGGCTGCGATGATGGGCTCAAGTATAGCAGGGATTGTGGGGCTGGTGCGGGATCGGGCAGTGTTTCGTTCTGCTGTGCATGGGGTTGCTATGAGTTGGAAACGACTTGACGGCACTTAACAACAACCAGAAGGTTGGTGGTTCAAACCCACCAGCCACTCCTTGGAAGGAAGATTGTGCAATCTACTTCCGTAGAGATGATGCCTGGAAAACCCAGGGAAAGGTTGCTATGAGTCGGAAACAACTCGTGGGCAGTGAGTTTGGGTTGTTTTGTTTGTTTGTTTGTTTTTGGTTTTCTCTCTTTGTGGTCTTTGGCTTACTTTAGTTCTTTTAATTATTTGGGAATTTCATGACACTAAGAGATTCATCAAAGGATATAATATCTTTGTTCCTCATAAAGGAAATGCTAAGCCACCTTCAGCTTCTAGCCTCATGGCTATTTGCAGCCACATACAGCATCTTTGTGCAAATTGCAAAAAAGGCATCATTCCTCATGCTAGCATGCAGACTGGAGGACAGAAACATACTAAATTTCAGTGCCGTTAACCCTTAGGCAGGGTCCTATTGGCAGTATACAAACTGCAGAGTTGTTTGTAATGGCCCTGTCTAGCCCTCTCCCAAACATGGAGTTCTTCACTCTGCATTGTCATGAATGTCCACATAGTAGTGAGGTTAGATACAGAGGAATTTGCAAGCAGCCAAGCTCCAAGGGCAGACAGCTGGTACAAATGGAACAAAAAGCTTTTCTTTAGGCAGACCTAATGGGTCCATGGTATCATCTTGTCATGACTGGCTTTCCTTGTTTGGGGAACGAGTAGCAAGGTGGTTGTTTTTATTTCAATTTTATTTTCGTTTGTTTGTTTTTAAATCTATTTTTGAGTAAAAACTCCACCAGGTCTCCAAAGAGGATTTTGAGGAAGAGAGGTTGAGTTTTTTGGCTTTTTTTTCATCCATTAGTGAGAACATTATTTGGAAAAGAGGCAAACAGGCATTGCTGTAACTGAAGAACAATAGACAATGATCATAATCTATTGATATTACCTCTTTTTTTGAGAAAAGAAATATCATTAATAGAAGATGATATCATGATAGAAGATGAAGGGTATCAGGATATTTCTGAGGGTTTCCCAAAATACCATTTCGCTGTCAGTCTTGGGGTAGTGATTATTACTGATAATGTTAGATTAGATCTAATTTTCTTGAATCCTCTGTTTTCTTCAAAACCAAAAAACCAAATTCACTGCCACTGAATTGGATCCGACCCATAGTGACCTTTCTTTGGGTTTCTGAGGCAGTATCATTACAGAAGTATATTGCCTATCCAGCCTTCTGAGGAGTGCCTCGTGGGTTTGAACTGCCAGCCTTCTGGTTAGTAGTCAAACGCCTTTGGTACTATGTTATCTCAGTGTATCCTTTTTCACAATGGGATCTTTGCTTCATCTTTGCAAAACTGAAGCATGTTTTTCCCCAAACCAGCAGTGTATTGAAGATGAATTCAATCCTCTATCTTGAGAAATGAAAAATCTACTTCTAGTTTTAAAATGACCAATTTTCTTATTTCTGGTCATCAAGGTTTGCAAAAAATTGAATTTCAATTGCAGCTATGGCACTTCATTATAATGGATAAAGGGTTATGACACATTGATAATTGGGAAAAAAAAAGGCAAATTGAAAAACAGGAAAAAGGTGTGATCTCAGTTTTTTAGAATTTTATATATAAACACAAAGGAAAAAAGGATGTAGTAGAAAGGGAGAAATTGAAAATAAAGGAAAAAGCTATGGATGTCCATTATTACCACCACTATTAAACATTCTGGCAGCACTAGCCAATGAAGTCAGACAAAATAAAGAAGTAAACATATATGAAAGTAGAAATGAGAAAGCTATATGATTGCTTTTAGATGTTATTATGTCCAAGAATACTCAAGAGGAGCAATAGAAAAACTATTAGAGTAAGAGAATTTAGTAGGGTCAATATTACAGAATTATTATATAAAAATGTCTTGCACAATTCAACCTTCTTGTTCCTGTTTCCCCTCTCATGCCCATGACCTCTAGCTTTATTCTAAAATATCATGGCCATTTATGTTGTTTTCATTTTTGCATTATTTTCAACATTGCTTTAAAAGTATGATTCAAAATGTGTTAGTGTTAGTCTTTCTTAAGATAAACTCCTGGAAATGTAATTTCTAAGTCAAAGGATACCCACAAACTGTGCCCCCAAGACCCTAACAGTATCTAAAAATGCCAATAATGACTATTACTTCTGTTTACACTTTTGCCGTTTTATAGATTAGGGGTGCAGATATTATTTTAATATCTCTTTTCCCTCATAACTAGGGAAGGGGAACATATTTCTTTGCTATTCATATTTCTTCTTCTGTGAGGTACCTATTCAAATCACATGTCTGTTTTTATTAGCTTATTTCTTTATCTTATTGATTCATGGTGTTTTCATATTTTATCATATATTACGTTTCCTATTATGTATGCTGCAACTATTTATTTACCTTTTAGTAAACTCTTATTTACCTTGTAGTTTATTATGGTTTTTTAAGTTTTAATTTTAAAATAATCTGTCAATCTTTTCTTTAGTAGCTTCTGGATTTTTTTTTCTTCCATATGAAAGCCTTCTGTACTTTATGAATTTTTCAATATATTCATATATATCTTCCAACACTCGTCTGCCAACTTGTTATACTGTGGTGGCTTGCATGTTGCTGTGAGGCTGGAGGTTATGCCACCAGTATTTCAAATACCACCAGGATCACCCATGGTGGACAGATTTCAATGGAGCTTCCAGACAAAGACAACTGAGAAGAAGGATGGGGCTATCTACTTCTCAAAGACATAGCCAGTGAAAACTTTTTGAATAGCAGTGAAACACTCTGATATATTACTGGAAAACTTTATGAATAGTCCTGAAATATTGTCTGATATAGTGTCAGAAAATGAACCCCTCAGGTCAGAAGGGACTCAAAACACAACTAGGGAAGAGCTGCCTCCTCAAAGGAGAGTCGACCTTAATGATGCAGATGGAATAAAGCTTTTGGGACCTCCATTTGCTGGTGGGGCTTGACTCAAAATGAGAAGAAACAGCTGCAAATATCCATTAATAATTGAAACATGGAATGTATGAAGTATGAATCTAAGAAAATTGAAAGTTGTCAAAAATGAAATAGAACACATAAAAATTGATATTCTAGACATTAGTGAGCTGAAATGGACTGCTTTTGGCTGTTTTCAATCAGGCAATCATATGATCAACTATGCGGGAATGACAAGTTGAAGAGGAGTGATATGGCATTCATCATCACAAAGAATGTTTTAAGATCTATCCTGAAGTATGTGGTGTCAGTGATAGGATAATATCCATACACCTACAAGGAAGACCGGCTAATATTACTATTATTCAAATTTACGCACTGACCATGAAAGCCTAAGATGAGGAAATTGAAGATTTTTACCAACTTCTGTAGTCTGAAATTGACTAAACATGCAATCAAGATGTGTTGACTATTACTCGTGATTGGAATGCAAAAGTTGGAAACAAAGAAAAATCACTGGTAGTTGGAAAATACGGCCTTGGTGATAGAAATGACTCTGGAGATTGCGTGATAGAATTTTGCAGGACCAAAGACCTAGTCATTGCAAATATCTTTTTTTCAACAATGTAAGTGGTGCCTGTACACGTGGACTTTGTGAGATGGAGTACACAGGAATCGGATTGACTACATCTGTAGAAAGAGGCCATGGAGAAGTCAATATCTTCAGCCAAAACAAGGCCAGGAGCTTATTGTGGAACAGACCATCAGTTGCTCATATGCTAGTTCAAGTTGAAGCTGAAGACATTCAAACAAGTCCACGAGAGCCAAAATATGACCTTGATTGTATCCCATCTGAATTTAGAGACTATCTGAAGATTTGATGCATTGAACACCAATGACTGAAGGCCAGATGAGTTGTGGGATGACATCAAGAATATCATACATGAAGAAAGCAGAAGGTCATTAAAAGACAGAAAAGGAACAAGAGACCAAAATGGATGTCAGAAGAGACTCTGAAACGTGCTCTTGAATGGAGAGTAGCTAAAGTGAATGGAAGAAATGATGAAATAGAAGAGCAGAACAGAAGATTTCAAAGGGTGGCTCGAGAAGACAAAGTAAATTATTATAATGAAATATGCAAAGACCTGAAGTTAGAAAATCAAAAGGGAAGAACATGCTTGGCATTTCTCAACCTGAAATAACTGAAGAAAAAATTCAAGCCTCAAGTTGCAATACTGAAGTATTCTATGGGCAAAATATTGAATGATGCAGGAAATATCAAAAGAAAATAGAAGGAATACACAGAGTCACTGTGTAGAAAAGAATTGGTTGAATATTCAATTATTTCAGGAGCTGGCCTATGATCAAAAGCCAATGGTATTGAAGGAAGAAGTTGAAGCTGCACTGAAGGAATTGGCAAAAAACAAGGCTCCAGGAATTAACTATACCTATTGAGATATTTCAACAAACAGATGCTATGCTGGAGGCACTTACTTGTCTATGCCAAGAAATTTGGAAGACAGCTACCTAACCAACTGACTGGAAGAGATATGTATAGAGAGCGATCCCAATGAAAGGTGATCTGACAGAATGTGGAAATTATCGAACAATATTATTAATATAACACACAAGTAAAATTTTTCCTGAAAATGTTTTCAAAATGGTTGTAGCAGTATATTGACATGTAACTTCCAGAAATGCAAATTGGATTCAGAAGACGATGTGGAACAGGGGATATCATTGCTGGTGTCAGATGGATCTTGGCTGAAAGCAAGGAATACCAGAAAGATGTTTACTTGTGTTTTATTGACTACGCAAAAGAATTCGATTGTGTGGATCATAACAAATTATGGATAGCATTGAGAAGAATGGGAATTCCAGAGCACTTAATTGTGCTCATGAGGAACCTGTACATAGACCAGGAGGCTGTCGTTCGAACAGAATGAGAGGATACTGCATAGTTTAAAATCAGGAAGGGAGTGTGTCAGGGTTGTATCCTTTTACCATACTTATTCTGTATGCTGAGCAAATAATACGAGAAGCTGGAGTATTTGAAAAAGAGTGTGGCATCAGGATAGAAGAAGACTCATTAACAACCTGCAATATGCAGACGACACAACTTTGCTTGCTGAAAATGAAGATGACTTGAAGCACTTATTGATGAAGATTAAAGACTAAAGATTACAGACTACTGTCTGTAGTATGGATTACACCACAACATAAAGAAAATGAAAATCCTTACATCTGGACAAATAAGCAGCATCATGATAAATGGAGAAAAGATTGAAGTTGTCAAAGATTTCATTTTACTTGGATCCACAATAACATCTGTGGAAGCAGCAGTCAAGAAATCAGACATCATATTTCACTGGACAAATCTGCTGCAAAAGACCTCTTCGAAGTACTGAAAGTACTATGGACTGTCAAAAGAATGAACAAATCTGTCCTGGAAGAAGTACAGCCAGAATGCTCCTTGGAAGCAAGAATGGCCAGACTTGGTCTCACCTACTTTGGTCATGTTATCAGAAGGGACCATTCCCTGGAGAAGGATATCATGCTTGGTAAAGTAGAGGGTCAGGGAAAAAGGGGAAGACCCTCAACGAGATGGCTTGACACAGTGGCTGCTGAAGTATAGCAAGGATTTTGAGGATGGTGCACAACTGGGCAGCGTTTCATTCTGTTGGTCACAGGGCTGCTATGAGTCGGAACTTACTTGGCGGCACCTAACAACAACATATATATCTTAACATATTCACATAAATATTTATTATGAAAACTTTACACATACATGAAAATTAAGAGACTGTTATTATAATGAACCTCAATATAGCCATCATTTGATTTCCATAACTATCAAGATTTGCCATACTTGCTCACTCCGTATCTTTGTAAAAAAATATGAGGTGAGGCACCTGACCTCCTCTAACTTCACAAGGGTGAGGAGAATCAAGATCACCAGCCCAAGACTGATTTCTATGAGGCAAAGTTCAGACATGCCTCCACCCTCGAACTTTAAAAAAAAAAAAAAAAATCAATTATGACACCAACTGACTGTCCCACAGTTCTCTCTGTTTCTCTGCTGGGTTCAGGAATCCATAACAATGAACACACAGAACTCTCAGACAATACTCACGCTTGTAGGGTTTATTAGGGAAGTAACAGGTTACCATTCAGAATCAGGTATGACTCAGCCCACAGGCCCACCTCTCTTTTTCCCCTGGCCTCTTGACTCCCATTGGCCTCTGCCCTGTAGGCAAGTGTTATAAAGCTCTTTCAGCTCTGCAGATAGGTTCCCAGAGGCATCCTGCTCTGCCAGTAAGCCTTAGCCTGAAAGGGCTTAGCTCTAGCTCTGTGGGTCAGTAAACCTAGTTCCACCACGTGCCGGAGGCACCTTACTTTGCCAGCAAACCTCTTGCCTGAAGGCACTCAGCTTTCTCACTCTGTGGATCCTTAGCCCACTATGCCGTCTCATGCAGATTACCTGGTTCTGCTTCCTCAGCAGTCGTCATTTCTCTGCCACCAATTCTCGCGGCCTTTCACTATTTCTCTGGTATAACAGCTCCATCTCCTTGGGTTCCTGTCTCTTCTTCTTGGTAGTCAGGTTCCTCCTTTCTGCCTCTGTGATGGCTCATTTTAAGCCTAGTGGGATGGCAAAACTGACGGATTCCTTCCTTGGGGTTCCATGTACCTTATTTTCATGACCCCACCCCCCACATGCACCTTATTTTCATGACCCCACCCCCCACAAGGGTGCTTGTACCTTATTTACATTATTAGCAAGATATCCAACCCCCTTGGTGGGCCATAAGCACCGATTTGCAAAGTCCCATCCAATCATTTGGTGGTAGTTATAAAGACTATGGCTAGAAGGACCACATTAAATAATTTACCTCAATCATCTTTTCTGCTATTGCTAAAATATTTTAAACCAAGTCCTAGGCTTCACATCATTTTGCTTATATCAACTTCAGTATGCCATTTTGTATTTTTCATCATAATGCCATTATAATACCTAACAAGTGAATAGTAATTCCTTAGTTATTACCTATAATACCAAACCAAACCAAACCAAACAAAAAAACCCACTGCCATTGAGTTGATTCTGACTTACAGCAACCTTATAGGGCAGAGCAGAATTGTTGTAAATTTTCATGGAAGCAGACTGTTACATCTTTCTCTTATGGAGTGGCTGGTGGGTTTGAAATGGCAACCTTTTGGTTAGCAGCCAGGTGCTTTAACCACTGCACCACCAGGGCTCTAGTATCACCTCTGAACCAACCAAAGCCACTGCTGTTGAGTTGATTCTGACTCATAGCGACCCTATAGCCAGTCCTTATTCACATTTTCCAGTTATCTAAAAATAATCTTTTTTTTCCACATTTGCTCAAATCAGAGTCAAATATGGCCCGTTTATTGCATTTGATTGTTGTGTTTTTTTCCATTTTCAAACTCAAGCAGTCTCACTCCTCCATCTTTAATACCATTCGTGTGTTGGAAAAAAAGAAACAGAACAAACATATGCCATTTGTCCTATAGAATACTCACATTCTGAATTTATTTATATGCTTCTTTATGGTGTCATTTAACTTATTTCAATTAATTAATTTAGTCAGCATCCAAGCAAGATCCACACATTGCTCTTGGTTGTTTTATCTCTGCTAAACCAAACCAAACACACTGCCATTGAGTGAGATCCGACTCATAGCGACCCCTCCTTGGGTGTCCGAGGGAGTATCACTACAGAAGCAGATTGCCCAACTTTCCTTCCAAGGAGTGGCCAGTGGGTTTGAACTGCCAGCCTTCTGGTTAGCAGTCAAGTGCCTTAGGCACTATGCTACCAGAGCTCCTTGTTCCTGGGTCTCTTTTAATTTAGAATAGTACCCCCCCACCCCAGTGACTTGTAAAATCCAGGTCATTTCTTCTGTAGAAAGTCCTGCATTATGAGTTTTTCTGTTTTCTTTCTCCTGGTGCCATTTAACTTTATTTCCTGTAAACACATCACCTCCATCGGCGTGATTAAATTCAGTTTCAACCCCCCCCCCCCCCAAGAATACTTCTTAGGTAGAAATGTATAAATTACATTTATTACATTATAAATGTCATGTGGCACATGGCAGGCTGTCTTGCTATTAATAAAACTAAGCTTGATCAGTGGATTCAGATATGACAGCCTGCTATATCCATAATGAAGTTCTCCAAACTTTCATCTAATGTTTTCATTCGTTGTTAAGTCTCTGCCTTAATTACTTATTTAATGGGGGGTTTTAAAATGGTGATATTCTAATTCTGTGTTCCTTCCACATTTATTAGCTAGAATTCTACTGAAAAGATTAACCTTTCTTATCAATGAGGACTATCAGGTGACATAAAGAATAGTTTAACAAGAAAGAGGATAAATGCTCATATATTTCCCTTTAATTGCCAGTTTCAGAGTAAGGAGGGCCCTGGTGACATAGCAGTTAAGCACTGGGCTGCTAACTAAAAGGTTGGCAGTTCGAATCCACCTAGCCACTCCACAGGCTATTTGCTTCTGTAAAGATTATAGCCAAGAAAATCCTATGATTTTCTACTGTGTCACATGGGCTTGCTATGAGTCTAAATTGACTAAAAAAAACTCAACAACAACCCTAGTTAACTCCAATAATGACTCATGAAAGTGTTTGATTTCTGTTTTTTTTTTTTTTTTTTTGAGTATCATGAAATCATGGATTTTATATATTCAGTGAACTTCAATCAATTGCAGTTATTATTCTTTGGCTGTTGAAATTGTTCCATCTATGACCAATGAGGAAATCCCTTTCTTTTAGCTCCTGTGTTTTGTGACATGATTCCCTTTGTCTCTGACAGTTTGCTTTCTGACGTAACAAGAAGTTCAGGCTCATTATATTATTGTCTCCTGCCCCAGCTTTGGTTTCTGTGTTTCCCCTAAGGATCTCTGGCTCCTTTCAGTGAGGAATGGTTCTTGGAGAACATGATCTGGGTGATACAGGTGAGCATTGCTGATGGGCTGTCCTTGCTGCTAGGCCTTTTCGACAGACAAACCAATCTAGGAAATGTGTATATCTGGAAATAAAAAGAACCATGAATTTATACGTACGTATATTTTGAATTCATTTATTGTCATGAGTTTTATTTAGTTAGCTCCTTTGATGTTTTGATTTCCACCTCTTCTTTATACTTAAAATCTCATTTCCCAATATTACTAAATTAATCACTTGTTTTATCCAATACAATGTAAAAAAATTTGCAAAATAATTTTGGTATTATTTCTAATTAAAAAGACTATTGAGTGAAGTTTAATAACTTTTTTCAGCTCTATTTAGCCATAGAATATATTCCACTAGGCAAGGCAGTCAACATACTGTGTTCTAAAATTCCTTAAAATCATATGTCTTTGTCACCAACTTGATATACAGTCAGGTTTATGTTTTGGTTTTTAGTTTTTATGAATTTTTTTCTTTTTGATTTAATTTTCCAATATGTGTAAATCATATATGTGGTTCCAAGATCAGAATTATATATCAGGGCATATTAAGAAAAGTCTGGTTTTCACCGATGTCCCTTCAGCTCTGAATTCTCTTTGCCTTCATGGATGATTATTTTTATTAGTTTTTAGTTTGTCCTCCATTTGTGCATGTGTGCAAATATAAGAACCTATCATAAGTGTAAATATAAGTGTTTGTATGTATTATAGGTATACTATATATATATATATATATATATATATATATATACTATATACGTATACATATACATATAAATGTTTCTCTTTTTATCACCTTAGGTGTGTGTATGTATATGTATATTCTGGAAACCACTGTATGGGAATTTATAGGACTTTTCTGCATTCCTTTTTATGGCTGCATTGTATTATCTTGAGGGGATGTACTATAATTTGTTCTACCAGTTGTCTATTGCTACACAGCTGCACATTTGCTTTGTTTTCCAGCCTTTTACTATTACAAGTAGCACTTCAAAGAATAATCTTGCACATAGTCATTTCATATTTTTGCTAATGTATCTTTAAGAATGCTAGGTCAAAATATAAATACATATGTAATTTTTCTAAATATTGACAAATTTTACTCCACAGGGCTGTGCCAGTGTTTGAGAGTGCCTGTTTTCTCACAGCCTCATTAATTTAATATGTTTTCAAACTTTTAGACTTTTGCCAATTTGATGAGTAGTTTTGATATGTATTCCTTTTCCTATATTTAAGGGCCATTTTCTTTTCTTTTACTGAATTACTTAATCATATCTTTTCCTAATATTTCTGTCTATGTCTTTTTCTTTTCAGTTTTTAGGAGCTCTTTCATATAATAGGCATTTCCCAGGCTATAACTTACAAGTATTCTTTTTCTACTTGCTATTTATCTTTTTTTTTTGGGGGGGGTATATACAATGTTTTGTTTTTCACTTGTCCAGTTTATCAATCTAAATGTTATATTATCAGCCTTCAAACAGAAACAGAAAGGCTTTTATGTATTACAAAATGTCTTTTCAGAGTTACTGGTTTATCTTTTCAGCTTTTTAAAATTTTTTTTTGCCTCTTAGTTTAATACTTTCTTTCTTTCACTAAGCAGTTTCTAATTTTTAATGTACTAAAGCTAACAAGTATTTTCTCTTTTTGTAAAATTTTTTATTGTGATTTAAGTGAATGTTTATAGAGAAAATTCATTTTCCAAACAGCAGTTCATATACATTTTCTTTCACGAAATTGACTGCAATTCCCTACAGCTCTTTTCACACTTCTCTGTAGTTCCCTTTTCCCTATGTCCTTTCCTATGCATTCCTTCTGACCTATCTCCCCGTGCAAATGCTACCCTTATGTTCTCCCATGATTACTTGCTCTAAGGAGTGCATCTATCTGATGTAAATGCTCACCATACATACCTCTCTATTGTTTGTCTGGAAGCCATGGAGTGAGTTAAATTCCAGACCTGAAGGGTAACTAGGGGCCATAGTCTTGAGGGTCTCACCAGGCTCTATCAGACCAGTAAACCTGGTCTTTTTTTTTTTTTATGAATTTGAGTTTTGTTCCACATTATTCTCCCATTCTATCTAGGATCTCCAGCAGTGATCCCTTTATGAGTGGTTGACAGTGGTAGCCAGACACCATCTAGTTCTTCTGGTCTCATGGTCATATAGGCTGAGGGTTGTATGGTCCACTAGTCCCTTGGGCTAGTTGTTTCCACACATCTTTGGTTTTCTTCATTGGTCCTTGCTCCAGATGAGGAGAGATACATTGTTGCATCTAGATGGCCACTTGCAAGCTTTTAAGACCCCAGTTGCTACTCACCAAAGTAGAATGTAGAACAATGTTTTTGTGTGGTATGTTATGCCAGTTGAGCTTGCTGTCCTCTGCCACCATGGTCCCGAACCCACAGGTCCAATGACTTGCTCTATCAGGGTGGTTGACTGTGCCTAAGAAGTTATCATAACTTTGGCCCTTGTTTCTAAAACTAACCAGTATTTTCTCTTACGATCAGTCTTAGAAAATGTACTTTACCTCAAAGTCATGAAGATATTTTTGGTTTATGATGAGATAACTACTGAAATTGAAAATAAGTGTTAGACCCTCTTGTAGCAATTTGACATTGTACAGCATCCAAGCACATGGTTTGTATTTTATAAAATTATCAGTTTACAATGATTTCTTTTTCTTTCTCCCCATAGGTAATTTGAATGTCCTGATCTAAAGCTGTGCTACTCAAATGATTGACTAAGTACTCTTGCCACTTCATGAACTATTTACCACTGATCTATGATTGGAGCTTTGTTGGTGTAGTGGGTAAGGCATTTGGCTGCTAACCAGAAGGTCAGCTGTTCAAACCTATCAGTTGCTCCATAGGAGGAGGATGAGGCAATCTACTTCTGTAAAAATTTATAGCCTCGAAAAGCCAATGGAGGTCACTATGAGTGGAAATTGACTAAATGACAGAGGGTTTGGTTTGGGTTATGATGAGATAAAGCAATTCTGGTGGTGCTGTGGTTTGGTATGATGAGATAAGTATAGAAATTGAGAAAAAACATTGGAAACTTTTATAGAGATGTGTCATTGCCATGACAAGTGAGTGTGTGATGAGTACATTCATCTTCTCGAGAGTTCAGGTGTTGTTGAATTCATGTGGTGCATCACAAGTTGCACAAACCACATACGGGTCGTGTGCAATAGGACCATATCTGGATCCTTGAAACTTTGTTGTTGTTGTTAGGTGCTATTGAGTCATCTCCGACTCATAGTGACTCTATGCATAACAGAACGAAACACTGCCTAGTCCTGCGCCAGTTCCACAATCCTTGCTATAGTTGAGCCCATTGCCGCAGCCACCATGTCAATTCATCTCATTGAGGGCCTTCCCTTCTTTTGTTGACCTTACTAACATCCTTCTCCAGTGAATGGTCCCTTCTAACAACATGACCAAAGTTAGGTGAGATGAAGTCTGGCCATTCTCGCTTCCAGGGAGCATTTTGGCTTCACTTCCTCTAGGACAGATTTGTTAGTTCTTTTAGCAGTCTGTGGTACTTTCAGCATTCTTCCCAGTACCACAACTCAAAAGCATCAATTTTTCTTCAGTCTTCCTTATTCATTGTCCAGCTCTCACATGCATATGAGGCAGTTGAAAATACCATGGCTTGTGCCAGGCACAGCTAGTCCTCAAGGAGACATATTTGCTCTTCAGCACTTGAGAGAGGTCCTTTGCAACCAATTTGCCCAGTGCTATATGTTGTCTGATGTCCTGACTGCTGCTTCCATTGAAGTCAATTGTAGAACCAAACAATGTGAAGTCTTTGGCAACTTCAAACTTTTCTCCATTTATTGTGATGGTGCTTATTGGTCCACTTGTGAGGATTTTTGTTTTCTTTATATTGAGATGTAATCCATACTGCAGACTGTATTCTTCAATATTCATCAGTAATTGCTTCAAGTCATCCTCACTTTCAGCAAGCAAAGTTGTATCATCAGTGTATCACAGGTTGTTAACGATTCTTCCTCCAACCCTGATGCCACGTTCTTCTTCATATAAGTCCAGCTTTTCAGATTATTTGCTCAGTGTATAGATAGAATAAGTATGGTGAAAGGATACAACCCTGATGTACTACTCCCTTCTTGATTTTGAACCATGCAGTGTCGCCTTGTGCTGTTTGAACAACAGCTTCCTGGGCTATGTACAGGTTCCTCACGAATACAATTAAGTGTTCTGGAATTCCCATTCTTCTCAGTGTTATCCATAATTTCTTATGATCCACAAAATAAAATGCTTTTGCATAGTCAATAAAATACAAATAAATATCTTTCTGGTATTCTTTGCTTTCAGCCAAGATCCATCTGTGAGGTGTAGTAAATCACCTGGTATGGCTTTTCTAGCTGTAAGTCTCTGTAAACTCCATGGTGGAATTTGCTATGAGCAACTGAGTAGCTCTTGATTGTAAAAGTTATCCACCTGGGGTATTTCTGTTGAGAGTGGCACAAAGCAATGTTCTGGGAAGTTCATTCTCTCTCAGGTGCTTAGAATTCTGATGTTATGATTGGTTAGTTTGGCCACTCTGCCAGGCTCAAAAGGAGGCCTCCTAGAGGCAGAAGAAGTCTCTCTGACTGCTGGCTGAGAAAGATGTGCTGCTGAGAGAAACACACTTCTGAGAGACATGTGCTCCTGAGAGACACGCACTGCTGAGAGGCACACATTGCTGAGAGAGACACCAAGAAACACACATTGCTGGGAGAGTGGCTGAGAGAGACTGTTGGCTGAGAGATGGTGGACTGGGAGAGACTGAGTGCTTTTCCTGAACTTGAATTGTAGCCTGGTGCTTCCCTAATAAACCCCATAATCTGTGAGTTCTGTGTGGCCACTGCAGTGAATTACTGAGCCCAGCAGAAAGACGGTGAGTGCTGCAGGGTGAGTGGTTGGTGTCAGGATTGGTGAAAGAGCTGAACTGGAGGGAGGGAGCATGTCTGGCCTCGCAGGAATAGGCATTGGGCTACTGATGGTGATTGTCCTCCTCTTGCAGGGTTAGAGGAGGTCAGAAGATGCCTCCTTGCCTCTTTAGCAATCTGACATCAGCAATGATATCCCTTGTTCCGCTTCCTCTTCTGAATCTAGTTTGCATTTCTGAAATTCTCTGTCAATATACTGCTGCAACTGTTTTTGAATTATCTTCAGTAAGATTTTAATTGCATGCAATATTAATGATAATTTCCATATTCTGTGGGATCACCTTTCTTTGGAATGGGTACAAATATGGATCTCTTCCAGTAGCTGTCTTCCAAGTCTCTTGGCACTGCCACATGAGTGCCTCCAGCGGGACATTGATTTGTTGAAACATCTCAATGGATATACCGTCAATTCCTGGAGCCTTGTTCTTCACCAATTCCTTCAATGCAGCTTCGACTTCTTCCTTTGATACCATTGGTACTTGAACATATGCCACCTCCTGAAATGGATGAAGATCGACCAGTTCTTTTTGGTACAGTGACTCTGTATGTTCCTTCCATCTTCTTTTGATGCTTCCTGCATCATTCAATATTTTGCCCTTAGAATCTTTCAATATTGCAACTCGGGGCTTAGATTTTTTCCTCAATTCTTTCAGCTTGAGGAATCCCAAGCGTGTTCTTCCTTTTTGCGTTTGTAACTCCAGGTCTTTGCACATTTCATTATAGTAATTAGCATCGTTTGCTTGAGCTGCTCTTTGAAATCTTCTGTTCAGCTCTTTTATCTTGTAATTTCTTCCATTTGCTTTAGCTACTCTTCACTCAAGGGCAAGTTTCAGAGTCTCTTCTGACATCCATTTTGGTCTTTTCTTCCTTTACTGTCTTTTTAGTGAACTTCTGGTTTTCTTCATGGATGATGTTCTTGATGTAATTCCACAATTATTCTGGTTTTCAGTCATTGGTGTTCAATACATCAAATCTGTTCTTTAGATGGTCTCTAAATTCAGGAGGGATATGTTCAAGGTCATATTTTGTCTCTTATGGACTTATTTTAATTGTCTTGAACTTCAAGTTGAACTTGCCTGTGAGCAGTTGTTTTGGCTCCTGGCCTTGTTTTGGCTGCAAACATCAAGCTTTTCCATTGGCTCTTGGCACAGATGTAGTCAATCTGATTACTGTGTACTCCATCTGGCAAAGTCCATGTGTATAGCTACCGTTTGTATTGTTAAAAAAAGGTATTTGCAATGAATAAGTTGTTGGTCTTGCAAAATTCTATCATGCGATCTCCAGCATTATTTCTGTCACCAAGACCAAATTTTGCAACTTCTGGTGATCCTTCTTTGTTTCCAACTTTTGCATTCGAGTCACCAGTGATAATTAACACATCTTGATTGTATGCTTGGCCAATTTCAGACTGCAGAAGTTGGTAAAAATCTTAAATTTCCTCAGTTTTGGCTTTGGTGGTTGGTGTGTAAATTTGAATAATAGTAATATTAGACTGGTCTTTCTTGTAGGCATTTGGATATTATCCTATCACTGACAGCATTGTACTTCAGGACATATCTTGAAACATCCTTTGTGATGATGAATGCCATGCCACTCCTCTTCAAATTGTCACTCCTGGCATAGAAGATCAAATGGTCAGATTCAAAATGGCCAAAATCAGTCCATTTCAGCTCATGAATGCCTAGGATATCAATCTTTATGCATTCCATCTCATTTTTTACTACTTCCAATTTTCCTGGATTCATACTTCATACATTCCATGTTCTGAGTGTTAATGGATGTTTGCCACTGTTTCTCCTCAAATCGAGTTGTGGCACGTCAGCAAATGGAGGTCCTGAAAGATTTACTTTGTCCATATCATTAAGGTTGTTTCTACTCTGATGAGGCAGCTCTTTCCCAGTTATATTTTGAGTACCTTCAGACCTAAGGGGCTTGTCTTTCTGCAGTGTATCAGACAGTGTTTCCAGGGTATTCATAAAATTGCCCAGTAATGTAACAGACAGTGTTTCTCTGCTATTTATAAGGTTTTCCCTGGCCAATTCTTTGAGAAATGGATGGCCTCCTCCTTCTTCCTAGTGTGTCTCAGTCTGTAAGCTGCATTGAAACCTGTGTACCATTTGCAACTCTGCTTGCTTTTGAAACACCGGTGGCACAGCCTCAAGCCTCACAGCAATATGCAAGCCACCACAGTATGACAAACTGACAGACAAGTTCATCTCCCTTAGCTGTTGGAAACCTTTCCGCCCTCCCCTTACCTAATCCCTAATTCATTGAAACTTTAGATATTAAAAAATGGCCCTTTATCACAGGTAGTGTGAGACAAACTCTTTGAGAAACTTTATTGTTTTGCTTTGCACATTTAAGTCTACAATTCCCCCAAATTGTTTTATTTAAAAATAAATCATTTTTAAAAAAATTTATTGTGATAAAATATAGATAACAAAATAGTTGCCATTTCAACCAATTTTAAATGTATAATTCAGTGACATTAATTACATTATCATGCTATGCAGTCATCAGCACAACTATTCCCAGATTTTTTCATCACCCTTGACATTCCTGAACTGTTTTTTTGTGAAGAGTGTCAGGAAGGTGTCCAATTTTACTTTTTCTCCATAATCTCTGTTTTTCTCAGAACTATTTACTGAAATGGCTGCCCTTCCCTCACTAATCTATAGTGCTCCATTTGTTATGAATCAAGTGTCTGTATGTGCAAGGTCTTTTTCTGGTCTCTGCATCCTATTAACGGATCTTTTTGTTTATCTTTGCACCCACACTGTCTAAATTCTATAGCTTTAAAGTAAGTCTTGGTAACTGGAAAAGGCAGTTCTGCAAACTTTTTCTTCTTCAGAACTGTCATAATTTTTTCAGGTCTTTTTCATTGCCTTAGAAATTTTAGAATCTTATGTCAAATCTCTCTCTCACACACAATCTATTCAGATTTTAGTTAGTATTGCATTTAATCATTTAATCTATAGGTCTATTTAGTCTTTCAATATGTGGATATATATAGATATATAGATATATATATACCACAACCAAAGCAAACTCACTGCCATCAAGTACATTCCAATTCTTAGTGTTCCCCACTGAGTTTCCGAGGCTATAAATCTTTATGAAAGTAAAGACTCCATATATATATGGAATGAAGCTCTGGTGATGTAGTGAATAAGGCATATGGCTGCTAACCAGAAGGCCAGCAGTTCAAACCCACCAGCTACTCCTCAGAAGGAAGATGGGGCAATCTACTTCTGTAAAGATTTATCGCTTCAGAAACCTAAGGAGGAGTCCCTGAGTCGGATCTGACTTGACGGCAGTGAGTTTGGTTCTTTGGTTATATATGTTGGTATATAATAACATATATGATTATATATGTTATTATGGTATACACACACACACACACACATATAAATAACCAAAGAACCAAACTCACTGCCATTGAGTCAGTTTGATATCTGTTTTGGTTACCTCTGTGCTGTTCTAATAGAAAATACCGTAAATGGGATGGCTTGAAGAAACTGGAATTTATTGTCTTACAGTTTGGAGGCTTTAAGTCTGAGTTCAAAGTGCTAGGCTTTAGGGGCTGGGTGAAAGCCCCTCAACCTTGGGCTTCAGCTCTGCCTCCTGCTCCTGGCCCACTGAAGCTGGAGGCTTTTTTTCACACAGCTGCTAGCTGCTAAGATTGACCAGCCCAGGGTTGACAAGTATTAAGGCACAGTCCTGATATTACCAAACGACATGGCAGGCCATTAATTCAAGGCCATTAAAAGTCCCAAGATCTGCGGAGCATGGCAGGCTGCTGAACAATGACTCAGCTACATGC
>NW_006921623.1:8763542-8765094 GCF_000298275.1 Orycteropus afer afer | reverse complement strand
TAAACAATCAAAATGGCTGTGCCTTCCAGACAGCAGAAAGCCCACAGCTCAGGTTGTCTCCCTTCTTGCTGTTTCCCTTCCTAGTCACAGGCCACCAGAGCAGTTGTCCCTGCAGCCCTTGGTGACCAGGGCTGATCTTTAGGTCAATTCTCAGGTCCCAATACCACTTGGAAATATTCAGGCTATAGGTCTTGTCAGAGTAGCTGACAGTCCGCAGTTCTAACCATCTCTATACTCAGTGTTTTCATTCAGGTATTTCCACTAGTTGGTGCCTAATCCACTTCTGTACAGTTCCTTTCAAAGCTCAGGATTCCAGGATTATCTTCTGTATCTTCGTCAATTTTTTTTTTTCTTTGTTGAAGAGGGTCTGTGTTGCTTGTCTGCCTATTCCTCCATCTTACCAGAAGTCAATATGAAATCTTTGACAACCTCCATCTTCTCTCCATGTATTGTGATCCTGGTTATTAGTACAGTTGTGAGGATTTTCGTTTTCCTTTTATTGAAGTATATTCCATACTGCAGTCTGTAGTCTTTATTCTTCATCAATAACTGCTTCAAGTCATCCTCACTTTCCACAAACAAGGTTGTGTCATCTGCATGTTGTAGGTTGTTAATGAATCTTCCTCCAATCCTGTTGCCATGCTCTTCGTCATATAGTCCAGCTTCTCAGATTACTTGCTCAGCAGACAGATTGAATAAATATGGTGAAAGATATAACCCTGACACATGCCCTTCCTGATTTTAAACTATGCTTCTGTTTAAATCTTGTTTTGTTTGAATGATAGCCTCCTGGTCTATGTACAGTTCCTCATGAACTGTACATAAGTTCATAACTGTACATAAATGTTCTGGAATTCCCATTCTTTGCAATGTTATCCATAATTTGTTATGATCCATGTAGTGGAATACTTTTGCATAGTCAATGAAACACAAGTAAACATCTTTCTGCTATTCTTTGCTTTCAGCCAAGATCCATCTGACATCAGCAATGATATCCCTTGTTCCATGTCCTCTTTTGAATCCAGCTTACATTTCTGGAAGTTCCCTGTCGATATACTGCTGTAACCATTTTTGAAATATCTCCAGCAAAATTTTACTTGCATGTGGTGTTAATGATGTTGTTTGATATTTTCCACATTCTGTGGGATCACCTTTCTTTGGAACAGGTAAAATTATGGATCTCTTCCAGTCAGTTGGCCAAGTAGCTGTCTTCCAGATGTCTTGGCTTAGACGAGTAAGTGCCTCCAGCACAGCATCCATTTGTTTAACATTACAATGGGTATACTGTCAATACCTGGAGCCAATTCTTTCAGTACAGCAACTTCTTCCTTCAATACCATTGGTTCTTGATCATATGCCATCTCCTGAAATGGAGGAACATCGACCAATTCTTTTTGGTACACTGACTCTGTATATTCCTTCCATCTTCTTTTCATGTTTTCTGCATCATTCAATATTTTGTCCATAGAATCTTTCAATATTGCAACTTTAGGCTTGAATTTTTTCTTCAGTTCTTTCAGCTTGAGAAATGCTGAGTGTGTTCTTCCCTTTT
>NW_006921623.1:8758529-8763442 GCF_000298275.1 Orycteropus afer afer | reverse complement strand
CCTGGTTCAAGCATGCCATAAGCTAGAGAACATTTCCAAAGCTGCTGCTTCTATATGGGAAAAAGACCACATCCCTAAAGCAGCTACTCAGCTGGTTTTGGTAGATCCCACTATGGAACTGATTGCCAGTCTCATCATGGGGAATACTACATCCAGCTGCCCAGCCACTCGACGAGGTCCAGCCAAGTTGACACACAAACTTAACTGCCACAATATATAATATAATATAATATAATATAATATAATATAATATAATATAAATAATCTCTAGGTTTTCAGGTCTTATGTAATTCCTCTCATTAAAAATTTTATAGTATTGAGCATAGAGATCTTGCGCATCCATTGTCATATTTATTGCTAAATTCCTAATCACTGGGTTACCCAGGTATTTGTTTTTAATACTTCAATCAGCTGTTCTTTGAAGTTGTAGACATTGCTAAATGTATGGCATGTTTTACGTTAATAAAGATTTAAAAAGATACATTTACATTAAGTGAAAAAATACCAAATTTATAAGATTAAATATTATTATGTGCTGATGGGTGCTCTGGTGGCATAGTGCCTAAGGCATTTGACTGCTTACCAGAAGGCTGGTGGTTCAAACCCACCAGCCACTCCTTGGAAGGAAAATTGGGCAATCTACTTTCCAACTCAGAAACCCAAGGAGGGGTCATTATGAGTAGAAATCAAGTCGACAGCAGTGAGTTTGGAGTTTGGTTTATATGTGTTGATATTTTTGCAAAGATATTAGACAACAAACTTTCATTGGAACATAGTCATATTCATTCATTTATGTATTGTTTATGGCTGCTTTCACGTGCAATGGCAGAGTTGACTCTGCAACAGAGACCACAAAGCCTATTACATTTACCATTTATCTGACTCTTTGCAGAAAAAGTTAGGTAACCCTCGCTTTAGACCATCATACTGATCACATGTTTATTCTCTTTTACCCCACTGATGTAGTGTTAGAATGCTTTCAGGAGCAGTAACAGAAATTCTGGTGCAAACTTGCTTAAAAAATGAGAACATTCATTATTACATGTAGGCAAGCTCCAGGCAAGAATGGTGTGATCATTCTTCATGTCTTATTCTCTTGTATCCTATATTGGTTTTCTATGCCCTTAAGTAGTCTCCCTGCATAGATATAGATTCCTTTAAACTAGATTTTCTCAGTCTCTGAAATGAATAAAACTTTTCTAAAAATACAAGGGGGGTTATTTACAGAGATTGGTTTGTGATGATTTTCTATTTTATCCTTTAGCAGATATAGTTTAAGAACAGGCTAATCTGATCTCCAATCACATGATCAGGTGGGTGGATGTTATTGGAATCATATGCAATGGTCATGTCCCAGGCATCAATAACACCCACATTGAGATCTTTGAAAATGTCCTTCATGGTAAGATAGTGAATGTAGCCATGGAAGTCTCCAAACCTTTCAGTGTCTGCATGCATGTCTCTGGTGTTTTCTGTCTTAAGGATCACTTTACAGGCTGGGCTTCTTAGAAACAGTAGTTCAATAGCCTTTCGGACACTGATGGCCCGGCGGATGAAGATGTCAATGGGGAAGGGTCTGAAGTGCTGGCCAAGGGTGATGACGATGACTGTGTTTTTGTCCCCTGGTATCTGGTCAATTTCCCTGGGGATATATCCCTCATCTATCACAGAGTAGAGCTGCAGAGTAACAAAAGGATAGCTATGTTTTTTCCACTGAATCTGAATGTGGTTTTCTGCGTCCAGAAGCAAATGTTTCTTAAACACTCCAGTTCCATGAAGATCAAAAAATTTTAATGCTGATGAAAAAATAAACAGATATTTTAAGTATAAGGCAATAATAATCATAATAATAATAATATTTTTTAAAAAACTATGATCTATCATTTAAAACCTCACCTACCTAGATTATTTCTGACTAGAAAATTTCTGCCCTTTCTCCAGTTCATGTGTGTTCAATGTCAACAAAAATTGTAGTTTTCATTGGAATTTATAAGGAAAAACATTCCTTATGAGAGGGAATAAATAGGTATTTTAAATGAAAAGTCTTAGATCCAGGAAATTAAATGAAGTAAAAAAATAAACAGCCAAAAAAGACAGATCTTATTACGAACAAAATTAGCCTGAATTTCTAAAATTTATAAAATAGCTACATACTTTTTACAACTTTGGGTAAGTAGTAGATCCACTGCCGCAGTGTAGAATCTCCCAGGAGGTAAATGAGTTTTCCTTTCAAACAGTCCTTTATCTTCACTGTATTTAAGTGAGTCTGGTTGCAAAATGTTGTAATCCACTTTCTTTCCAAAGTGTAACCACCAGGAACTGGAATCTTCATTCCAATCTCACATTTTTCTTTTATATTTTCACTCTCTAATGACACAAATAATTATGGTGATTTTATTGACATAAATTACTCAAAAACATTCAACCTTCTTTCTTTGTCCTTCCTTTTCATCATCTCTTCCTTTCTTCCCTCTAACCTCCTATTTCCTACATCTTTCCCTTCCTAATATGATTCTTGGATCACCATCTTTGTCTTAGGCACTTCTACATAAGCTTTTGAGAAGTTCTGAGTTATCTTGACTCATCTCTGTTCCTTTTCTCCTACATCCAGTTATTGGCTAAGTCTTGATGCTCCATCATTTCTTTGCCATTCCTACTGATCCTGTGGTAATTTAGGCTGTAGTGTCTAGCCTGAATGATATTAATGGTCTTTACATCAAATCCTTTACCTTTGTTCTTTTAGTGAAGGAGTAACCTTAATCTTTCCATTTTAATAGCTTAAAAATATAATAATATGTATACATTTTTAAAACTTCAAGTGGTATAAAATACTATGCTTTAATTAATATTATTTTAATAGGATTTTGCTAAAAGTGACATGAAGCAGGCAACCCAAAACAATAATTTGAGATTTTCCAGAAACTTCCACTAGAATTACAGGCTCTTGTTGGCATATGGTCTAACTTCTAAGATATTGTAAGTAGCAGTATGGCAAATGTTTTGTCATGGCATAACAAAGATGATCAGATTTCTCACCTGTCATAAGTGTTTCCTTCACACTATGCCACCACCCCACCATTGAGCCAGCACTTTATGTTTTAGATTCTGTTACATCAGCACTCCTATACAGATACCACCTTCTGTATTAGACAGGAAACAAATTTGAATGCTGTAAGAAAGCTGAAAATAACAATGGCTTAAAACAATTTACACATTTATTTCTCCCTTGCATAGTAGTTCTAGAATGAGCAAGCCAGGGCTATTATTATGTTGCATGGTATCAAGGACTACAGTTCTACTCTGTCCTGTAGGGTTGTTATGGGTTGTAATTGACTTGATGGCAGTGGGGTTGGTATTACTAAGAGGAGAGGATGGAATGGATATTGAAGGGCACTGGCAATCTTGGCTTCATCATGGTTAGCCCCTCATAGACCATGAAGGCTTTGATTGCCTATGTCCATAGAATAGTTATTATTATATAGTTTCACTGTGTTTGCACAGGTGTGATGTTGTTGTTAGGTGCTGTTGAGTTGGCTCTGACTCATAGCAACCCTATATACAAAGAACGACTAATCCTGTGCCAGCCTCACAATCCTTCCTATACTTGAGCCCATTGTTGCAGCCACTGTGTCAATCCATCTAGTTGAGGGTCTTTGCCTTTTTTGCTGACCCTCCACCTTACCAGGCTGACCCTCCACCTTACCATCCTTCTCCAGGGAATGGTCCCTTCTGACAACATGATCATAGTAGGTGAGACGAAGTCTGGTCATTCTTGCTTCCAAGGAGCATCTGGCTGCACTTCTTCCAGGATTGATGTGTTCACTGTTCTGGCAGTCAGTCCATGGTACTTTCAGTATTCTTCACCAGTACTACAACTTAAAGCATCAACTCTTCTTCAGTCCTACTTATTCATTGTTCAGCTTTCACGTGCATATGAGACTACTGAAAATACCATGGCTTGGGTTAGGTGCACCTTAGTCTTCAAAGAGACATCTTTGGTCTTCAGCATTTTAAAGAGGTCTTTTCAGCAGATTTTCCTAGTTCAACATGTCATCTGATTTCTTGACTGCTGCTTCCATTGGTGTTGATTGTGGAACCAAGTAATATGAAATCTTTTTTTTAATGCATTTTATTGAAATATAATTTATGTACAGTGAAATACACAAAAATAAAATGACATGGGTCAATGCATTTTTTTTTTTAAGTGTTCCCTCTCCTCCCCTCCCACCCCTGGCAACCAACAAAGAAAATTTCCCTCTGTATATAAACCTTTCCTTGACCCTTCACAACAACGAACTAATAGTGTATTTGTCCTTCAGTGATTGACTTATTTCACTCAGCATAATGTCCTGCAAGTTCATCCATATTATGCAGTGTTTTGCAGACTCTACATTATTCTTTAGTGCTGCATAGCATTCCAGTATGTGTATGTACCATAGTTTGGTCATCCACTTTTCCGCTGATGGGCACATAGGTTGTTTCCATCTTTTTGCTACTGTAAATAGTGCTGTGATGAACATGAGCGTACATGTATCTGTTCGTATCCTGGCTCTCACCTCTCTAGGATATATACCTAGTAATGGGATTGCTGGGTCACATGGTATCTCCAATTCCAACTTTCTAAGGAATTGCCATATTGCTTCCCACAGTGATTGTGTCACTTCACAGTCACACAAGCAGTGTATGAGAGTCCCAATTTCTCCACATCCCCACAAACATTTGTTAATTTCTGCCTCATTGAACCTTACCATCAGTGCTGGGGTGAGATGGTATATATATCTCATTGTTGTTTTGATTTACGTCTTTCTGATGGCCAATGATTGTGAGCCTCTTTTCATGTATTAGCTGACCACCTGAATATCCTCCTTGGTGAAGTGTCTATTCATGTCTTCTGCCCATTTTTCAATTGGATT
>NW_006921623.1:8748622-8754309 GCF_000298275.1 Orycteropus afer afer | reverse complement strand
TAGTATGTTATGCCAATTGAGCTTGATGTCACCTGTGGCTATGGTCCTGAGCCCACAGGTCTAACTACTTGCTCCCTCTGGGTAGCTGGCTGTGGCCAAGAAGTGACTACAGCCATGTCCTTTGTCAGTTCTACTATATACCTGGGAATTCTTACAGAGCATACAAATAGACTTGTAGAAACATTGTCTGCCAACCCTATACATGGTCATGGGCACACTCCCCCCTGCATAGAAATACCTAATAGTTCAGCCTGTCCACCCGTCTATCCACTCATATATCAATGTTTTCAAGCTGATCTTTGAAATCTTCTGCTCAGCTCTTTTATTTTGTCATTTCTTCCATTTACTTTAGATACTTTCTGTTCAAGAGCAAGTTTCACAGTCTCTTCTGACATACATTTTGGTCTTTTCTTCCTTTCCTGTCTTTTCAATCACCTTTTTCTTTCTTCGTGTATAATATTCTTGAAATCATCCCACAATTCACTGGTTTTTGATCATTGATGTTCAATCCATCAAATCTATTCTTTAAATGGTCTCTAAATTCAGATGGGATATAATCAAGGTCATATTTTGGCTCTCATGGACTTGTTTTAATTGTCTTCATCTTCAACTTGGACTTGAATCTGCCCAGTTGATGGTCTTTTCCACAGTCAGCTCCTGGCCTTGTTTTGGCTGAAGATATTGAGCTTCTTCATGGCCTCTTTCCACAGAGGTAGACGATCTGATTGCTGTGTATTCCATCTGGTGAAGTCCACATGTATAACCACTGTTTATGTTGTTGAAAAAAGGTATTTGCAATGGATAAATTGTTGGTCTTACAAAATTCTATCATGCAATCTCCAGTGTCACTTCTATCACCAAGGCCATATCTTCCAACTTTTGGTGATTCTTCTTTGTTTCCAACTTTTGGATTCCAATCATCAGTAATAATCAACACATCTTGATTGCATGTTTGGTCAATTTCAGGCTGCAGAAATTGGTAAAAATCTTCAATTTCATCATTTGTGGCTTTGGTGGTTGGTGTGTAAATTTGAACAATAGTAGTATTAACTGGTCTTCCTTGTAGGCGTATGGATTTTACTCTATCACTGACAGCATTGTACTTCAGGATAACTCTTAAAACTTTCTTTGTGATGATGAATGTCATGGCATTTCTCTTCAATTTATCTTTTCTGACACAGTAGATCATATGGTTGTCTGAATCAAAATGGCCAAAACCAGTCATTTCAGCTCACTAATGCCTAGGATATTGACCTTTATGTGTTCCATTTCATTTTTGACAACTTCCAATTTTCCTAGATTCGTACTTCATACATTCCATGTTCCAATTATTAACGAATGTTTGGAGCTCTTTCTTCCCATTTTGAATTGTGCCACATCAGCAAATGGAGATCCCAGAAGCTTTACTCCATCTGTGTCATTAAGGTCGACTCCACTTCGAGGAGGCATCTCTTCCCCCAGTAGTATTTTGAGTGCCTTCTGACTGAGGGGCTCATCTTCTGGCACTATATGGAACAATGTTTTAGGGCAGTTCATAAAGTTTTCCAGTAATATATCAGACAGTACTGGCCAGTTCTTTGAGAAGTGTATGACACCTTACTTCTTCCAAGTCTGCCTTACTTTAGAAGCACCACTGAAATTTGTCTACCATGGGTGACCCTGCTGGAATTTGAAATACTGGTGGCATAGCCTCTAGTCTCACAGCAACACACAAACCACTACAGTACAACAAACTGACAGACAAGTGGTGGACAGGTGTGATACTTAGTCTTAATTATGTAGTCTATGGGCAAAGTGGCAAAATGGTGCTGGAGGCAGAGTTGATAAATTCATGTGGCATCTAGCCTTGGTGATGTGGCTTGTTGAAATGAGTTTTCATAATGGTATAAGTTAGTTTCTTTGAATTTTAGTGTGACATTGTTGGGATTCTATAAGGCTTAGTGGTATTGCCACCTGGATGGTTGAATACCATAACCCTGAAGATTTGAGAGCCATTTTTATAAAATATTGCCCATCCTAATATGTAACAGAATATCTGGGTGAGAAGATAGTATTTGATCTTATTATTATAAGTTATATCTTGTATACTATTTATATGTCAGTTTATTCATTTTGCCAAATGTCAAACTAAGTGCTCTTTAGGAATATTTCAAATATCGAACAAATTCTCTTATGGTTCCAAACCAAACCAAACTAACAGCCATTGAATTGATTCCAACTCATAGCGACCTCCATTGGGTTTCCAAGATTCTAAACCTTTATGGAAGCAGACTGCCTCTTCTTTCTTCTGCAGAGCAGCTGGTGGGTTCAAACCACTGACTTTTGGTTAGCAGCCAAATGCCTTAACCACTACCCCACCAGAGCTCCTTTTCTGTTATGATTACTTGTGTATATTTATTTTACTTAACAATTTTAGAATAAGCTTGAGCACTTTTGACAGTATGTGGGTAATGATAGTAGGATTCCATTATATTTGTTGAGATTGGGATTAGAGTCTGTGGGAGTCAGATTTATGTCCCCCCCCCCCAAAAGTCCATATCCTAATCCTCAGAACCTGTGTACATGTTACCTTCTGTGGCAAAGGGACTTTCCAGATGCTATTGAGAATGTGGACTTTGAGCTTGGGAAATTATCCTGGATTATCCCTATTCATTCAGTTTAATTACATGAGTCCTTAAAAGTGGAAGAAGGAGATGGAAGAACAGGTCATAGAGATGTGACATGAGGACTCAACCTGCTGTTATTGGCTCTGAAGATGGAGAAAGGTGGTTAGGAGATATATGGGCAGCCTCTAGAAACTGGAGAAACAAGGAAATGGATTCTCCTGTAGAGACTTCAGAAAGGATGCAGTCATGCTTATACTTTGATTTTTAGTTCAGTAAGACCTACACCATACTTCTCATACACAGAAGTAAAATTTTTGTTGTTTTAAGCAACTAAGCTTGTGATAATTTGGTATAGTAGCAATAGGAAACTAATAGATAATTACATCTTTTTAATACCAAGCCATCCCATCTAGAAACAGTTCAAATTTTCTATTTATTTAGATTTTATATCCCTTAGTAATATTTTAAATTGTCTTTCTAAAGCTTGTGCATATTTTGTTAAATTGTGAATTAACATTTTAAAGCACAAAGTGGATCTCTCCCTCAGCTGATTTCTACAGCTTTCAAAAGCCTTTGGATCCTCAGTATGTCCTTTGAGAATCTCCATGATTTCACTTCTTCCTCCTTTCAAGCCTTATCCTTTGCTACTTTGCACCATATGTTACCCCCATGGTAATTTTGCTTGTGACTAGGGGTGAAATAAAAATATAGAATGCCTAATTAAATCATTTGTAACAAGTAATAATTTTTTATGCTCAGTGCCATATTTTTCCTTTATCTCAATGTATATAGGCATAAACCAAGAATACCAAACTCGCTACTATTTAATCAATTCCAACTCATGGTGACCCCATGTGTTACAGAGTAGAACTGTTCCATAGGGTTTTCTTAACTGTAATAATTATGGGAGCAGATTTCTAGGCCTTTCTTCTGCAGCACCACTAGGAGTGGCCTTTGAACTGCCAATCTTTAGGTTAGTAGTCCAGCACAAATCATTTGCACCTTGTGTATATGCATAAAACCAAAAACCAAACTCACTGCCATTGAGTTGATTCGACTCATAGCGACCCCTCCTTGGATTTCTGAGGCAGTATCTCTATGGAAGTAGATTGCCCAATCTTCCTTCTGAGAAGTGGCTGTTGACTTTGAACCACCAGCCTTCTGGTTAGCAGTCAAGTGTCTTAGGCACTATGCTACCAGAGCTCCCATGTATATGCATAGGTAATTAGAAATTAAAATTTAACTGGGCATTTAATGTTTTTATTTGCTGTATCTGGCTCTCCTACTCATGATCTTTATAAGCTTCTCTTTCACCTTACTCTCTGACTATAGAGATCCTTCAAGACTCAATCAAATACCAACTTTAAGTGAAACCCTTCTACATTTTTACTTTCTTCATGGAATTGATTGGTTGCATGTCTTTCAGATAAACCTTGTGGAGCATTTATTCTTCTCCTTTTGTCCATAATGCCTCATAACTATTAGAGCCTCAATAAATATTTACAGAATAAGTGAATAAATACTAGGAATTAATCATTATGAGGTGAAGTAAATCTCATAATGAAGATTATTGGTAAGCTAAGATGGACTTTATAAAAAAGTAAATTTAAGGTAATGTAAACTTTATTTTTTCCTAAATAACATGGCTTTGTGTTTGCCATGAAAATACATTTAGTAAATTAGAAACTCCATATAAAATTGTTGCATGCATCAGCTAAAAGTGAGAAACCCAAACCAAAATATTTTTACTCTGAAGCTGTGGATACCAAAAAAACCAAACCAAACTCACTGCCATTGGGTTGGTCCCAATTCATAGTGTCTCCTCCTTGGGTTTTTGAGCAGTATCTGTATGGAAGTAGATTGCCCAGTCTTCCTTACAATGAGTGGCTAGTGGGTTTGCACCACCAGCCTCTGGTTAGCAGCTGTGGATAGCTAACAAAACATTTTCACTAGTGTCTCAGACAGAATCAGTGGCTCTATGAGGCAAGTTCTCAGAATTAAATATGAATGTAGGATACTAATATTTTCCCCTTTGGATAAATTGAGATGAAATATGCAGGGGTCATGGCCAATGAAGCAAAATGGGAACAGACCTGAATTTTTAAAATTTGGGTGAAACAGAATGATAACCAGAATGGGAAAAATTACAGGGTGAAGCTTTGGAAAAGTGAGCCTTTTCAGGAGTCTGATGATATTGGATTATTGTTAAGACTGTGGAGAGTGAAATATATTCAAAATGGTATGGTCAGCCATCTTTGAGAAGGTCACTGCTGTTCTGATCTGCCAGTCAAGAGATTTGGTTGCTTTACAATGTACATACTACCTTTGCTTTCTAAGAGGGAGACTAAGATTCTAGAAGGGCTTCACCCATAATTTTTTCCATTCCAGCTATCATTCCAGTTAACCTATATTTTGAAATATTAGGGCTGTTTTGTTGTTGCTTTATTGGCCGTGACTGGACTGAGAAGAACCAGTTTGAAGCCCGGGAGGTATGTAGTAAATGAAGTTTGAAATTATTTGCTAGAATTGATTTCCCTCTTTAAAATCCAAGATGTTTGTCCTAATAGACAACCATTAGAAACTGAGCTCCAGGACAACTATGATTATTGGAGTTGATACTAATCAACTTTCCTCAAGAACCAAAATTGGATAGCTAGGTAAAATTCTGAAAAGCAATGTAGCAAGAATTTCCCTGAAAAGACTTATGCTAAGCAATGCCCACCATAGGACAGGGCTGACTTACTGTTACATCGGGAGACAGCAATGTGTTTAAGGCCTTTCATCATTTCAACTCCCACATTGGACCTTCAAAAAATAGGATGATTAATTAGTCTTTTGCCTGTCCACACAATGCAAATAACATGACTCACCTGCTTGGGAGAGAAGGATGATTTTAAACTATCATTGTTGATGTGAAGTTTAGATATATTGTTATTGTTATTATGTGCCGTTGAGTTGGCCGTGAGTCATAGCGACTCCTCCTTGCGTTTCCGAGGTGGTATCACTATGGAAGTAGATTGCCCAACCTTCCTTCTGAGGAGTGGCTGGTGGGTTTGAACCACCAGCTTTCTGGTTAGCAGT
>NW_006921623.1:8747468-8748522 GCF_000298275.1 Orycteropus afer afer | reverse complement strand
TAAATCCCTTGCCAGATACGTAATTATCAGCAAATATGAATTTGTTGCTGTCATTTTTGTCATGTGCTTTTTCATTGTGTCGATTTCTTTGTTCCATATAATTTTCTATGCTGAGCTCGTTTTGTTTATGAATCATGTTATCACTTCCTTCATTGTTGTTGTTTTAGTATTTGCAGAATATTTATGCTGGTCCTCTTTTTTTTTTTTTTATGTGAAGGTTTATCATTTTTCTTTGATGTTACCCTGTGATTTATGGTTTTCTTTCCAAGTTTAGAACAGTCCATTCTATCTTGTAGTTGTCTTAACCTCTGTACCATCTAGAAGTTTTGTAATGACATAGTTTTTTCCCTCTTTTTGGTTTGTAGTTGTCCTCATTAGTCAATTGATGTCTCTGGTTCCCTGGTTACAATATTGTAGGCTTATTTACTTTGGATACTTCCATAGCTGGGTTGGATTCTGGGTTATATCATCATGTGTGTTGATCGTCAGTTGTTGTTGGCTGTAGTTGCTTCTCTGTCCAAAGAGCTCCTTTTAGCATCTCCTGTAAGGTTGGTCTGGTTTTAACAAATTCCCTTAATTTCTGCTTATCTGGAAATGTCCTAATTTCACCATCATATTTGAGGGACAGTTTTGCTGGGTACGTAATTCTTGGTTGGAAATTTTTCTCTTTCAGTGTTTTGTATATACCATCCCACTCTCTTCTCACCTACATGGTTTCTGTTAAGAAATCCACGCTTAGTCTTATTGGTTGCCCTTTGTAGATAACTTTTCATTTTTCCCATGTTGCTCTCATGATACTTTCTTTATCTTTGGTTTTGGTGAGTTTGATGATGATATGTCTTGGTGTTTTTTTTTAGGGGGTCTATCCTGTTTGGGGTTTGTTGGACTTCCTGAATGGATATATCCTCATCTTTCTCCATATCAGTGAAGTTCTCCCCTAACAAATCTTGGACAATTTTCTCAGTGGTTTCATTTTTGTCTTCCTGTTCTGGAATTCCAATGACATGTAGGTTATTCCTTTTGATGGTATCCCACATGAACCTTAGGCTTTCTT
>NW_006921623.1:8739796-8746974 GCF_000298275.1 Orycteropus afer afer | reverse complement strand
CAGTCAAGTGCCTTAGGCACTATGCTACCAGAGCTTCTTTAGTTATATTAGATATTACAAATAAATTAGGATTTTGGAAGACTTTCTGCCCTGTTGAGAGCATCTGAAGTTCAGGGCAGTGCTGCTTATCTGCTGTATAAAATTAATGTGTCCTAGGATTTTATATTCAAAATATTTATCTTATCTGCAAGTTCCTTTCTTTTGGTTGCCACATTAACTATTCAAGTTCATATTATATATTTCTTAGATTATTGTGCACCTCTATTTGGCTAGCTTGTTTCAGTTTTATCCCACCAAAACTCTTCAACACTGATAGAGCATCCTTTCTAATTGTGAATGCAGCTACATTACTACTTAAAATCTTCATTGTCTCTGCATCACTTATGATGCAGATTCTGGGCTCCTTAGCATGGCATAAAAACCTTTTAATCACAGGACCATCTTTACCCATGTTTCCTACAACACTTATCTTCAAATTTCCCCAGAAACTTGTTTATGTAAGCCTATGAAGGAAGGTAATGCATTTGTCTGGTCCACTCCTGTATCCCTAACATTTATCAAAATTCCTGGCCAAGTGTAGTGTTCAGTCTGATTCATGAATAAACATACGTTGTATTATTTCCTCCTAATGATGAAAGACTACCTGATTCTTTCTGCTTCAAAGCCCTTACTGTCCCTTTGGCCCTCACTTTGTTTCAGACCCTCATATGTGTTTATAGTCCAGACAAGAAGAAAGAGGCTAGCAAGGAATGGGAACTCAGGTGCCAGGTACAACAGATATATAAGTGGTATCTGATCATTTGCTTTGGTTGCCTCTTCAGGTTGAATCCCAAGAAGAGGCATGGAATCAGCATATCTTTCACCCTTACTGAGACTTAGGTATAAGGACAGGTAGTGGGTAGGGGAGATTTGGTGAGCTACATAATCAGAGATGAAAGAAACAGAAACCCAATTGTGCTTCTACTGATTTCAGAAGAGAGTCAATGTCTATAGATCAAGAACTTGGATAACTAGGTAAGATTCTGAAAAGCAATGAAGTGTTTTCCAGCTTAGCAAAGAACAGGGAGACCAAGAAATTAGTGTCCGTTTGTAAGCAAGAGGAGAAAGGCATGCTGTTGATGTTGCCATGATTGACATATGCTAACACTCCAGTTTGTGAAGGCCTCTTCAGCCAGGATGTGATGGTTAATTTTGTGTACCATGTTGACTAGGCTGTGATTCCCAGTGTTTTGGCCAAATTTTAGTCTGTTGTTGTTGTTGTTATGTGCCATCGAGTCGGACCCGACTCATAGCGACCCCTCCTTGGGTTTCTGAGGCAGTATCTACGGAAGTAGATTGCCCCATCTTCCTTCCGAGGAGTGGCTGGTGGGTTTGAACCACCTGTAATATTACATATGATTAAATTAGTCCTTAGGTAGAGCAGATTACTTTCCATAGTATACTCTAATCACTATCCACAATACAATGCAATATAATGTAATTAGTTGATTAGTTGAGATAATACTAGTGTAGGGTAAATCCTAAAACTAACACTTATGACTTATAAAATGACCAGAATAGACACAGTAAACATACATTTAGGGAAAAGACAGATGACATGTAAGGATCATCTACAAGCCAAGGAACCAAGGAATGCCCAGGACTACTGACAAGGAAGGAATCAACACGAACAAGACCCTCATTTGGATTTTAGCCTCCAGGAATGTGAGAAAGTAGGTTTCTTTCTTTCAAATCACCTACCTGTGGTATTTCTGTTATGGGAGTACTAGGTAACTAAGACACAGGGGCTTCCAGGAATCACTAGGTCACAACTTGGCAAATATGAAGGACTACTCCAACATAAGCAGTAGCTACTGAGGAATATCTCTCCTGAGATCAGTTAGAGGTGACCAGTAGGAATGTCTTTTTGGAAAGAATACTCAGGCTGCTGTGTGGAGAATGGATTAAAAAGAGCACAGTTGGTGAGATGAAACCAGTGGAAACATAAAAGTAATCTAGGTGAGATGATGTTGGTCTGAACTTGGATGCTAGCATTAGGCACAGAGACAAATGGATGAATGCAAAAAATATTTACGAGGCATAATCTACAGAAGGTGAATCTATATGAAGGTGAAGGGACATGGATGTTACCATACATTGCTTGAGGAATCTTTTTATGGTGTAACATCTATGCTAACACACAGCAGAATTATTTTTCATTGAACACAATTTATAAAACCTAGGTCTATAGTAGGAGCTCTGGTATCATAATGGCTAAGGCACTTGACTGCTAACCAGAAGCCTGGCGGTTCAAACCCACCAGCCACTCCTCGAAAGGAAGTTTGGGTAATCTACTTCTATAGTGATACTGCCTCAGAAACCCAAGGAGGGGTCACTATGAGTCGGGTTGGACTCAACGGCACATAACAACAACAACAACAACAACAGGTCTATAGTAAAAGAAATGACTGAAGCTGAGAATACCATTGATTATGAAGTACAGGCATACATGTTACAGATTCCCTCCTTGTTTAACCCTCTTTTATTAAACAACTCAGTGAAAATACAAACCTTGGCAGTGGGAATGATGAACAGGGGGCACTATGAAGACACTACACATCTGGCCTGAACCCTGATTAGAGGGAGGCATCTAAGAAGCTGATGCTCAATACTAATAGAAATGGGTAATCACTTCCTGTCTATGAGCACCTCTCCGTGTATCTAAAGGTACATTTACCTGTGGAAAAGACTTTTTTCCTTCACAGAAAGATAAGAAATATCTCGATTCCTGGTGGTCATGTGGGTCAGGGCTCCACAGGGCATGTGTTGAGGTTTCACACAGTAGAAGGCGTCTTGGTTTCCAGCGTCCAGGTACTGGCACAGTTTAGCACTTGTGTTTAGGGTCAAGCCACATTCAGAGAAGATCTTGGAGGTACCATTGGCAAAGTGGCCAGTGAAGATCACCCTGTTGTAGCCTTGATTCCTTGCCCGCCAGAGAGCTGACACTCCTTCACTGGGGTGGATGAGCAGCAGGGACAGGGACACCTGGCCCTCCCAGAACAGAGTGAAGCGCACAAGGTAGGTGCCATTGTTGAAGTCAATCACCTCTCCTGAAGCGCCTGCCCTCAGGGACGGGGAAGACATTCTGGCCCTTAGGAAATCCCCACCATACTTCTTCCTGCGTCCCAGGTGGTCTCTTGCCTCCAGCAGGAGTTCTAGCTGCTCCCCCTTGCAGTAGGTGTCTTGAGGGTTGAGCATGGTGACTTTACTGTGTGCTGCACTGGTGGTGGTGTTCACATGGGGGAAAGGTCTGGGTGGGAACTGCTGGTCTAGTTTCTTCATGATTTCCTTTATTCTCAGATCATTCTTTGCTGGGGAGACTGTTGGTTTCAGTGGTGTCTCAGAGTAGGAAGGTATCATGGTTGTATTTGAGTTGCACAGGAAAATGGGGAAGTTTAAAACAGACCAAAACTGAAATGACAAGAAATGTGATATACTGTGAAATGAACCTGTCTTTAGTCATTTTGACTTACTACGTACTTGAATACTTAGTATTCATGTTATCATCAATATTATTTAAAATATCTGATAATTGGTGGGTTTGAATCACTGACCTTTTGGTTAGCAGCCAAATGCCTTAAGCACTGTGCAATTAAAGCTCCTTCTATTATTTTGGATAAAATATAAGGCATAGAGAGAAATGGATGAATGCAAAAAATATTTATGAGGCATAATCTACAGAATATGATATGGTGAAAGGGCATGGATGTCTCCATACATTGCTTGAGGAATCCTTTTATGGTGTAACATCTATGATAACACACAACAGAATTCTTTTCCGTTGAACATAATTTATAAAACCTAGGTCTATAGTAGGAGCTCTGGTAGCATAGTGGCTAAGGCACTTGACTGCTAACCAGAAGGCTGGCGGTTCAAATCCACCAGCCACTTCTTGAAAGGAAGGTTGGGCAATCTACTTCCATAGTGATACCAAAATGGATGTCAGAAGAGACTCTGAAAGATTTCCACTTTTACCTCAGTATTTTAGAAAATACCTGCACAGTTATATATTTAAATAAATATATTAAATCCAAAATATATAGCTCAGAGAATACTTATGAGAATACTTATGAGAATACTTACTCTTGATGCAAGTGCACTTGCTCTTCCTTTTCTTATACACTTGACATGCAGTCATCATTAATTTTTTTTAGATAATATTTTATTGTGTTTTTGTTGAACGTTTACACAGCAAATTATGTTCCCATTTAATAATTTGTAAACTTGTTGTTCAGTGACATTGGCTACATTTTCCACAATGTGTCAACATTCTCATTATTTCCATTCTGGTTGTTCCATTTCCATTAATCTAACTTCCCTGCACCCCTTTACCTTCTCATCTTTGCTTTAGGATAAATACTGACTGTTTGGTATCATATAGATGATTTTTTTTAAAAGGAGCATAATACTCATAGGTAATATTGTTTATTTTATGAGTCAGTAAGTTATTTAGTTGAAAGGTATCCTCCAAGAATGGTTTAAAGTTTAAAGGGTATCTCAGGGCATTAGTCTCAAGAGTTCTTCTAGTCTCTACCGTCAAGTAAGTCTGACTTTTTTTTTTTTTTAAAGAATTTGAATTTTGTTCTACATTTATCTTCCATTGTATTTGGGACCATCTATTGTGTCCCTGGTCAGAACAGGTTAGTAGTGTAGATGGGCACCATCTAATTCTTCTGGTCTCATGATAGACATCACCACTAATTTCTGTTCATTTTACCTTAGTATATCTTTTGCCTATAGGTAATATCTAATTCATTAATAATCAGAACATGGAATATATGAAGCATAAACCTCGGGAAATTGGAAGTTGTCAAAAATGAAATAATGCATAAAGATTGATATCCTAGGCATCAATGAGCTGAAATGGATTGGTATTGGCAATTGTTAACTGGACAATCATATGATCAACTATGCCAGGAATGACAAATTGAAGAGGATGGCATCACATTCATCATCAAAAAGAACATTTCAAGATGTGTCCTGAAGTACAATGCTGTCAGTGATAGGATAAAACCATACACCTACAAGGAAGACAAGTCAATACTACTATTATTCAAATTTACACACCAACCACTAAAGGCAAAGAGGAAGAAATTGAAGATTTTTACCAATTTCTGCAGTTTCAAATTGACCATATATGCAATCAAGATGTATTGATTATTGTTGGTGATTGAAATATGAAAGTTGTAAACAAAGAACCAGCATTGGTAGTTGGAAAATATGGCCTTGGTGATAGAAATGATGCTGGAGATCACTTGATAGAATTTTGCAAAACCAATGGCTTATTCATTGCAAATACTCATTTTCAACAACATAAATGGAGGCTGTACATGGGGACCTTACCAGATGGAGTACGTAGGAATCAAATTGACTACATCTGTGGAAAGAGGAGATGGAGAAGCTTAGCATCATCAGAAAAAATAAGGCCAGGAGCTGACTGTGGAACAGATTGTCATTGTTCATATGCAAGTTCAAGTTGAAGCTGAAGACAATTAAAACAAGTCCATGAGAGCCAAACTATGACCTTGATTATATACCACCTGAGTTTAAGAGACCATTTGAAAATCTGATGCAATGAACACCAATGACTGAAGACCAGATGAATTGTGGGATGTCATCAAGAACATCATACATGAAGAAAGAAAAAGGTCATTAAAAAGACAGGAAAGAAAAAAGAGACCAAAATGGATGTCAGAAGAGACTCTGAAACTTGCTCTAGAATGGAAAGTAGCTAAAGTGAATGGAAGAAATGATGAAATAAAAGAGTAGAACACAAGATTTCAAAAGGTGGCTCGAGAAGACAAAGTAACGTATTATAATGAAATGTGCAAAGACCTGGAGTTAGAAAGCCAAAAGGGAAGAACACATTCAGCATTTCTTAAGCTGAGAGAATTGAAGAAGACATTTACGCTTTGGGTTCCAATATTGAAGGATTCTAATGGCAAAATATTGAATGATGCAGGAAGCAACAAAAGAGAAGGGAAGGAACACACAGAGTCACTGTAACAAAAAGAATTGGTTGATGTTCAGCTATTTCAGGAAGTAGAATATGACCAAAACCAATGGTATTGAAGAAAGAAGACCAAGTTGCATTAAAGAAATTGGCGAAAAACAAGTGGATGCAGCACAGAAAGTGCTTACTCGTCTATGCCAAGAAGACTTGGAGTTGGTAATGAAGTGGCAGAGTAAACCAAAAGAGCTAAGAAGGAAGAGAATGAGATACAGTTAAAGATTAAGATTATAGGACCTAAGTTGAACCTTTAAAAAAGTTTATAAGCTTGACAAACCTCTGGCAGATCTAATCAAGAAATAAAAAACCAAAAATCAAACTTACTGCCATCAAGTCAATTCTGATTCATAGTGACCCCCTTTAGGTCAATTATGAATTAATTCAGGATGGCAAAAATGGCTCCAGCAGAACAATCTTTCAATATCATTTATATCTTAATAGACTAAAGGTGAAATCTCATAACTCAGTGAAATTGCAAAAAAAAAAAAAAAAAAAAGAATTTGGTATATTTTAACATTTATTTGAATACCAGAAAGACATTTACTTGTGTTTTATTGACCATAGTAAAGCATTCAATTGTGTGGATCGTAACCAATTATGGATAACATTGAGAAGAATGGGAATTCCAGAAAACTTAATTGTTCTCATGGGGAACCTGTACTTAGACCAGGAGGCTGTCATTTGAACAGAACAAAGGGATACTGCATGGTTTAAAATCAGGAAGGAAGGGTTGTATCCTTTCTCCATACTTATTCAGTCTGTATCGTGAGGAAATAGTCTGAGAAGCTGGACTATATGAAGAAGAGAGTGGCCTCAGGATTGGAGGAAGACTCATTAACACAGCTTTGATATGCAGATGACACAGCTTTGCTGAAAGTGAGGATGACTTGAAGCACTTACTGATGAAGATTGACGACTACAATCTGCAGTATGTATTACACTTCAATATAAAGAAAACAAAAATCTTCACAACTGGACCAATAAGCAGCCATCACAATATATGGAGAAAAGATTGAAGTCGACAAAGACTTCATATCACTTGGTTGTACAGTCAACACCAATGGAAGCAGCAGTCAAGACATCAGGTGATGTACTGCATTGGGCAAATCTGCTGCAAAAGACCTCTTTC
>NW_006921623.1:8730918-8735641 GCF_000298275.1 Orycteropus afer afer | reverse complement strand
TCCAATGCTGTGTCTTCCTCAGGGATGTGTTTTGGGTCTGTATCCTGGTCCCTTGTTTCTCCTGCGTTATCTTCTTCTTTGTGTGGACTGTGATGCTCTGTTGTCTCTGAGGCATTGTGACATTTTTGTGTTTATATTTAATTGGTGATTGTATATTGGAGTGACTTGCCTACGATTTTCATTTTCTTTGTTTTGTTTGCATGTTATCTACACAAGCAGAGTACTGTGCTCCTCTATTCGCTAGTTGGCAGCACTTATATACTCACCACCTGTCTGCTTTCCTGTTGTCAGCCTCTCATATGTTCGTGCTGACCTTGGCAAACAGAGCCTATTCTTAGGTCTCTGCAATCTGAATGAGAATGCTATCACTTTAAAATCCAAAATGGTTACCACTTGTAAAGATTCAAAATGGCTACACCCTTGGTCACTTTAAATACTCAAAATGGCCACTGCTTGTAAACATTCAAAATGGCTGTGCCCTTGGTCACTTTAAATATCCAAAATGGCTGCCACATATAAACAATCAAAATGGCTGTGCCCTCCAGACAGCAGAAAGTCAACAGCTCAGGTTGTCTCCCTCCTTGCTGTTTCCCTTCCTAGTCATAGGCCACCAGCACAGTTGTCCCTGCAGCCCTTGGTGACCAGGGCTGACCTTTAGGTCAATTCTCAGCTCCCAACACTACTTGGAAATATTCAGGCTGTTGGTCCCATCAGAGTAGCTGACAGTCTGGAGCTCTGACCATCTCTATACTCACTGTTTTTGTTCAGGTTTTTTCACTAGTTGGTGCCTAATCCACTTCTGTATAGTTCCTTTCAAAGCTCAGGGCTCCAAGATTATCTTCTGTATCCCTGTGCATTAGTTTTTCTCTTCTTTATTGAAGAGGGTCTGTGTTGCTTGTCTACCTATTCCTCCACCTTACCGGAAGTCAAAAATGTAATCTTTTTTAAGGGAGAAGATAATAAATGGCAGCTAATCCTAAGTAACCTAGATGATGGAATTATCAGACAAGGATTTTATTATGTTAGACAACCATTGTAACTGTGGTTAATGAAAAACTGAAAAATATACTTTAATGAATGGAAAGATATCTTAGCAGGAATATAGAAAAGATAAAAAAGAGAGCCCAATGAACATTTTTACAATAAAACACAAAAATATGTGAAATAAAAAGGTCTTCTAACTCACAAAGTAAGTATATAAAATAAATTGCTTTTTTTGTATACCAGAAATAAACAATTGGAATTTGAAATAAAAATTCACAATTTACAATGTTGTGTTGTTGTTATGTACCATCGAGTCAGACCCAACTCATAGTGACACCTCCGTGGGTTTCCAAGGCAATATCACTATGGAAGTAGATTGCTCGACCTTTCTTCTGAGGAGTGGCTGGTGGGTTTGAAATGCCAGCCTTCTGATTAGCAGTCAAGTGCCTTAGGCACTACGCTACCCCTCAAAAAATGAAGTACTTGGAAATAAACCTAATAATATTTGTGTAAGATCTGTATGTGAAAAAAACTAACAAATGAAACAAAAGACGTAAATAAATGGAAATATATTCCACGTTCATGGATTAGAAGACTGCAGATTGTTAAAATGTCAGTTCTTCCCAATTTGATTTAATGATTCAACACAATTTCAATTAAAATCCTAGTTTGTAGCCATTGACAAGCTAATTCTAAAATACATAAGGAAAGGCAAAGACCCTAGAATGGTGAACTCAATTCTGAAAAAAAAGAAGAAAGCTGGAGTTACATTGCTTAGTATAATACTACCATTATCAAGATAACATGGTATTGACAGAAAGATGCACACATATTAATCAATAGAAAAGAACAGAGAGACCAGAAATAAACTCAAACAAATATAATCAATGAATTTTTGACAAATGCAGACCAAGGACAGATTTAGCTGAGGATTATCTTACATATGGACTTGTGCTACAAAACTAGCCACACACATTACAGGAGCAACAGAAGACAGAGTTGGAGTAACCTCTCAGAGACAACCATACACCTCGAGAGAGAGAATCACTGGGCCTGGCAATTCAAGACCATAGTCTCGGGGGATAGCAAGCTCAACTGGCACAACATTGTTCTTGTTATATGCCATAGAGTCATACCCCTTTTTGGGTTTCCAAGGCAGTATCACTACAGAAGTAGATTGCACAACCTACCCCCCGAGGAGTGGCTGGTGGGTTTGAACTGCCAGCCTTCTGGTTAACAGTCAAGTGCCTTAGGCACTACACTACCAGAGCTTGCTGGCACAACATAGTATATAAAAATTTTATTCCACAACCTAGTGAGTAGTGACTGAGGTCTTAAAAGCTTTTGAATGGCCATCTCTAAGATTCAACTATTGGTCTCCTCTAACCTGAAGCAAAGTGAAGAAAATCAAGGCACTGGAAACAATTAGTCCAAAAATATGATGGACCCCAAGACCAGAAGAACTAGATGGTGCCTGGCTACTAATACCAACTGCTCAGAAAGGGATCAAACCTGCAGATCCTGGATAAAGTGGGAGGAAAAATGTGTAATAAAATCTAAAAACACAAAAATGACCAGAAGTACTGGTTGGATAGAATCTGGTGGAACCCACAAGACTATGGTCTTGGGTTACCCTTTGGGCCTAGAATTGGACTCACTCCTATGGATTGGTTCTCAGACCAATGTAGAAAGACCTACATGCAGAACACCTATCCCAAGGCAATGCATCTACTTACTCTAGGGAGATACACCCCCTGCACCAGAGGGAAAGCATTCACATAGAGGGGAAAGCTGGACAGACAGATAGTTAAGAAGGGCACAGGAAGGGGGTAATCATAGGGGTGGGAAGGGAGGAGAATTTGTTATGGTTGGGGATGGTAATCAGGGCATGAAATCAAATGCACACAAACTGTTGAATTAAAACATATTTTGCTCTGTAAATTTGCACCCAAAGCACAGTAAGATTTAAAAAAAAAATGAGAGAAATGATAGTCATTCAAAACTATGAAACTTCTATAAGAAAACATGAGAAAAATCTGTGTGAACTTGGGCTCGGTGATGACTTTTTAGATGTAACGCCAAAAGTATAATCCATGGAAGAAAAAATTGATTATTGGACTTTATTAAAGTTGAAAATTGTCCTCCTAAAGACACGATTATGAGGATGAAAAGACAAACCACAGATTGTGAGAAAACATTTGTAAAACATATATCTGATGAAGAATTTGTATCAAAAATACTCAAAGAATTCTTAAAACTTATTAATAAGAAAACAGAACACCACCCAGTTACAAAATAGGTGAAAGATCTGAGCAAACATCTCATCAAAGAAAATACACACATGGCAAATAGACATATGAAAATATACTCAACATTATTTCTCATGCCAAACCAAAAACCAAACATGTTGCTATTGAGTTGATTCAATAGAAGCAATATTACCCCAATAGTAACAAACACACTGAGTTCCTAGATCTTGTTTTTTAGTACTTTTTAATGAAAGGAACCAAGGATTCTTGGATAAATGACTGATTGTAGGGCTAAGCCTGAGGAATCTTGTAGTGCCAGAAAATAAGGACTGCTCAAAAAAACTAAGGAACACAGGAGCTAACTGAAACCACTCTCAATGGCTGAAGCTCCAACAGTTTGAAAAGCAATAAATAATGTAGTATTGGATTATAAACCAAACTATAAAATGAATATCTGAAAGTCCATATAGATAGAAATAAATGACCAAATAGATAGACAGATGTGGGACAATTGACTAATCTTCTATATAAAATTTCAAATAATTTATGGAAATACTCCCCACTCAGGGGGTAGAACATATCCGTCCACACCTTAAGTGTGGGATTAGTATAGTGATTTCCTTCTAAAGAATACATTATAGGGGATGAGCTCTCACAGTAGATAAAGCTAACAAACACTAGTGCAGCCAAGTGAACAAGGTTAGTATCATCAGTGATAAATCATGTTAACAGTATGTATCCTTGATATGATGTGATGAGAATGGTGCTTTACTTCTGTGGTTTTCCTTCTAAAAACCCATAACTTCTATCTAACCATGAAAAACATCAGACAAACTAAAATGGAAGGATGTTTTACAAAATACCTAACCAGTATTTCTCAAAATTGTCAAGGACTTCAAAAAGCAAGGAAAGCCTGGAAAACTGTCACAGTCTAGGGAAGGCTAGGGAGAAATGACAACTAAAGGTAATGGGGTGTCCTGGGTAGGATCTTGGAACAGAAAAAAGACATAAGGTTAAAAACTAGGGAAATCTGAGTCAAGTATGGACTTTAAATAATACTAATTATGTATCAGTATGGGTTCATTAATTGTAACAAATACATCAGTAATATTAAAAATTAAGGAAATACAGGAATTCTCTATAATATTCTTACAAATTTCCTGTAAATCTGAAACTATTCTAAGTGAAAAATTTCATTAAATCTTAAGAAAAAAAATTGAATTGGGACATACCAGGAAGATAAAAGAACAAGAGGGAGAGAAAGGTAAGAAAGCAAGGATCAGTTGGATTAAAAGATATTAAAAGACTAAGAAAGATATTTTATATACTAAAAGTGACAATTCACAATTTATTAATATTTATGCATTCAGAATCTGTAGGGGTTCAAGTAGAAATAAAGAAAGTGACATGAATAATAGGTGTGTATAACACACAATATGGCTAAGACATATTAAGTGGAAAAAAATTAGTAAAGTTATGTTGTTGTTGTT
>NW_006921623.1:8730083-8730818 GCF_000298275.1 Orycteropus afer afer | reverse complement strand
TCATGTTGTCAGAAGGGACCATTCCCTGGAGAAGGATATCATGCTTGGTAAAGTGGAGGGTCAACAAAAATGGGCAAGGCCCTCCAAAGATGGATTGACACAGTAGCTGCAACGATGGGCTCAGGTATAGCAAGGATCTTGAGGCTGGCATAGAACAGGGCAGTGTTTTGTTCTGTTGTGCATAGGGTTGCAATGAGTCAGAGATGACTCGATGGCGCTTAACAAAAATTTATCATTAAGATTCAATAAATGAAGAACCTTACAAGTTTCCTTTCAAGGTCAGGCACATGGCAACAGTGTTTGCTACCATCAACTGAACTAAAGTTCATCATAATGTTAGAAGTCCTGGACAATAAAATAAAACCAACCAAACAAACAAAAAAATCAGAGGTACAAGAGGTGTTACGCTATGAGAAGCAGACTCTTTTTTCTTCTTTACGCTAATTTTTTTCACAGGTGTTGTGATTGTCTGCGAAGAAAACCATACAGAGTTAGAAACTTATTGGCCCTAAGAAAGTCAACTAGGAGCTGAATACAAAATAAACTTACAAAAATCAGTAACATTTCTCTATACCAGAAATAATCAATACCATGGAAAATAAGCTCTCATCACAATCACAACTAAATCTATATTCAGATATCGTCCTACTAGGGAGCTCTGGTAGCATAGTGGCTAAGACACTTGCCTGCTAACCAGACGGCTGGCGGTTCAAACCCACCAGCCACTCCTCGGAA
>NW_006921623.1:8714116-8729891 GCF_000298275.1 Orycteropus afer afer | reverse complement strand
GGAGTGGCTGGTGGGTTTGAACCGCCAGCCGTCTGGTTAGCAGGCAAGTGTCTTAGCCACTATGCTACCAGAGCTCCCAGTAAAGTTATAGAAGACATAAATAACAAAGCCAGTAATGCAAATCTTATATACTGAACTCCGAATTCCAATAACAGAGAATTCACTTTCCTTTCAAGACTATATGAAATCTTTACATCTTTATCTCTTAAGTCCTAAAGAAAATCTCAATAAATATAATTAGTAAAAATAATGAAAAGTATTTATCATGGATTGAATTGTGCCCCCTAAAATATATGTCAACTTAGCTGGGCCATGATTCTTGGTGATTTGGCAATTTGGTAGTGATGTAATTTTGCAGTTATGTAATTATGTAATCATCCCCCATCATGTGATCCAATGTGATCAGCCAATCGGTTGCAAGGGGATTAGGTGGGATGCAACACTCTTACTCAGATCACAGCCCTGATCTGATGTAAGGGGAGTTCCCCTGGGCTGTGGTCTGCATCTCCTTTTACATTACAAGAGATAAAAAGAGAGAGAAGCAAGAAGAGAAGGAGGGACCTCAATATCACCATGAAAGACGAGCTGAGAGTGGAGCATGTCCTTTAGACCCAGAGTCCTTGTGCTGAGAACCTCCTAGACCCAGGGAAGATTGATGCCAAGACACATGGAGATTTCCAAGGAATGCTGGGCCCACAGGTTGTGAGCTGACAGAGATAAAGCCTTCTCTGAGAGCTGGTGCCCTGAATTCAGACTCCTAACTTCCTAAACCATGAGAGAATAAATTTCTGTTTGTTAGAGCCATCTACTTGTAGTATTTCTGTGATAGCAGCACTAGACAACTAAGATAGTATTATTTTAAAATATTTTTAAAATCTAATTTTAATGTAATAGAAAGCATTATTTTATTATAATGCACACATGTAATAGAAATTCATAAAAAGTCCAAAAAGCAATATATCTTTCCAATTGTAAGTTAAGAAAATTTCTGAACAACTCAAGTCAAAGAAAAAAATAAAATGAATGACAGGATATCTGAAAGTAACCATAATTAAAACATATTACACGGTAATTTACAAGGTACAGCTAGAGTAAGTATCAGGTGAAAATTTACAGCATTAAATATCAATAAAACAAAAGAAGAAAATATGTGAATTAAATATACAAATGAAAATTAGGAAAAGGAAAACTAAGTAAATCAAATGGAAGCAGAAGGAAGGAAACTTAATGCTTTGAAAAATAGAATAATAATAAAACAGAAAAAAACTTTTTTTTTTTTTTTAAATAAAAATAAATCAATATCATAAGCCTTTGGCTACCTTAATCAAAACAAAGGAAGAAAACGCAAATATGCAAAATTAGAAATCATAAAAGGAAAACCTCAAAAAAAGGGAAAATTAAAAAAGTCACAAGGGAGTATTTTTCACAACTTTAAGCAAATAATTTTGAAGTGTAGATAAAATGAATAATTAAGAAAATACAACCTATAAAATGGATCCTAATGGAGACAGAGTCTAAATGTGTAATTATCAGAGGAAAACTAAAGAAAAAGTAAGAGTACCCCCACAGAAAAGCATCAAGCCAGATGGTTTCACAGAGGAATTCTTCCAAATTGTATAGTAATCAGCCAATCCCAGCACATCTTAACCAATTTCAGAACACTACAAAACAAAACAACAACATAAAACAACCTTTCTAATTCATTTCATGAAGAAAACATAATGTAGTTATCAAAGCTTAATAAAGATTGTACCAAAACAGTATAGATTAATCTGCTTATGAATATAGATGCAGAAGTCTTAAATAAAATATTAGAAAATTGAATCAAAATGAACATTAGAGAAATAATACATCATGATCCAGAAAGTTTTAATCCAGGAATGCAAAATTTGGTGCAGTTTTACAATATCCCTTAATATAATCCATCATATTAATACAAGTAATGAGAAAAATTATGTAATCATCTCCATAGATACAGTAGCAAAATTAGCACTGATTCATGCTGAAAACACTCAACAAAGGCATTTATGGACACTCTCTTTACATGATCTATATTCTATTTCAAAAGCTGATGGTCTGGTTACCTAGCACTGCTCTGATAAGAATATACCACAAATGGGATGGCCTTAATAAACAGGAGTTTATTCTTACAATTTGAAGGCTTTAAGTTCAAAGTGCCAGGCTTTAAGGGCTGGGTGTAAGCCCCTCAACCTTGGGGTCCAGCTCCGCCTCCTGCTCCCGGCCCACTGGAGCTAGAAGTGTTTCTTCACTCAGACAGCTGTTGGCTGCTGAGACTGAGAAGCCCCAATGTTGACAAGTAAAAAGGTACAGTCCCGATGTTACCAAACCATATGGCAGGCCATTAACTTAAGTCCATTGTAAGTCCCAAGGTCGGCAGAACATAGCAGGCTGCTGAGCAATGACATGGCTACATGTAGGGTCCAAGCATGCCATAGGCTAGAGACCATTCCCAAAGCTTATGTACAGGAAACAGACCACATCCCAAAGGCAGCTACTCAGTTGCTTGTGGTAGATCCCACCATGGAGTTGATTGCCAGTCTCATCATGGGGAATAACTACTACAGCCACTCAACCAGGCCCAGCCAAGTTGACACACAAACATAACTACCACAGCTGGCATCTCATCTAAGGGGAAACACTAGAGGTTTTGCCACCAAAGTCAGGAACAAGATAAGAATGCCCATTATTCCATTACTATGTAACATTGTGCTGGGGTATTAGGTAATGCAGTTAGATAAGAGAGCAATTAGAGACATAAGAATTGCAGAATAAAGGTTAAAATAATCTCTACATTCAGATGGGATGCTTATTATATGGCAAACACCAAACTATCAATGGAAAAATGACAACGAACAATAAAAGAATTTAGTAAAATATCAAAGAATAACATCAAGGAATAAAAATCAACAGCCTTCATTTATATGGACAAAGACTATTGATTTTTATTCCCTATTTTATTACTTGCTTTATTACTAAATAGCTTTCATGTATATGGACAAACCACCATTCATCTGTCAGACATCAGTGGTGGCTTTTGTGTTGTTGTGATACTAGAAGTATGCCACTGGTATTTTAAAAACCTGAGTGGTCACCCACGGTAGATAGGTTTCAGTGGAGCTTGCAGATAAAGACAGTCTAGGAAGAAGAAACCGGCAATCCCCTTGTAAACAAATTGGCTAATGAAAACCTTAAGGATGGATAGCAGTAGAACATTGTCTGATATAGTAAGGAAGATGAGTCCATCAGGTTGGAAGACACTCAAAGTATGATGGGGAACAGCTGCTTCCTCAAAGTAGTGTTGATCTTAATGATATGGATGGAGTAAAGCTTTTGGGACCTTCATTTGTTGATGTTGCACAACTTAACATGAGAAGAAACAACTACAAACATGCATTAATTTTGGAACATTGGAATTTGTGAAGTATGAGCCTATGAAAACCAGAAGTGGTCAAAAAATGAAATGGAGCACATAAAGATCAATATCCTGGGTATTAGTGAGCTGAAATGGATTAATATTGACCATTTTGAACAGGATAATCGTATGACCTACTATGCTAGGAATAACAAATTGAAGAGAAAAGCGTCACATTTATCCTCAAAAAGAACATTTCAAGATCTATCCTGAAGAACAATGCTGTTAATAGTAGGATAATATCCATTTGCCTACAAGGAAAGACTACTTAATATGCTTGTTATTCAAATCTACACAATAAACACTAATGCAATAAATAAATTTAAGATTTTTTTTTTACCAATTTTTGCAGTCTGAAATTAACCAAACATGTAGTTAAGATGCTTTGATAATTATTGATGACTGGAATGTGAAAGTTGGAAATAAAGAAGGCACAGTGGTTGGAAAATATGTTCTTTGAGATAGATATGATGCCAGATATCACATGATAGAATTTAGAGCTATGATGTGTACATTGGGAATGCTTTTTTTTCAATAATATAAACGGTGACTATACACGTGGACCTTGCCAGATGGAATACACAGGAATCTGATCAACGTCTGTGGAAAGAGACAATGGAGAATCGCAATATCATCAGTCAGAACAAGGCCAGAGGCTTACTACATAAAAGACCATCAATTGCTCACATGCAAAGTCAAGTTGAAGCTGAAGAAACTTAAAACAAGTCCATGAGAACCAAAGTACAACCATGTGTATCTTCCACCTGAATTTAGAGACCCTTTTAAGAATAGATTTGATAAACTGAACATTAATGACCAAAGACCAAGTTAATTATGGGATGACAACAAGGAGATCATACATGAATAAAGCAAAAGGTCATTAAAAAGATAAGAAAGAAAGAAAAGACCAAAATGGATGTCACAAGAGACTAAAATTTTCTCTTTAACATTGAGTAGCTGAAGTGCATGGAAGAAATGATAGGATGAAAGAGCTGAACAGAAGATTTCAAGGGCACCTTGAAAAGACAAAGTAAAGTATTATAATGAAAGGTGCAATGACCTGGAGATAGAAAACTGAAAGGGAAGAACACATTCGGCATTTCTCACGTTGAAAGAACTGAAGAAAAAATTCAAGCCTCAGGTTGCAATATTGAAGGATTCTATGGAGTATATGAAGAAGAATGTAGCATCAGAATTGGAAGAAGAGTTATTAACAACTTGCGATAGGGAGATGACCGAACCTTGCTTGCTGAAAGCGAAGAGGACTTGAAGTACTTACTAATGAGATCAAAGACTATAGCTCTCAGTATGGATTACACCTCAACATAAAGAAAAGTTATCACAACTGGACCATAAGGAACATCATGATAAAGGGAGAGAAGATTGATGTCAAGCATTTCATTTTAGTTGAATCCACAATCAATATCCAGGAAAGTAAGAAATCAAATGACATATTGCATTGGGTAAATCTGCTGCAAAATGCTCTTTAAAGTGTTAAAAAAAAAAAATGCCACTTTGAAGACTAGGGTGCACCTGAACCAAACTAGGGTATTGTTGATTGTTTCATATGCCTGTGACAGCTAGACAATGAATAAAGAAGACTGAAGGTGAATTGATGCTACTGAATTATGGTGTTGGCAAAGAATGTTGAATATACCTTGGACTGCCAGAAGAAAGAAAAAATCTGTCTTGAATGAAATACAGGCAGAATAGTCCTTAGGAGTGAGGATGACAAGACTTCATCTCATGTACTTTGGACCTATTATCACAAGGAATCAGTCCCTGGAAAAGGACATGCTTGGGAAAGTAGAGGGTCAGCAAAAAAGAGGAATATTCTCAATGAAATGGATTGAAACAATGGCTGCAACAATGGGCTCAAATATAGCAATGATTGTGAGGATGGCACAGGACCAGGCAGTGTTTCATTCTGTTGTACACAGGGTCACCATGAGTTGGAATCAACTCAATAGCACCTAAGAACAACAACATGAGCAAAATACTGAATAACACAGGAAGCATCAAAAGAAAATGGAAGGGAAACATGTAGGCACTGTATAAATAATAATGGCTTGACATTCAACCATTTCAGGAGGTAGCTTATGATTGAGGTCCTATGGTATTGAAGGAAGAAGTCCAAGGTGCACTAAAAGCATTGGCAAAAAAAGAGGCTCTAGGAATTGACAGAATATCCATGGAGATGTTTCCACAAAGGGATGTAATGCTGAAAGAGCTCATTTGTCTATGCCAAGAAATTTGAAAGACAGCTACCTGGCCCACTGACTAGAAGATATCCATATTTGTTCCTATTAAAAGAAAGATCATCCAATAGAATGTAGAAATTATAAAAAAATACCACATGCAAGTAAAATTTTGCTGAAGACAATTAAAAAATGATTGCAATAGTACATTGACACTGAACTGCCTGAAATTCAAGCCATATTCAAAAGAAGGCATGGAATAGGGGATATTATTGCTGATGTCAGATGGATCTTGGCTGAAAGTAGAGAACACCTGAAAGATGTTTACCTGTGTTTTATTGACTATGCAAAGGCAATCAACTACGTGGATCATGACAAATTATAGATAACATTGTGCAGAACAGGAATTCCAGATCACTTAATTATGCTCATGCAGAACCAGTATACAGACCAGAGGCAGTGATGCAAGCAGAATAAGGGAAACTGTGTGCTTTCAAAATGAGAAAAGGTATGCAGCAGAGTTGTATCCTTTCACCACACTTATTCACTCTGTATGTTGAGCAAATAATCTGAGAAGCTAGACTATATGTAGAAGAAAGTGGCAACAGGGTTAGAAGAAGACTAATTAACAACCTGTGATATGCAGATGACATAACCTTGCTTGCTGTAAGTGAAGAGGACTTGGAGCACTTAATAATGAAGACCAAAGACTACAACATTTAATATAGATTCTCCTCAACGTAAAGAAACAAAAATCCTCACAATAGGACCAATAAGGAACTTCATTATAGAGGGAGAAAAGGCTGAAGTTGTCAAGGATTTCGTTTACTTGGATACACAATGAATACTTATGGAAGGAACAGTTAAGAAATCAGACATCATACTGCAGTGGGCAAATCTGCAAAAGAGCTCTTTAAAGTGTTAAGAAGGAAAGCTGTCACTTTGAAGACTAAGGTTTACCTAACCCAAGCCATGGCTAACCCAAGCCATGTCATTTTCAGTAGCCTCATATGCATGTGAAAGCTGGATGATGAGGAAGGAGGACCGTAGGAGAGCTGATGCCTTTCAATTATGGTGTTGGTGAAGAATACTGAAAATACCATGGACCACAAGAAAAATGAACAAATCTGTCCTGGAAGAAGTGCAGGTGGAATGTTCCTTGGAAGTGAGAATGGCCAGATTTCATCAGTGCTCGATGAGCTGACTCAACAGCACCTAACTAACAACTACAAGCCAGAAGAATAAATAAACCTGTCTTCGAAAAAATACAGCCAGAATTCTCCTTAGAAGTCAGGATGGTAAGACTTTGTCTCATGTACTTTGGTCATGTTGTCAGAAGACACCAGTCACTGGAGAAGGATATCATGCTTGGAAAAGTTAGAGAGTCAGTCAAAATGAGGAACCTCGACCCTGAACATGATGGATTGACACAGTGGATACAACAATGAGCTCAAACATAGCAACTATTGTGAGGATGCGGCAGGCAGGAAGTGTTTCACCCTATTGTACATAAGGTAGCTGCGAGTCAGAACTGACTCTCTGATGTCTAACAACATATGGACAAAAACAGAGAGAAGATATTATAGAAGAGACAGACTAACATATGATAGAAAATGACAATAAAATACTTATGCATAAACTTAATATGTGTGTCCAAGACTTATATGAGTCTTTGTTGTTGTTGTTATGTCCCATTGAGTCGGCCCTGACTCAAAGCGACCCCTCCTTAGGTTTCCAAGGCGGTGTCACTATGGAAGTAAATTGCCCAATCTTCCTTCCGAGGAGTGGCTGGTGGGTTTGAACTGCCAGCCTTCTGGTTACCAGTCAAGTGCCTTAGGCACTATGCTACCCAAGCTCCTATATGAGTGTTAGTGTTTTAATAAAACATTACCGAAGGAAATAAAATCAGGTTTTAAAAAAAGAGAAAGGAAACCAGATATTAGATAGAAAAATTCAACATTATAAAAATGCAATTTCTTCTTAAGTAAATTTATACATTTAAGATAATTGCAATAAGCATGTCATCATTTTTTTCTGGACCTAGACATACCAATATAAAGTTAACTTCAAAGAACAAATAAGAAAGAATAGTAGAAAATGCCCAGGGAAGGGGAGTAGAAAAGCAGGGGAGAGTGGATGTGGTAGTGGTTAGCCTTACTAGATATTTGAACTTGTAAAGTGTATAATTAAAATAGTTTGTGTTGACACATAGATAAAAATAAAATGAAATAGAAGAGCTGATCATTATATATGCAAATTTAGTATGTGATTGAGGCAACACTTAAATCAGTGATGGAAAGTTTAGCAAGGGGATTGGGATAACTGAATAGATATAGTAAAAACCTTTGAAAGCCAGAACCTGTGTATGGTAGAAACCTGTCAGAGAAAAACTCAAATTCTTTCCATTAAAACCGAGTAATAGAGAAGTAGTAAGACTACACTTGGTCAAAAGCAGGAACCTCTTGAGACACCCAGATAAACAGGACAGTCCTGTCCAGTTCTGGCCTTCACAGGTTTCATTATATATGGAGAAAGGTAAAATAAGTTATAATTATAATTATAATACCACTCAGCGGGATAAATTCCAAATGGATCAGGTCTTTAAATATAAACAAAATGATATTATACACGAAAACATGGGTGAATTCCTCTACAACCTCAGAATGAGAAAAACTTTCTAATTATGAGTTAATATCCAGAAAAAATAAGGGAAATTGTGTTGCTTAAAAATGAGCTTTTACATAGAATTATACATAAATGAAAAGGACAAATTGGATTTCTGTGGTCAAAACTGAGGACTTTGAGTCATATTGGCTCAACTGATTACATGAAGAAAACTCTTCCTACCTTTGAGAGTTGAGAAGAAGTTATAAACATTATCCAGCCAGCTACTAATAGAAACATCAGCAGCAGCAGCAATTTTTGAAGCTTCATATTTGAGGACATGATGAGTGCCCTAGGAGAGATAACACAAGAGAGAGATCATGTGAGAAGTGAAGCCCTGTGCTCAATTCTTTTACTTTTGTTATAGAATTTTTTTTTAACTCTGGTAAAGTATATATAGGAGCTCTGGTGGCGTAGTGCCTAAGACACTTGACTGCTAACCAGAAGGCTGGCGGTTCAAACCCACTAGGCACTCCTCAGAAGGAAGACTGGACAATCTAATTCTGTAGAGATACCACCTTGGAAACCCAAAGAGGGGTCGCTATGAGTTGGATCTTACTCAATGGCAGTGAGGTTTTTTTTTTTTTTTAAGTATATATAACAAAACATTTGACGTTTTAACCATTTTTAAGTCTACAATATAGTAATATTAATTACATCCACTGTGTTGTGCAACCATATCACTATCTATTTCTAAATGTTTTTCATCACCTTAAATAGAAACTGTTGTGTTCCTTTGTGTTCTATTATCCATAAGGTCACCATGAGTCAGAGCCAACTTGCCATCAACTAACAACAGCAAAGAGAAACTCGGTACCCTTTATGTGATAACTCCCCAGTTTCCTTTTCCCCCAGCCCTTGGTAACCCCAAATAAAGTTTTATCTCTATGTATTTGCTAAGTCTAGATATTTTGTAAATGGGATCATCTAGTATTTGACCTTTTGTGTCTGGCTTATTTAATTTAGTTTAGTGTTTTCAATGTTCATGCATGTCTTAGCATGTATCAGAATTTTATTTCTCTATATTGCTAAACAATATTCCATTGTATGTGTATGGCACATTTTATTTTTTCGTTCATCTGTTGGACACTTAGGTTTTTCTACCCTTTGACTATTGTGAATACTGCTGCAATTGCATTTTGTATATAGTGCCTGAGGCATTTGACTGCTAATCGGAAGGGTGGCAGTTCAAACCCACCAGCTACTCTTTGGAAGGAGATTGGGCAATCTCTCCTGTAGAGATACTGCCTTGGAAACCCAAGGAGGGGTCACTATGAGTCGAATCCACTCGACCACATTGAGTTGGTTTTTTTTTTGGTTATCTGTTTGAGTGCCTGCTTGCAGTTCTTTTGGGTACATACTTAGGAATAGAATGGCTGGGTCATATAGTAACTCTGTCTTTAACTTTTTGAGGAATCACCAAACTCATAGAGCTGTTGAGTTCTGGGTCCTGATTAGTGTGGGGGTAAAACCACAGTTTGTATTTATGGACGCAGAAGATTAGAGAACAGCTCTAATCTGGGCTACACACTGTATTGCATTAGTCTATTTACTTTCTGACCACCAAAAGACTGTGAATAACTAAAGATTTGGGATAATGTCTATTTCACTTAGCATTGTATGTCCATTGCCAAGCACAGTGCTTGATAAGCATAATATTTATTAAATGAATGATTTTCAAACAGAAAGTTTGCTTTTCAGAAGTTTGTTCTTTTTCTTTACTGAGTAGTAGTCTAATATTTCATAACATTTTAATCCACCTATCAGTGATAAACATTTAGGTTGTTTACAGTTTGACATTTATATCATAAATATATATGATATATAATATATATATATATATATTAAGGAATTGGCTCATGTGATTGTGGGGTTTGGCAAATCTGAAATCTGTAGGGAAGCCTGAAAGGCTGGAAACTCAGCAGAAGTTGATGCTGTAATCTTAAAGCAGAATTTCTTCTTCCCTGGGAAATCTCAGTTTTTGCTCTTAAGGCCTTCCAACTGATTGGATGGGTACCACTTATATTATCTAGAGTTATGTTGTTGTTGTTGTTGTTGTTATGTGCCGTCGAGTCAGCCCCGACTCATAGCCTATACTTAAAGTCAACTGATTGTAGATGTTAAGCACATCTAAAAATATGTTTACCTAAATTAGTGTTTGATTAAATAACTGGGACCATAGCCTAGCCAACTTGACACATAAAAGTACCCAAAACAAACAAACAAAAGAAAACCCACTGCCATCGAGTTGATTACAATTCATAATGACCCTGCATTGAGTTTCCAAGTCTGTAAATCTTTATAGAAGTGAATTGCCTCGTTTTCCTCCCACAGAGCAGCTGGTGGTTGAAGCTCTGACCTTCTGATTAGCAGCCAAATGCCTTACCCACTGTGCTACCAGCACTCTTTAAAACGTACCTATCACTGGGCTATTGTGAATAGAGCTGAAACATAGTTTATCTCAAACTTTGAATTGTGGAGACTTGGTTTTACGAATTTCAGAGGCCAGGGTGAGGTGGGGGGGTCTTCGGAAAGCCTGAGATTTTATTAAACCCCTCTACTTTACTGTCATTCAAACTACAAACTGTCTTTCCATTGTGTGAATAACAGATAAAATCCCTACTCAGTTATTTCAGACTTCCAGTTGTTGGTTTTTGCCATGTTCCTTCAAGCTTCCCTAGGTACACACAGGTCAGGAGTTAGTAAAGGATTTGAAAGTTGTTTATATCCAGATTTTGGGCCAGTTCCCTTTGAGGCTCTGTCCTTTTTGAAATACCCGAATTTCCAGCCACTCTGACTGCCTTGAACTCCATCATCAGACACCGTCAAGTCATAAGACTGTAGTTTCTTGCTTGAGTTAAAGCTGCTGGGAATAGTATAGCCTGAGATATGTCTCAGGGTAAGAGCCATGAAAGGGTGGCCCTTACCCTCTGTAGTTCCTTTCTTTTAAGGGTCTTGTCTCCCCAACCCACCCCACCCCAGTTTCTGCCAGTTTTCAGCCATTCTCTAATGTTTTAAAATAATTTTATTTTTATGTTTCCCCCCCTCAGAATTTAATATTATCTGTGAGAAAGTTAGTCCCATATATTGTTGTTGTTGTTATGTGCCATTGAGTCGTCTCCAACTCATAGGGACCTCTTCTTGGGTTTCTGAGGCAGTATCTCTACGGAAGTAGATTGCCCAAGCCTGTAATTACAGCAAGTGGAACTTCCTTGATGTGTATGTGTAATTTTATCTTACTACTTCATTTTAATTTGTCCTAACTCTTCTCAATCCAATTTTCTCTCCTTTGTTGACTCTTTATAGATTAATAAATTTATTATTATTATTTTACCTTTAGCTTATCAGGTATATGTTCTTTTACTCTACTTTAGAAATTTCAACATGCATCTTTTACTAATGTAAATTGGCACTTTTATTAATTCCTAGGACATTAAGAACCTTCACTACTGTCAAGTCAATTTTGACTCATAGTGACCCCTCCTTGGGTTTCTGAGGCAGTATCTCTATGGAAGTAGATTGCCCATCTCCCAGCCTTCTGATTAGCAGTCAAATGCCTGTAGAAAATGAAAACTCCGTATCTATTTAACTACTTCACTTTTTTTTTTTTTGCTATTATTGTTAAATATTTTAATTCTAGAAATACTTAGAACTCTCTGTCAGTTTGTTGAACAGTGATGGCGTGCATGTTGCTGTGATGCCAGTAATATTTAAAATACCAGCAGTGTCACCCATGGTAGACAGGTTTCAGTGGAGCTTTCAGACTAACACAGACTGGAAAGAAGGATGTAACTATCACTTGTGAAAAAATTGATCACTAAAAACCTTATGAATAGCAGTGAAACATTGTCTGATATAATGCTGGAACATGAGCCCCTCAGGCTGGAAGGCACTAAGAATATGACTGGGAAGGGCTGCCTCCTCAAAGTAGAGCAATGACTAATGATTTGGATGTAGTACAGCTTCTGGGGCTTCATTTGCTGATGTGGCACAACTCAAAATGAGAAGAAATAGCTGCAAATACCAATTAATAATTGGAATTATGAAGTACGAATCTAGGAAAATTCAGTTATCAAAATTAAATGGAGTACATAAGATAGATATCCTAGATATTAGTGAGCTGAAATGGACTGGTATTGGCGATTTTCAATTGGACAGTCATATGGTCTACTATGCCAGGAATGACAAATTAAAAAGGAATGGCATCACACTCATTGTCAAAAAGAACATTTCAAGATCTATTCTGAAGTTCAATGCTGTCAGTGATAGGATAAAATTCATATGCCTACAAGGAAGGTCAATTAATACTACTGTCATTCAACTTTATGCACAACCCGTAAAGCCAAAGATGAAGAAATTGAAGGTTTTTACCAACTTCTGCAGTCTGAAATTGACCGAACATTGCAACCAAGTTGCACTGATAATTACTGGTGATTGGAATGCAAAAGTTGAAAACAAAGAAGCATTGGTAGTTGGAAAAAATAGCCTGGGTGACAGAAATGACACCAGAGATCACATGACAGAATTTTGGAATTATTAATTGGAAATAACTTTTTTCAGTAGCATAAGTGGTGACTGTATATGTAACCTCACCAGATAGACTATGTTGTTGTTGTTGTTGTTGTTATGTGCCGTCAAGTCAGCCCTGACTCATAGCGACCCCTCCTTGGGTTTCCGAGGCAGTATCACTACGGAAGTAGGATTGCCCAACCTTTCTTCCGAGGAGTGGCTGGTGGGTTTGAACCGCCAGCCGTCTGGTTAGCAGGCAAGTGTCTAGACTATAGAGGAATCAAATTGACTACCTCTGTGGACAGAGGTGATGGAGAAGTTCCATATGATCAGTCAGAACAACTCCAGGGGCTGACTGTGGAACAGACCATCAATTGCTCATATGCAATTTTAAGTTGAAGCTGAAGAAAATTAAAACAAGTCTACAAGAGTCAAAATGTGACTTTGAATTTATCGCACCTGAATTTAGAGATGATCTGAAGAGTAGATTTGACAAGCTGAACACTGATGACCAAAGACTGGATGAGTTGTGGAATGACATCAAGAACATTATACTTGAAGAAAGCAAAATACCATTAAAAAGACAGGAAAGAAAGAAAATAATAAAATGGATGTCAGACAAGAATCTGAAACTTGCTCTTGAGTGGAAAATAGTTAAAGTGAACAGAAGAAATGATGAAATAAAAGAGTTGAACAGAAGATTTTAAAGGGCAGTTTGAGAAGACAAAGTAAAGTATCTAGTGAAATGTGCAAAGACCTGGAGTTAGAAAACCAAAAGGGGAGAACATGCTTGGCATTTTTCAAGCTGAAAGAACTGAAGAAAACATTCAAGCCTACTGAAGGATTCTATGGCCAAAATAATGAACGAGGCAGGAAGCATCAAAAGAAGATGGAAGGAATACACAGGCACTGTACCAAAACAAATTGGTCGGTGTTAAGCTATTTCAGGAGGTAGATCAATCAAGAGGCAATGGTGCTGAAGGAAGAAGTCCAAGCTACACTGAAGAAATTGGCAAAAAACAAGGCTCTAGGAATTGATGGAGTACCTTTGAGATGTTTCAACAAACGGATGCAATGTTGGAAGCCTCTACTTGTTTATGCCAATAAATTTGGAAGACAGCTATCTGACCAACTGACTGGAAGAGATTCATATTTGTGCCCATTGCAAAGAGAGGTGATCCAACAAAATGTGGAAATTATCAAACTATATCATTAATATTACAATATCATTAATATTACAATATCATTAATATTACAATTATGCAAGTAAAATTTTGCTGAAAGTAATTAAAAAATGTTGCAGCAGTATATCAACAAGGAACTGCAAAAAATTCAAGCAGGATTCAGAAGAGGATATGAAATAAGGGATATCACTGCTGATGTCAGATGGATCTCAGCTGAAAGCGGAGAAAACAAGAAAGATGTTTATGTGTGTTTTACTGACTATACAAAAGCATTTGACTGTGTGGATCAGAGCATTGGGAGCTCTGGTGGTGTAGTGCCTAAGGCATGTAACTGCTAACCAGAAGGCTGGCATTTCAAACCCACCAGCCACTCCTCAGAAAGAAGGTTGGGCAATCTACTTCTGTAGTGATACTGCCTCGGAAACCCAAGGAGGGGTCGTTATGAGTCAGATCAGACTTAATGGCATTGATAGCAGTGAGTTTGGTTTTTTTGTTTTTTATGTGGATCATAACAAATTGTGGATAACATTGCAAAGAATGCAAATTCCAGAACACTTAATTGTGCTCATAAGGGACCTGTACATAGACTAAGAAGCTGTTGTTTGAACAGAACAAAGGGATAGATCATGTAAAATCAGGAAGGGTGTGCGTCAGGGTTGAATCCTTTCCCTATACTTATTCAATCTGTATACTGAGCAAATAATCCAAAAAGCTGGACTATATGAAGAGGAACGTGGCATCAGGATTGGAGGAAGAATCATTAACAACCTGCAAAGATGACACAACCTTGCTTGCTGAAAGTGAAGAGGACTTAAAGCATGTATTGATGAAGATCAATGACTATAGCTGTCAGTAAGAATTACACCTCAACATAACTTACTGCCATCGAGTTGATTCTGACCCATAGGGACTCTACAGGACAGAGGAGAACTGCTTCATTTGGTTTTCAAGGCTGTAAATACTTACAGAAGCAGACTGCTTCATCTTTCTTCCATAGAGCAGCTGTGGGTTCGAACTGCCAGTCTTTAGATTGGCAGCCCAGTGCTTTAAATCCTCACAACTGGACCAATAAGCAACATCACAATAAATGGAGAAAAGATTGAAGTTGTCAAGGGTTTCATTTTACTTGGATCCACAATCAACATCCGTGGAAGAAGCAGTCAAGAAATCAAATAACGTATTGCACTGGGAAAACCTGTTGGAAAAGACTCTTTAAAGTGTTAAGAAGCACAGATGTCTTTTTAAAGATTAAGTAAGGTGTGTCTGATCCAACCTATGGCATTTTCAGTAGTCTCATATGCATGTAAAAGGTGGACAATGAATAAGAAATACCGAAGAAGAACTGATGCATTTGAATTGTAGTGGGGAAGAATATTGGAAATACCAAGGACTGCCAGAAAAACCAACAAATGTGTGTTGGAAGAAGTGCAGCTGGAATGCTCCTTAGAAGTGTGAGTGGCTAGACTTTGTTTCTCATACTTTGGTCATGCTATCAGAAGGGACCAGTCCCTGGAGAAAAATATCATGCTTGGTAAAATAAAGGATCAGTGAAAAAGGGGAAGATCCTCAACAGGATGCATTCACACAGTGGCTGCAGTGATGGGGTCAAACATGACAATGATTGTGAGGACAGCACAGGAGTGGGCAGAGTTTCATTCTGTTGTACATAGGATCACTACGGGTCAGAACCAAATTGACGGCAACTAACAACAACATTATTATTACTATTATTTTGTATAATCTGTATTCATTTAATTTACATACAGTTTCCCTTTTCATTGCTTTTA
>NW_006921623.1:8701923-8710110 GCF_000298275.1 Orycteropus afer afer | reverse complement strand
TCGTCTGTGCTGTGAGGGTCACTCAGGCCGCTGCCAGACTGCAGCTCTGTGTGTCTCCTTTTTTGGTATTTTCATGCAAATTCTTCTGCTAGTTGGGGTTTAGTCCACTTTTGTATCCTTCCCTTCAACGCTCAGTGGTCCAAGATTATCTTCTGTGTCTGTGTTGATTGGTTTCCCTTTTCTTTGTTGAAAAGCATCTGTGCAGTCCTTCTGCCTAGTCCGCTATCTTGCCAGAACTCCTCTAGTGATTAATTCTTAAGGCTGCATTTTCCTTTCTCATTTTGCTTTCATTTTTGAAGGATGTAGTTGCTGGGTATATAGTTCTATATTGACAGGTTTTTTGTTTCTGTGAGTTTTATTTTGGTCAGTATTTTGAATTTATTATTCCATTTTACTTTTACTTCCCTAATCATCTTTTACTCTTTTTTTCCCCAAAACATTTTATTGTAATTTGGGTGGAATTTTACAAAGCAGATTCATTTTACATTCAACAGTTCATGTACACATTTTGTTTTGTAATACTGGTTACATTCCTCACAGTGTAACATCTCACCTCCTACTTCTTTCCTGTGGTTACCCTTTCCCCTGTATCTTTGCCTATGCATTCATGCCTCTCTACATTTCTCCCTGTGCAAATGTTGTACTTCTGATCTTCATTGGTTGATTGTTCTTAGGGCACTCCCTGATGTAGGGTTCAGCTCGTAGTCCTACCTATTGCTTGGCTGAGAGTTAAGTCATAGGAGTGAGTTCAATTCTACGCCTGAAGGGTGACTTGGGGCCATAGTCTCAGGGGTTTCACCAGTTTCTATCAGACCTGTAAGCCTGGTCAATTTTGTGATTTTGAGTTTTTTTCCACATTCTTCTCCCACTCTATACAGGATCTCCAATTTTGATCTCTTTCTGAGTGGTTGGCTTTGGTAGCCAGGAGCCACCTAGTTCCTCTGGTCTCTGGGTCATATAGGTTGAGATTTTCGTGGTCCATTAGTCCTTTGGACTAACTCTTTCCATGCATCTTTGATTTTTGTCACTCTTCTTTGGTCCTCAGTGGTTTGATAGATCTCTGTTGTTTCAAACATATTGAAAGCTTCTCTAGTTTTCTTGAAAGGAGATTAGATCTAATACAAACTAGTCTGCCATTTTGGAGGCATTAAAAAATATATCTCTATCTCTCTATCTAAATTCTCTCTATATATAATTTATATAGAGAGAGTCTATATGGTAGCTCTGGTGGCATAGTGCCTAAGGCATGACTGTTAACTAGAAGTCTGGTTAACTTCTGTAGTGATACCGCCTTGGAAACTCAATGAGGGATCACTATGAGTCAGATCCAACTTGATGGCAGTGAGTTTTAGTTTAGCATCTCTCTCTCTCTCTATAAATTCATTCTCTGCATAACATAGATATATGTATATGTGTATCTCTCTCTTTATGTATTTATATATCCCTGGTGGTGCAGGGGTTAAGCTCTTGGTTGCTAACTGAAAGGCTGGTGGTTGAACCTTCCTAGTGACTCTGCAGGAGAAAGACCTGGAGATCCGTATCTAGAAAGATTTATAGCCTAGAAAACCCTATGAGGCAGTTGTATTTTGTCACATGGAGTTGCTATGAGTTTAAAATTGATTTTACAGAACCTAACAACAACATATATGTATGTATGTATGTTGTTGTTGTTGTTGTTATGTGGGTTGAGTCGGCCCCGACTCATAGCGACCCCTCCTTGGGTTTCTGAGGCAGTATCACTACGGAAGTAGGATTGCCCAACCTTCCTTCTGAGGAGTGGCTGGTGGGTTTGAACTGCCAGCCTTCTGGTGAGCAGTCAAGTGCCTTAGGCACTATGCTACCAGAGCTCCTATGTATGTATATGCATGCAGTATAAATAGTCTTATTTTAATTGTTTTCTAAATAAATGCTTATATAGTTGATATATAGAAATACATGTGATTTATTTTTATATTGACCTTGTATGAACACACATACAGTACAAAGATGATTAACAGTGACCATATCAGGCACCTTTGTTTTGTTCCCATTGTTAATTTCAGTATTGTACCCTATTTGATTAATTGTATGGTATTTTTGTATTTGCTTTTTTTTTTAAATGCCTGCTATTAAATTAATGACATTCTCTTCTCTTCACAGTTAATTTTTTTTTTATCATTATGGATATTATTGTCAAAGGCTTTTTCTGATTCACTGAAGTGATTATGTTATTTTTCTCCATTTATCTATTTTAATTTTATTTATTTTCTCTAGTGTTGACTTAAACCCAGCAGGTTCATAATATACATGTCACATTTTTACACATAACTCTGTTGTGCTGTTTGTGAGAGTATATATTGATATAATCATTTTTTAAAGCAATTTGGAAGCAATTTTTTTAAAAAATAATTATATATACCTATGTCATAAGTCCAAGAAATCCAAACAGAGTATATCACAGAGGACTCAGTCAGATCCATAAAAAATCATCATGTAGAAAACTTTCTATTTCAGTTTTTGTGTATATGTATGTGTAGTGATGGATAATTAAATAGACTTTAATATGTACTAATATGAAATAGTTAAGAAAGAATGTAGAGGCTGTGTACTGTAGGATGTTATATGGCACTTAGAAGCAATTCACCAGATTTACATAGAACATGAGAGCCTCTTCAAAACAGTGCTAAGTGAAGCAAGCAGTAAACATTATAAATCTTTATCACAACATTCTTGATGGAAATAAAAAAACATGCACACAAAACATGATACCAAGATATACACATATTCAAAGACACAAATAAAAAAATCTTCCTGCTAACAGAAATACCATATGATCTAGCAATCCCACTACTAGGTATATCTGAGAGAAAAAAGAGCCGTGACATGAACAGATACATGCACACCCATGTTCATCACAGTACTAATCATAATAGCAAAAAGATGGAAACAACCTAAATGCCCATCAATGGAGGAATGAATCAACAAACTACAGCACACACAATTATACAATCAAGAATCTGTGAAACATCTCATATTATGAATGAACTTATATGCAATTATGCTCAGTGGTAAGTCAATCACAAATGGACAAATGTTTGAGACCACTATTGTAAAAAGTCAAGAAACGAGTTTCATAAAAATAAAAAAATTCTTTGATGGTTACCAGGGGTGAGGGGGGAAGGGAGTGTAAACGACTAACTAGAAGGTAGACATCACACATTAACTTGTTGTTGTTATGTGCCATTGAGTCAGACTAACTCACAGCGACCCCTCCTTGGGTTTCTGAGGAAGTATGTCTACAGAAGTATATTGCTCAACCTTCCTTCTGAGGAGTGGCCACATTAATCTTGCTTGTATTCTAGTTCCTATCACATATTTATTCATGTGTTACCTTTCAATGTTACACATGAAAGAAAGTAAAGAAATATTAGGAATTATAAACATATTTTTACCATACTTCTCCCTTTCTCCAAATAGATGCTAGGCTAAGTGACTATGGGTGCAGACAGATGTTTGTTTCTCGTCTGGCGCTGGGTGACTTTGGAAGTTACTTATTAGAAGTACACTTTATCTTCAGGCTATGGCACAGTCAAAATCAGCCTGTCCTATTAGGCCACCGGTTTTTTCTTTTGTTTTTTGTTTGTTTCCCACACTTCTGTTCTGACCCTTTCATCTTTTCTTCTCTCTCTCTCTCTTACTTGAGAGAAGACATGTGGCAGAGACAGTCTTTCTCATTTCTTGTGCTTTACTTTTTTTCCCATCTCTCATTGCCTACAGGCAAGATGAGAGATAGCGAATGAACAGTCTTCATAGTTCTGCTTACTCACCTGTTTCAGTGTTTTCTTCAGTGGGTTCTTGGAAAAGTATATGTGACTCTCAGCCTTAATGCCATCTTGTTATAAACTTCCAAATCACGAGAACCAAGGGAAGGAAGAAGTGAATGTTCAAGCTGAAGCACAAAAGAAGAAAAATGAAGCACAGGTGGCTAGCATAAGCACCGATGGTTGTGACAGCAGCAGGAATGCTGGCGGCCATAGATGCTGGTACAAGTAGTTGACTGCATGCTACTGTTTAGAACTTTTGTCCCAATGAATCTAACACTTCCATTGCCATTCAGTCACTGCACAAGCCTGTTAGAGGCCCACTTTGCTCGTCCTGAATCAGTCCCTTTTGGTTCTTTGCCTTGGATTATCACATTCTGCACTAGTTCTTCTCCAATTGTGGTTGAGTGTAACACGGGCAACAAATCATGTCTTCTGTGGTTTGAGCTGAAGAACCAAAAAAAAAAAAAAAGTGTCTGTGTGCTCTTAACTGACCCTTGTCATTGTGCAACCGCGAGTCTTCTAGTTTCATCCTGTTTGTTAAACATGTCTTTTCTTCATCAGTCTCTGCAGCTTTGTCACTTGGTGTATTATTATCTTTGGGTGTAGATTTAAAGATGCAATAAAGAATGTAGTTAGTTAATGATACAATTGCACAGACTCTTAACTGGGTTAAGAATAGATTTAAGAGGCAATAAAGAATAGTGTAGCTAGATAATGATATAATTCCACAGACTCTTAACCGGCTTAAATGGGTGTTGCTCAGATATTCTTGGGATTCTGTTTCTCTACGTGTGATCAGAGAGTCTTGGGCATGGAAGTATCTCAGTTCTAAGAAAACTAAGGTCCTTGAGATCATTGTGTAAAAATATCCCCAGTGCCTCTACTGTATGTTAAATGTTCCTTTGGGGTCTCAAGACAAGTCTAAATAAGAAGATATGTTGTCAGTATATACCATGCCGAGAGCTGGTGGGTGCTTAAGATATTTCCATCAGTATAAAAAGGATCTCTAATAAACGTGAGAGGGTTATTTGCTCTATGGGATAGGGACTGAGGATGCAGTTCATTTTCCCACTGAGAAAGCACTTCTCCCAAACCTCAGGTCTTTGCCCCCTAGCAGCTTCACTTTTGTCATGTGACTAGTGCTTTGGCTCCAATTTCATCTCCATTTCTAGATCTGGATCCCCAAACCCTTGTGACAATTTCTAGGATTTGGCTTTGAAAATCAAAAGTGATATGTACTCAGCAAACAACCCTAAAAAATGCTTCTCAAACTATCTGTAGTGAACAAGTTATTTATTTAGATTTTTAATTTCCAAACTGTCACCCACCACTGACTTTGAAAATATAATGAAGATCTGCTTGAATGTCATGGCAATGTCAAATTGCCTTGAAAGTTTCAAAGGCCTACTCTAAATTCCTTTTTTTTTCCTTCCATTTTCTTATTGCAGTGTAAGTGAAAGTTTACAGAGTGAACAGTTTTCATTCAATAATTCATACACATTTTGCTTCGTGACAATGATTGCAATACCCACAATGTAACAGCATTCTTCCTACTTCTTCCTGTGTTTACTGTTTCCATTTCTCCTTCTTTCCTATCCCTTCCTGCCTTCTGAGCTTTATCTCTGGGTAAATGCTGCTTTTTTGATTTTATATGATTGATTATTCTAAGGGGTTCATACCTTCCTGGTGTATTGTTCACTGTATAGGCCTATTGTTTGATGAACCACAGGAGTGAGTTCAGTTCCAGGCTTGAAGGGTGTCAAAGGCCCATAGTTTTGGGAGCCCACTCTAAATTTCTGTACTTATCTTGATGAGGACTAATACCAGCCTGCAGACTGTCACTGGTCTGTGGACCACATTTTGAGAAGATCCACTATAGAAGAAAGCCTATGAAGAAAAGCAAGTGGTAGAAATCACAGGGCAGGAGGTCGCAGTAGAAAGGTTTGCAGCATGGAGCTTGCAAAGCCAGGGCACATCTTCTCTGGTCATTCTGATATCCCTACATTCCTTTTGCGTATCATAGGCCTTTGACATAGTGACGGTACAGCAATATTTACTGTATTGATGAATTTCATAATGTTTACAGTAATGAAGAATTAAATCACTACATGCCAAGTGGGTATCTGTTAATTCACTCATTTATTCATTCAACATTTATTTAGTACCTATTATGTATTAGGTTGGGAGCTCTGGTGGCATAGTGCCTAAGACACTTGACTGGTAACCAGAAGGCTGGCAGTTCAAACCCACCAGCCACTCCTCGGAAGGAAGATTGGGCAATCTACTTCCATAGTGACACCGCCTTGGAAACCCAAGGAGGGGTCATTATGAATCGAATCTGATGCAATGGCAGTAAGTTTGGTTTGATTTTTGGTTTATGCATTAGATTGAGCTCTGGTGGCACAATGCCTAAGGCATTTGACTGCTAACTGGAAGGTTGGAGATTCGAACCCACAGCTGCTCCATGGAAGGAAGATGGGGCAATCTACTTCCATAAAGATTTACTTCCTTGGAAACTCAATGGGGATTGCTTTGAATAGGAATAGACTCCATGGCAGTGGATATGTTTTAGGTGCTAATGATACAAACATGAATAATAAAATATTATTTTTATTCTTAAGAAGCTCATAGTCTAGTGGCTCCTGGGTGGTGATCTTTACTACATCAACAAGCTTGTTTCTATGACATTACGTCCTACCCAGAGCGTTACCTGCCTCCCGGGGACGGTATTCTGTATTTAGACATTTCCAGAGGACAATATGCCCTTGCAGTGAGTCACCTTCCAGGTGTCAGATCCAGAGTGGGTTTGTTCTAGTCTTCATTCCAGATCCATGAATACGGTCTGTGTAGAAGAAGTTGTTAGAGCAGAAAAAAATTAGTCATTATAGTTTCCTAAGATTACTTTGTTTTATATTAAAATAGATATTCCAGCATCCCTTTTGTTTATGTTTTCCTTTGCTTTGAACCTTCTTGTGTCTTTATGCTTTAGACACATCTTTTGAACAGCCTAAAGGTGGACTTTGTTTTTTTAATTTGAAAGTCACTAACTAACATTGCTCTCAGGAACTCTGGCAGCATAGTGGCTAAGGCACTTGACTGCTAACCAGAAGGCTGGCGGTTCAAACCCACCAGCCACTCCTTGGAAGAATGATGGGGCAATCTACTTCCATAGTGATACTGCCTCGGAAACCCAAGGAGGGGTCACTATGAGTCGGGTCCCACTCGACGGCACATAACAACAACATTGCTCTCTGGTGATGCAAATGGTTAAATGCAGCTTTGTGGGAGAAAGACCTGGTGATCTGGTTCCATAAAGATTATAGCTAAGAAAACCCTATGGGGACGTTCTACTCTGTCACATGGTGTTGCTGTGTCAAAACTGAATCGGCAGCACCTGTCTTCAGCAGCAACATCAACATTTAAAAGAATATTTAGCTCATATATAGTAGGGTGATTACTGATTGCATTTATTTCTATCGTCTTACTTCTTTTGCTTTGTATTTACCATGCTGTTTTTTTCTCTTTACCTTTCTCCTACTGGAGTGATTACATTGTCTTTATTCTCCTTTTTCTCCTTTTTGTTTTAGCTCATACATAAATAAATAAGCCAATATATAAGAATGTATAATATACATTCAAGTAGTAAAATTTAAAAAATTTAACATGCGCATTTAATAAGATTTAAAATTAATCCCTTGCTCTTCATTTTCCATACAAAAGACTATTTAATTTTTTTTTTTAATTGTGATTTGGGTGCAAATTTACAAATTCATTTTACACTTAACAATTCATACACATTTTGTCTCATGGCACCGATTACACTCTCCACAATAGAACAGTTCTCCGCCCACCTCCTCTCCGGGTTTACCCTTCCCTGTGTCCTTCTTATGCATGCATTCCTGTCTATCTAGCTTTCCCCCTCTGCAAATGCTGGCCATATGATCTCTTGCGGTTGACTATTCTAAGGAGTGCATCTCCCTGGGGTAGATATTCAGATGGTAGGCCTTTCTATATTGTTTGGCTGAGAGCTAACCCACAGGAGTCAGTCCAGTTCCAGGCCCAGATGGTAACCCAGGGCCATAGTTTCAGGAGTTTCACCAGTCTCTATATGACTAGTAATTCTGGCCATTTTTATGCTTTTGAATTTTATTCTACATACAAAAGACAATTTAGCTCCCATTACCTGTTTCTGTCTTATGTTCTATTTTTTTTTAATCTAGTATTTAGTTCAATTTTCTTTTTAACTCCCCTAATTAAAAACTTTTTTTGTTGTTGTTATTTGCCATCGAGTCAGCCCTGACTCATAGCGACCCCTCCTTGGGTTTCCGAGGCAGTATCACTACGGAAGTAGGAATGCCCAACCTTCCTTCCGAGGAGTGGCTGG
>NW_006921623.1:8697382-8697932 GCF_000298275.1 Orycteropus afer afer | reverse complement strand
ACCTACTTTGGTCATGTTGTCAGAAGGGACCATTCCCTGGAGAAGGATGTCATGCTTGGTAAGGTGGAGGGTTGACGAAAGAAGGGAAGGCCTTCTACGAGATGGATTGACACAGTGGCTGCGACAATGGGCTCAAGCATAGCAAGGATCATGAAGCTGGCGCGTGACTGGGCGGTGTTTTGTTCTGCTGTGAATGGGGTCGCTATGAGTTGGAAGTGACTTGATGGCACCTAACAACAACAACAATTAAAAACAGTGGCTGTCAGCTTGATTCTGATTCATAAAAACCCTATATTGCAAGTAGATCAGTAGGCCTTTTTTCTAAGGTGCCTCTCGGTGGGCTTAAACCACTAGCCTTTTGGTTGGCAACTGAGAACATTAACTGTTTGCACCACCACAAACTCTAAATTAGTCACTATTATTATAATTGTCTAATAACATTTAAGGAGCTCTGGTGGTGTGGTATAGTAAATTACTTTGTGTGGCTTTTCTACCCATAAGTCTTTGTAAACTCCAAGGTGGGATTTGCTATGAGCAACTGAGGAGCTCC
>NW_006921623.1:8689815-8697282 GCF_000298275.1 Orycteropus afer afer | reverse complement strand
AGGAACGATTGGTGAAAAGGCTGGAGGGAGGCAGCATGTTTGGCCTTGCAGTAATAGGCCTTGGATTACTGCTGTCTTCCTCTTGTGAGATTAGAGGAGGTCAGAACGTGTGGCCTCCTTGCCGTTTTTGCAGGTGGCGTAGTGCCTAAGGCATTTGACTGCTAACCAGAAGGCTGGCGGTTCAAACATTTGTCCATTTAAAAAATATTTATTGCATGCTTGTGAAGTGCCAGACATTGCTCACTTACATGAGCAAAACAGAAGCAAATGCCTGCACTCATAGTGTTTACATTCCAGTGTGAGGAGAAAGAAGACTATTTTAAACAATAATTATACTGAACAAAATAACATTTTATATCATGTTAGAAGATAATTGTTGCTGTTGTTAGGTGCCATTGACTCAATTTTCAACTCATAGTGGTCAAATGTAACAGAGTAGAACTGCCCTGCAGGGTTTTCTATGCTGTAGTATTTACAGGAGAAGGTTACCAGGTCTTTTCTCCCACCGAGCAGCTGATAGGTTCAAACCACTGACCTTTCAGTTAGCAGTCTAGTGCTTAACCACTGGGCCATCAGGGCTCCTTAGAAGATTATTAGCACTATGAGAAAAATAAAATTAGAGCTTGGTATGGGAGATTAAAGTGGTTCTGGTAGCATAGTGCGTAAGGCACTTGACTGCTAACCAGAAGGCTGGTGGTTCAAACCCACCAGCCACTCCTTGGAAGGAAGGTTGGGCAATCCTACTTCCATAGTGATACCGCTTCAGAAACCCAAGAAGGGATCGCTATGAGTCGGGACCGACTTGACGGCACATAACAACAACAACAACAGTGGAGTAGTGGTTAAGGCATTTGGCTGCTAACCAAAAGGTCAGTGGTTGAAATCCACCAGCTGCTCTGAAGAAGAAAGATGGGCAGTGTGGTTCCATAAATATTTATAGCCTTGGAAACCCAAAAGGGGTCACTATGAGTGGGAATCAACCCATGACAGCAATTTTTGTTGTTGTTGTTGTTGTTTAAGGTAGATTAAGGATGCAGTGTGGTGAAAGTAGGAAAGTGACAATGGATTGAGATTTTTCAATTGGGTGGTTAGAGTAGACCTCATTGAGGAGGCAATTATTTAAGCCAAGATTGCATAAATGTGAAGAAATGAGTAATGAAGATGTTGTGGGTTTTAGCAACTCTCAAGTCAACTCTGACTCATGGTAACCTTATGTACAACAGAACAAAACATATCACCCAGCCTTGCTACATCCTCATAATTGCCAGCATGCTTGCATTCATTGTTGTGGCTATTGTGCCATATCTGAAGAAATGTAACTCCAGGAAGAGTGTATCTAATGCATAACTCTGAGGGAGAAGCCTGCTTGGTGTGTTTGAAGGAAAGCAAGGAGGCCAGTGTGGCTAGAGTGATGTGAGTAGGGAGGTAATAGAAGATAAATAAGAAAAGTAAAGGGGTGACGAGGAGCATTTACCAATTTTTTTTTTTTTGTTTGTTTAATTTTACTTCTTTCATGCCATTCCTTTCTCTTAGGTTCATTTACCTTCTCCCTGAAATATATGTTTTAGTAATTATTTTTTAAAAAATAACAGATTAAAATAAGCCTACAATGTTGTAAATAGGGTACCAGAGATATCAATTGGCAAGTGAGGACAACTACAAACAAAAAAGAGGGAAAAAATTGTGTGGCTACAGAACTTCTAAATGGTGAGAAAGTCAAGACAATTGCAAGATAGAATGGACAGTTCTAAACTTGGAAAGGAAATTATAAATCACAGGGTAACCTCAAAGGAAAATGGTAAACCGTCACATCAAAATAAGAGAGGATAAGAACAAATATTTAGCAAATACTAAAACAATAGCAATAAAGAAAATGATACCACAATTCATAAACAAAAGAGCTCCCCACAGAAAATTATATGGAACAAATAAATCGGCAACACCACAAAAAAAAACAAAAAAAAAAAAACAAAAAACACATAACAAAATGACAGCAACAAATTCATACTTGCTGATAATTGCACTGAATGTCAATGGATTAAATACACCACTCAAGAGACTGAGAGTTACAGACTGAAAAAGAAAAACATAACCCATCAATATGCTGTGTACAAGAGACACACTTTAGAGACAAAGACAAAAATAGACAAAAAATCAGAAGTTGGAAAAAGATATATCAAGCAAATGGCAACCAAAAAAGAGCAGGAGTGGCAATATTAATTTCTGATAAAATAGACTTTAAGACAAAAACCACTGTAAGAGACAAGGAATGCATTATATAATGATTAAAGGACTGACTGAACAGGAGGACATAACAATAATAAATATCTATGCACCCATGAAAGAACCGCAAAATACACAAATCAGACTTTAAAAGAATTGAAAGGACAAATAGATGACTCATAGTCTTGGTAGGAGACTTTAATACACCATTTTCAATCAAAAATAGAACAACTGGAAAGAAACTCAACAAAGATGCAGAAGAACTAAACAATACAATCCACCAACTTGACCTTATAGACATCCACAGAGCACTTCACCCAACAATAGCACAATATACACTCTTTTCCAGTGCAGACAGAACATTCTCCTTAATAGACCATATGTTAGGACACAAAGCAAGCCTCAATAAATTTAAAAACATGAAATACTTCAAAGCATCTTCTCAGATCACAGTACTGTAAAACTGGAAATCAACAATAGGCAGATCAATGGAAAAAGAACAAACACATGAATAACACCCTCCTTGAAAATGACTGGGAGCTCTGGTGGCATAGTGTTTAAGGCATTTGACTGCTAACCACCAGCCACTCCTCAGAAGGAAGGTTGGGCAATCTACTTCTGTACTGATACTGCCTTGGAAACCCAAGGAGGGGCCACTATGAGTCGAATCCAACTCAACAGCAGTGAGTTTGGTTTTTGGTTTTTATGAAGAGCTATGTTGTTGTCATTGTTGTTATGTGCCGTTGAGTCAGCCCCGACTCATAGTGACCCCTCCTTGGGTTTTTGAGGCAGTATCACTACAGAAGTAGATTGCCCCATCTTCCTTCTGAGGAGATGAAGAACTATAACAAACTTGAAAATCCAGAAGAAATGGACAGATTTCTAGAAACATACTACTTACCTACACTGACACAGACTAAGGTGGGAAATTTAAATAGACCCATACCAAAAGAAGAAATTGAACAGGTCATAAAAAAATTACCAAGAAAAAAGCCCTGGCTCAGATGGTTTCAATGGAGAATTCTACCTAACATTCAGAGAACTGACACCACCCTACCCAAACTATTCCAGAACATAGAAAAGGAGGGAATCCTCCTAAATTCATTTTATGAAGCAAGTGTAACCTTCATACCAAAATCAGGCAAAGACATCACTGAAAAGGAAAACTACAGACCAATATCCCTCATGAATATAGATGCAAAAATCTTCAACAAAATCCTAGCCAATAAACTTCAACAACATATCAAAATAAATAAATAAATAATAACACATTATGATGAGGTGGGGTTCATATCAGGTATGCAAGTATGGTTCAACATTAGAAAAAGAATCAATGTCATCTATCACATAAATAAAACAAAGAAAAAGAACCACACGATCATATCAATTAATGCAGAAAAAGAATTTGATAAAATCCAACACCCATTCCTGATAAAAAGTCTCAGCAAAATAGAAAGAGAAGGGACATTCCTCAACACAATAAAGGGCATATGCAAAACCAACAGCCACCATTATTCTCAATGGAGAGAGACTGAAACTATTCCCCTTGTGCCACGACAGCCCTGGTGGGGTCCGCGTGACATAGTCACCAGCCTGAAGCAATGGTTTCAAGGAAACAGCAGGCTTCCTGGGGTCAAGTGTGCTCTCTCTATATTTATCTTTTGTTCTTGTCCTTTAATGATCTTGGTAATTTTAATGGGAATGATTGTTTCTAGTTATAATGAAAAGTTCATGGAGCAGGGAGAACATAAGAACTTACCTAAGAGTAATTTGGACACAAAAGAACCCTCTGGAAATTTTCCAGAAGAACATTTACCTCCAGTACTGCAAGCAATATTAAAGATGACGCAGACGTATTTGTCCGAAGGGGATTTTTTCAATGATTTGGAACAAAGTGAACTCATGCTGGAAAAAAAACCAAGGACCACCACAACATCTCCAGTGACTGTACAAAAATATGAGAAACCCTTGGTGTTTATTAACTAATGAACAAAAGGCAAGTTTAAAAAAGTGGCTCACAGCATTTGTAAAAAGATACAATGCAAATTTCAAAAGTAAATATTTCCAAAGGACAGAAAAAGAGTTTGCTTGGTGGCTAGAAAAGGATCCCGATGTAATGGAAAGTCTCAGGGTATATGACAAAAAGCCAAAACAATAACTATGATCATTGTTGTAGTACTTAGAATTGTGATGTAATGGGAACTTGTAAACTTGTTGTTCTTGATAAGGTACTTTACTTTTTGTGCTTTTGTGTAAGCTTGTGCTTGTGAAATTAAGATCAAAAGAGAAACTGGTTATACTATAAAAACATGTAGCTAAAGGCGATAAACGCTCTCAGATACACTCCGCCTTTGAGTTGTTTGTAATCTGTTAGCCAAATCGCTGACTCCCTATTCACCCGAAGTCACCTTTGAAATTAAGTGCTGAGCCCAGTGGCTGTGCTGGTCTGCGGCACCCTTGTGAACAGGAACCAGACAAGGATGCCCTCTATCACCACATCTATTAAACATTGTATTGGAAGTCCTAGCCAGGGCAATAAGGCAAGAAAGGGAAATCAAAGGCATCCACATTGGTAAGGAAGAAGTAAAACGATCCCTATTTGCTGATGATATGATCCTATGCATAGAAAACTGAAGAGAGTCAGTAAACAAACTACTGGAACTAATTGAGAGACTTATTATCATAGTAGTGGGATACAAGATCAGCATACAAAAATCATTTGGATTACTCTACACCAGCAAAGAGATTGCTGAAAAAGATATAAGGAAATCAATACCATTAACAATAGCTACAAAAAAATTAGAATACTTGGGAATAAATCTTATCATGGATAAAAAATACCTGTACAAAGAAAACTATAGAAGACTGCTTCAAGAAACCATAAGATATCTACATAAATGGAAGAACATACCATGCTTGTGGATAGGAAGATTGAACATTGTGAAAATGTCAATTCTACCCAAAGCAATTTATCCATTCAATGCAATCCCAATCCAGATCTCATCAACATTCTTTCAGGTTATGGAAAAAAACAAACACTAATTTTATTTGGAAAGGAAAGGGACCTTGAATAAGCAAAGCACTATTGAAGAAGAAGAACAAAGTAGGAGGTCTCACACTCCTGGATCTCAAAACCTACTACATAGCCACAGTAGTCACAACAACCTGGTACTAGTACAATGACATACACATAGACTAGTGGAACAGAACTGAGAACCCCGAAAAAGATCCATTGACCTATGGTTAGCTGATTTTTGACAAAGGGCTGAAATCCATTAAATGGGGAAGAGATGGTATCTTTAACAAGTGCTGCTGGCAAAACTGGACATCCATTTGCAGAAAAATGAAACAAGATCCATACCTCACACCATACACCAAAACGAACTCCAGATGGATCAAAGACTTAAATGTGAAACCTAAAACTATAAAGTTCCTCAAGGAAAAACTAGGGGCAAATTTAGGGGCTCCAATATATGGCATAAATAGACTGTCAAGCATAACACAAAATACACAAACAGCAGAAGATAAACTAGATGAATGGGACCTTCTAAACATTAAAGTTTTATGTGCTTCCAAAGACTTGTCCGAAAGAGTAAAAAGATAACCCACAGATTGGAAAAAATATTTGACAACAATATATCTGAGAAAGGACTTATCTCTAAAATTTACAGAAAACTTCAACACTTCAACAACAAAAAGACAAACAATCCAATTAAAAAGTGGGCAGAAGACATAAATAGGCACTTTACCAAAGGGGATATTCAGGTGGCCAACAAACACATGAAGAAATGTTTATGCTCAGTAGCCAGTAGAGAGATGCAAATCAAAACAACAATGAGATACTATTTTGCCCCAGGACTAATGGCAAAGTTCAGCAAGATAGAAAATAACAAATGCTGATGAGGCTTTGGAGAGATTGGGACTCTCATACCCTGCTGGTGTACTGTCAAATGATACAATCACTGTGGAAAGCAGTATGGTAATTCCTTAAAAAGTTGGAATTAGAAATACCATTTGATCCAGCAATCCCATTACTAGGTATGTATCCTAAAGAAGTGAGAACCAGGACAAGAATAGATATATGCACACCCATGTTTGTCTTGGCACTATGTACAATAGCAAAAAGATGGAAGCAACCTAGGTGTCCATCAACAGAAGAATTGATAACCAAACTATGGTACATACACACAATTAAATAGTGTACAATACAAAAGAATAATGTTGAATCTGCAAGACACTGCATAACATGATGAACTTGGAGGACATTATGCTGAGTGAAATAAGTCATTCACAGAAGGACAAGTATAGTATTAGTTCATTATTGTAAAATTTCAAGGAAGGTTTATATATGGAAGGAAACTTTGTTTATTGGCTTCCAAGGGTGGGATGGGAGGGGAGGGAATACTGCAAAACAAAACAAAACAAAACAACCAGATTTATTGAGGTATGCTATATATTTCCACTACTCATCTGTCAGTTTGGCATACAGTGGTGGCTTGTGTGTTGCAGTGATGCTGGAAGCTATGCCACTGATATTTCAAATACTGATAGAGTCACCCATAGTGGACAAGTTTCAGCAGAAGTTCCAGACTAAGACTAGAAACAAAGGCTTGGCAATCAGTGTCCAGAAACTAGCCAATTCTGGGGAAGCTACTGGCCTTTGGGTGCTGCTAGCCTCCTTACATTGCAAAAACATTTAAGGTTGTTACGTCCTCTTGCTTAATATACTTCCTTCAGATGTTGCATCTTATTTATATCAGCTCCTCAGAAGGAAGGTTGGGGAATCTACTTCTGCAGAAGTAAACTCGAGGAGGGGTTGCTATGAGTTGGGTCCGACTCCATGGCACATAACAACAACAATAACAGCGAAGAAAAAAGGACATTTAATGACTCATCTGACTAGCAATAAAGCTTTATGTGACTGCAGGTAAGACTGGATCTAGAAGTTCAAACAGTATTATTAAACTTTCTCTCTAACTCTATAGGCTCTACTGTCCTCTTTTCTTAGTATATCACACCTGATTTAGAGAGCATCTCAAGAATAGATTTGGGAGAGTTCCGGCAAGATGGCGGACTAGGCAGAAGGACTGCACAGACCCTCTTCAACAAAGAAAAGGGAAATCAATTAACACAGACACAGAAGATAATCTCGGACCCCATAGCCTTGAAGGGAAGGATACAGAAGTGGACTAAACCCCAACTAGCAGAAGAATTTGCGTGAAAATACCAAAAAAAAGGAGAAAT
>NW_006921623.1:8664218-8686519 GCF_000298275.1 Orycteropus afer afer | reverse complement strand
AAAAAAAAAAAAAAAATAGATTTGATGCACTGAACACTAATGACTGAATACTAACTGAGTTGTAGGATGATATCAAGGACATCATACATGAAGAAAACAAAAGGTCATTAAAAAGACAATAAAGAAAAGATCAAAACATGTCAGAAGAGACATGAAACTTGCTCTTGGATGTAGAATAGCTAAAAAGAATGGAAGAAATGATGAAATAAAAGAACTGAACAGAAGATTTCAAAGGGCAGCTTGAGAAGACAAAGTAAAATATTGTAATGAAATGTGCAAATACACATTTGCACATGAGAAAACCAAAGAACAAGAACATGTTAGGCAATTTTCAAGCTGAAATAACTGAGGAAAAAAATTCAAGCCTCTAGTTGCAATATTATAGGATACCATGCGCAAAATATTGATTGACACAGGAAGCTTCAAAAAAAGATGGAAAGACAATCCTGAGAGCAGAACTAGATGGTGCCTGGCTACCACTACAAACTACTCTGAAAGGGATTGCATTAGAAGGTCCTGGATAGAGTTGGAAAAAAATGTAGAACAAAATTAAAAATCCTGAAAAAAAACAGGTTTACTGATTGGATACACACTGTTGGAAACCCCAAAACTATGGCCCTTGGTCACCCTTTGGACCCGGAACTGAACCCAGTCCCATAGCTCAATTTTCAGTTAAACAATTCACAGTTTTACAAAGTGAACAATAATTCTGGAAAGGTACACACTCCTTAGAACAATCAACTATTTGAGATTAAAAGGGAAGCATTTGCTGAAGAACAAAGTTCAGAAGGTGAAAAAAAAAAAAAATGATAGAAGAAATGCACAGAGTCACTGGACCAAAAAGAATTGGTCTACTTTCATCAATTCAGGAAGTAACGTATGATCAAGAATGAAGGGTACTGATGGAAGAAGTCCAAGCTGCACTGAAGGCACTGGCAAAAAACAAGGCTCCAGGAATATCAACCGAGATATTTTAATAAGTGAATTCAAACTTGGAAGTGTTCATTTGTCTATGCTAACAAATTTCGAAGCAGCCACTTGCTCAACTGACTGGAAGAGATCCATGTTTGTGCCCATTCCAAAGAAAGGTGATCCAACAGAATGTGGAAATTATCAAACAATATCGTTAATATCATACTGTAGTAAAATTTTGCTGAAGACGGTTCAAAAACAATTGTAGCAGTACATTGATAGAGAATAGCCTGAAATTCAAGTCAGATTCAGAAGAGGATGTGGAACAAAAGGTGTCATTGCTGATGTCAGATGGATCTTGGCTGATAGCAGAGAATATGAGAAAGATGTATGCTTGTGTTTTATTCACTATGCAAAGGCATTCAGCTGTGTGCATGGTAACAACTTATAGATAACATTGTAAAGAATGGGAATTCCAGAACACTTACTTGTGCTCATGTGGAACATGTACACAGAATAAGAGACAGTCATTCAAGCAGAATAAGGGGAAACTGCATGGTTTAAAATTAAGAAAGGTCTGTGTCAAGGTTGTATCCTTTCACCATCCTTATTCAAACTATATGCTGAGCAAATAATTCAAGAATCTGGACTATATGAAGAAGAACATGGTATAAGGATTGGAGGAAGACTCATTAACAACCAGTGATATGCAGATGACACAACCTTGCTTGCTGAGAGTGAAGGTGCCTTGAACACTTACTGATGAAGAACAAAGACTACAGCCTTCAGTATGAATTACTCCTCAACATAAAGAAAATAAAAATCCTCACAATTAGACCAATAAACAGCATAATGATAAACAGAGAAAAGACTGAAGTTGTCAAAGATTTCATTTTCTTGGATCTACGTTCAATGGTCATGGAAGCAACAGTCAAGAAATCAAACAATGTATTGCATTGGGCAAATCTGCTGCAAAAGACTTTTAAATTATTAAAAAGGAAACATGTCACTTTGAGGAGTAAGGTGGGCCTGATCCAAGTCGTGGTATTTTCAGATGCCTCATATGCACACAAAAGCTGGATAATGAATAAAGACCAAAGACTGATGACTTTGAATTATGGTGTTGGAGAAGAATAGTGAATATACCTCTGATGGTGTAGTGCCTAAGGCATTTGACTGCTAACCAGAAGGCTGGTGGTTCAAACCCAACAGCCATTTCTCAGAAGGAAGACTGGGCAATCTACTTTCATAGAGATACTGCCTTAGGAATCCAAGGAGGGGTCACTCTGAGTCAGATTTGACTTGACAGCATTGAGGGTTTTTTTTTTTTTTTTTTGTCAGAAGAACAAACAAATGTCTTGGAAGAAGTACATCCAGAATTCTCTTTAGAAATGAGGAAGGTGAGACTTCATTCCACATAGTTTGGACATATTATAAGGAGGGAACAGTGCCTAGAAAAAGACATCATGTTTGGTAAAGAGAGGGTCATTGAAAAACAGGAAGACCTTCAAAGGGAAGGATTAATACAATGTCTTCAACAATAGGCTCAAACATAGCAACAACTGTGACAATGACACAGGACTGGGCAATGTTTTCTTCTGTTGTATTTAGGGCCACTATGAGTTGTAACCAACTTGACAGTGCCTAACAACAACTCCCAGGTTGGTCCTGTTCATACTGCAACAAAGATAGTACCAAGGATCTTAAGCCTTCCATTGTCTTAAATATTGAATATCTCAGAATTTATGTTAAGTCAAGGGAAAAAATAAAACCTACAAAGACCAGTCATTTATGCAGAGGGCAGAGCATTTTGATGGAGCCAAGGCGAGGCAGGATCATATAACTGGCATGTCCACTAGTGTGATATAAAGTGGAGAACGTGCAGTTCTCCAGGAAAAGAGGGGGTTTGTTATCAGAAGTGGGAGGGAGCATCAGGACAAAAACAACAGATGTTCAATACAAGGGGCAATAAAGATGAAGTCAGATAAGAGGCTGAGTCATATTTTCTACCTTTAATCCTATTCCTCTCTCTTTATTTCTCAGAAACTTGTCCTGAAAATTTTTTCTTTCCCCACATGAGTCAGAGAGGTTAGTTATCTATTCACTCACTCATTCATTCATTTATTGCATGCCTACTGTTGCAAACTTCAAAATGAAGGGAATTCGATGCCTGGAAGTTCGATGCAAGTAAGATATATTCTCGTTCTCAAGAAATCTATGGTTTAGTTGCAATGTTGTATATATATGCACACACATAAAACCAAACCAAACCTGCTGCCGTCAAGTCGGATCTGACTCACAGCGACCCCTCTTTGAGTTTCTGAGGCGGTATCACTATGGAAGTAGATTGCCCAAACTTCCTTCCAAAGAGTGGTTGGTGGGTTTGAACTGCCAGCCTTCTGGTTAGCATTCAAATGCCTTAGGCACTATGTCACCAGAGCTCTTATGCACACATATACACATTATTAATCATTTAAAATGTAAGAAAATATCCTAAACCAAAAAAAAAAAAAAAAAAAATCCAAAAAACCCCACAAAAATCACTGCTGTTAAGTCGATTTGACTCATAGTGACCCCTTCTTGGGTTTCTGAGGCAGTATCTCTACAGAAGTAGTTGCCCAGCCTTCCTTCTGAATAAAATATCATAGCCATATGAAAATAATGCTGTTAGTGCATAGTGAAGGGTGTGGTTGATTATGTCTATGCGGATCTGGGATTTGAAGGATGACAGATTGGAGGAAGCTATGAAGGATATTCTTCCTATGAAGAAGGAACAGCTAGGCAACAGATAGAAGGCAGGAATGTATAGTTGATATGATCTTTACTTGGTTCTGGATATGGGAAATCCATTAAAGACATCATTTAGAGCCTAATTTAGTATGCAGTACGGAAATTTCAGCTATTCTGGTGGACTCCTTGTTTCATTTGTAAGTTATTTCTATACAAGTTTGTCTCTCTGGTTGGATCATGATAACTTGCCAGGCAGGGACCAAATCTTATTTTTCCTTGTTTGTTAAGTGGGCCAAGCCCTTGCCCCGAACCAACTGTATCAATGTATTGTCCATATCCTAGAAGAGCAAATTTTTGTGAATAACACAAAGAGTATAGCTAAGAACACATTAAGTCATAGTTTCCTTTCTCTTTTAAAGCTGCATCCATCAATAAGAAAAAACATCATCTCTGTCTCTTCATCTTTCATTTCTGAGTGAGATCATCAAGATATTTTGTTATATAGAATAGGTTTGTGGAATCTGGGAGCTTCTGTATCATGTCATGGATATATTCTTCTGAAAGAAAGTATGTCTTTACTACATGCCATGTCATTTTTATACATACACATGCATTTAATCCTAACTAGGTAGCTATTAGCAGCTATTGCAGCCCACTTCCTTCCCGGCAAATGTAAAAGGAGTCTTTTTAAAATTTTTTCAGCACATGTTGATCAAACTCTTAATATTCTCTAGGCCTTGTTCTAGACGTTATGAACCAAGTACCCAGTGAACAAAGACAAGGCCCTTATTCTTTAGAAGCTTATTGTGTAGTTAGAACAGATAAAAATCATGTATGCTGTTGTTGCTAGCTGCCATCTAGTTGTCCCCTGACTCATGGGGACCCCATTCACGACATAATGATATGCTGCCTGGTCTTGTGCTATCCCCATGACCGGTGGTATATTGGACCGTTTTGTTTCATAGGGTTCTCATTGGCTGATTTTCAGAAGTAGGTGGCCAGGCCTTTCTCCCTAGTCCATCTTAGTCTGGAAGCTCTGCTGAAACCTGTTCAGTATCATAGCAACACACAAGCCACCTCTGATAGATGGGTGGTGGCTGTGGATATTAATAAGATAATTTTGATAGTGATGCAGAATCTCATGAAAAAAGCAAGGTAAATTAAGCATAATAGGGAGAAGAAGAGACCTATTTTTAGACTGTGTGGTCAGGAAGACTAATCTTTCAGGAGATGTTATCTAACCTGAGACTAGAGAGATAAGAAAGACCAAGCTGCCTTTAAACAAGAAAGACAATGAAGTGATGACTGTCACAATCACCAACATACTCCTTTCTGTCTTAATCCTTTCAAGAAAGACAATAAACTTCTGTTCTTATAAATCACTCCTTTTGTGTTACTTTGGTACAGTAGGCCTAGGAAACTAATACAGGTAGCAAAGCTTGGACTAGGGGATAACAATGAAGGTATAGCAAAGGAGACAGATTCTCCACATGGGAAAAATTTAAAAGCCACTGCAGAGTTTTATCTAAAGATGTGAAATGATTTGATTTGTAGTTTTAAATGATCAATTTGTCTGCTGCATGTAGAATGGTTGTACAAATTTCAAGGTCATGAACAGAAAGACAAGTTATTACGTGAGTCCAGAAAGAAGTGCTGTTACATATCGAATTCATTCTCCCCCCAAAAATGTTGAAGTCCTAACTTCTTGTTGTTATGTGCTGTCGAGTCACACCCGACTCATAGCGACTCCTCTTTGGGTTTCCAAGGCTGTATCACTGCGGAAGTAGATTGCCCAACCTTCCTTTTGAGGAGTGGCTGGTGGGTTTGAACTGCCAGCATTCTGGTAAGCAGTCAAGTGCCTTAGGTACTATGCTACCAGAGCTCCTGAAGTGCTAACCTAGTACCTGTGAATGTGACCTTATTTGGAAATAGGGTTGTTGAAGAAGTTATTAGTTAAATGAGATAATACTGGAGTAGTGTGGATCCTAATTACATCTGAATGATGCCCTTATAGAAGGAGAGAAGAGGCACAGATTCAGATACCAAAAGAAGATAGCCACGTGCAGACCAAGGTAGAGATTGGAATGATGAATCTACAAGCTAAAGAACACTAAGGATTACTGGCCATCACCAGAAGCTAGGGGAGAGGCATGCAACAAACGTGCCCTTAGAGCCCTCAGAAAAAAATCAACACATCAACACCCTGATTTTAAGCTTCTAGCTTCCACAACTGTGAAATGATAAACTTCTGTTGTCATAAGCCACCCAGTTTATAATACTTTGGTACAGTAGTCCTGGGAAACTAACTGGTGGTATAACTAACAGGTGGTATAACTTAAACTGGGGTCTAATTAGACTAGAGTCTAATGTAGAGAAAAGAAGACAGGTTCTCTACGTATATTGTAAGAAAATGTGCAGGACTTAGAGATGAGTGAGAGAAATAGATGAATCAAAGATAACTTCTTATTTCTGGTTTGATCTTGGTAACTTTTTTGTTTTCTTTTGAATGGAGGAAGACTGGGGACAAACAGAATTATGGTGTTGGTGAAGAATAGTGAATATACTATGGACTGCCAGAATGATGAAAAAATCTGTCTTGGAAGAAGTATAGCCAGAATGCTCCTTGGAAGTGAGAATGGTAAGACTTCATCTCATGTACTTTAGGTATGTTATCAGTTCTTCCAGTCTGTGAAAAAGGCTTGGTAAAGTAGAAGGTCAGAGAAAAAGAAGACCCTTAAAGCGATGGATTGGTACAGTGGCTGCAACAGTGGGCTCAAATGTAGCAGTGATTGTGAGGATGGTGTGGGACTGGGCAGAGTTTCGTTCTGTTGTCCATAGGGTCGTTATGAGTCTGAATTGACTCAACAGTACCTAATAACAACAACAAAGACAAATGTGTTTTGGAATATAAATGAAGAATTCTACTATGATCATGTTGCAGTTGAGATGCCTCTTAGACAGGTAAATGGAAATATTAAGTAGGTGATCAGATATACAAATCTGGACAAATAGAAGTTGCTGACATAGAGGTGGTATTGAAATCAGGGAGTGGATATCACCCCAAATGAGAGAATAGATAGAGAAAAGTAGGTGTGTAGGACTGAACCCCAGGGTGCTCCAATATTTAGAGGTCAAGCAGTGGAGGTGTAGTTGGCAAAGGAGAGTGGAAAGGAGTTTCTATGTGAAGAAGGAGATAGGAGGAGAACATAGAGGATGTTGTGTTACCAAAACAAAGAAAAGGGAGTGAGTGAATGAAGAAAGAGTTGGCAATGGGGTTAAATTCTTCTGCAGGCTGAGTTAGAAGAAGACAGAGAAGTGGCCATTGGCTGTAGAACATAAAACTAACAGAGAATAAGAAGCAATGGATGCAAGAGATACAGATCACATTTTCAAAAATGATTTTCTAGAAAAGGGGGGAGGAAACACAACAGAACCTCAAGAAAAACGTAATATCAAGGGAGAGATATTTTTCTTTTTAAAGATACTAGTTATTATAGCATAGTTTTGTTTGTCTATTCTCTAAAGGAATGACCCAGGAGAAAGGGGCGGGTTGATAACTGTGACAGTGATCAATTTATTGCCTCAACTCCAAATTCAGCCTTCAATAATGAACAAATTCCTTTAGCCATCTCTGTCTCTAGTGACCCTGGGGTGGTTCAGCATTGTGAGTGTGACAACATCAAGTGCAGCTCTGCTCCAGCCATGTACCCAGGGCATGTGATCTCTTGGTGATCTTGCAGCCTCATCTTGGCAATGACCTTACCCTGGCCTTCTTCACACAGAAATTGTGCCCTGAAAGCTTCCTGCCTGTGAAGATCTGCTTGCACTGCACCCTGATTCCTTCTGCAGGCCTGTGGATGCAGCTTGCCTGTGGCCCAGAAGGGTCCCTAATAAGTCACTGGTCCCTCTGCAGTCTCCCTGTTGGCTACCCTATGTCCCTGCCCTACCCACCCAACATACTTGCACCACTGGTTGTTGATGACCTCAGCCTGCCTGACTGCCTGTTATGTGCCATTGAGTCAGACCTGACCCATAGCGACCCCTCCTTGGGTTTCCAGGGCAGTATCACTATGGAAGTAGATTGCCCCATCTTCCTTCCGGGGAGTGGCTGGTGGGTTTGAACCGTGAGCCTTCTGGTTAGCAGTCAAGTGCCTTAGCCACTACGCTACCAGAGCTGGCTAGAAACTGCAAATCAACTCTGACCTGGGCCACCCAGCAAACTTCTGTCTATCCAGTGGGCTGAGCTACACCTTCTCTAATGAGTCCTAATTGTAGTCTTGGGGAGGGGCCTTTTCCAAGACTGTCCTTCCTTGGATATTCTCCCTCCATCTTAAGGGTATCACACAGAGTTTTCTTCTATCTTATGGGCACTTGTTCATCAGAATTTAATAATTACCCAGGGCCAAAGCTTGACTGCAAATGATGGTATTCCTACCAGAAACCTGGGTTTGGACCCAAATTAAAAAAAAAAAAATTAATAATTACCTGTATTATACTTTCCTTTGTTTAGCCTACTAAACAAAGCCTACTTCCTGATTGTATCACTGATACAATGATACGAAAGATTATAATTGCAGGAATCTAGCAATAAATGACACTTTGAATATATAACTATTGGAAACATCCTCCCTGTAAAGATCTTCATATATATAATGCAAAAAAAAGTCACCTTATCAGTTTCTTCTCAGTACTTTCTTGCCTCTTGATAATGGTTTTCCTTGGGAGCATTTACCTTTCACTTTCCTTTGGAACTATTTATCCACCTTGCCTCAGAATTCATTCATCCAGAAGGCTTGTGCTAGTCATTTTTATCTTTTCCTCCTATTGGAAAACCAACTTGTACCTACTGCATACATATTGGTGATCACAGAAAGAACATAACCATGTTAGACATAATACAACTCAGTACAGCAGCCACCTCCATGTTTATGTATGTTGATTTAGTTTTTAGTTTAATTGAGAACCCTTCATGTAATTTCCCTGGACACCACTAACTTCTGATGAGCTAATACTGTCTGAACTAATACTTCTTCTTAGGGCTCATGCATTGTACAACAAATCTTTCTTTCTTTTTTTTTTTTTTTTTTTTTCTACCTCAGGGTCACATTCTAATTTTGTTTCTCTCCTAAAATTATAGTGCTTTGTATTATCTTTTTAAAATATACCACTAATCCATCCTTACCTCACTTGGAGAATGGTAATGGAAATTAACTCTATTAATAGAATAAAATGGATTCCATTCTTTCATTCCTTCCACTTCACAAGTTTCGTTTGTTTGACTTTTAGCAACAGTAGTAGGCTGTGGTGATCCTTGAGTTAAGGTAACCAGTCCCTCCCTTCCTCATTTTCTTTCTCCTCTCCCTTTTTTCCTCTCTTTCCTGCCTTCCTTTGTCTCTCCCTCTCCTTTCTTTTTCTCTCCTTTGTCCCTCCCTCTCTCCTTCCCTTTTTCCTCCTTTCCTTCCCATCCTCTCTCCTATTTTCCCTTTCTCCTTTCCTTCCTCCCTAAACTGCTTTCTTTTTATAATTTTAATAAAATCCAAATCCACTTCCATAGGCTACCAGGCCATACATCTTCCTCTCTAGCCTCTTCTCTCTCATAGACTGCTCCATGGCTACTGGTCTTGTTTCTGTTCTTCAGACAAAGCAAATTAGATCATGTTTTGAAGGTTTGCATTTACTCTTCTTTGTCTAGGATCTCTCTTCTTCCATTTTGTTTTATGGCTGCCTCCTTTCCATCATTTAGATAAAGAAACCAACTCCTTACCAACAAGTTGTTTCTGACTCATCACAAGCCTATAGGACAGAACAGAACTTCCTCGTAAAGTTTTCAAGGATGTAGTATTTATGGAAGCAGATTGCCCCAACTTTCTCCTGCAGAGTGACTAGTGGGTTAGAACAATCAACCTTTCAGTTAGCAACTGAGTAATTAACCACTGCACCACCAGGGCCCATCGTTTAGACCTCCCCTGAAATACCTTCTTTGAGAGGCCTTTTTGAACCACTGTAACTTATCACCTAAATGCCATCATACCATCATTCTTTGTCACATTACCCTATTACATCCTTTGTTCATACTACTTTAGCAGTGATTGGGTGCATGGAATTATTTTATATATTTATTTGTTTACTCATTATCTTTTTGCTTTATTAGAGTGTAAATGTTTTTTGAAGGGAGAGATTCCAAATGTCTTTTTGAACACTGTCTCTCTAAAGCCCAGAACAGTGCCTGGCATACAATAGGGACTTAGTAAATATTTTTTGACACCTGTTATGTGTACTGGGCATTGAACTAGAAACTGTGAATCATTAGAAAATAAATCCAAAGTGGATTAACTCCTTGAACATGAGGTAAATACACTCCTTGGAGAGAACAATCATGGGAGAAAGAAGGGCTGTTTATGCACAGGGAGACAACTCAGGGGGCAGGGGTGCATGGGGGGATGGACGCAGAGAAGAGGTGACTGTTGGGAGGAAATGGGAGGGGAACTGTTGCATTGTGGTGAATTGTGGTCAATGTCATGAGACAAACTGTATGTGAACTGCTGTATGGGAAGTGAATTTGCTCTGTAAATTTTCACCCAAATCACAATTAAAAAACAAAAAAGATTCATAGCTTCAGAAACCCAGTGGGGGGTCTCTATGAGTCAGAGTCTACTCGATGGCAGTGAGTTTTGGTTGGAGCCATGCATACACTTTAAATAATTTTTACTATTAAAAAAAACGTGTATTAACTCCTTCCCAGGGGAAACTGAATAAAACATTTTTAAGGTGTTCCTATTATAATTTTTTTTTCCCCCCAGATGTAGCAAGAGTAGGTCAGGGGCCTAATGGTATCTGGACCATAGTTTCCAAAAAACTCCAAACTCACTGCTATTGAGTCTATTCCAACTCTTAGCAACCCGTATTGGGTTTTTGAGGCTGCAAATCTTTACAGAAGTAGATCACCCCATTTTCCTTCTACAGAATGGCTGCTGGGTTTGAACTACCGACTTTCTGGTTAGCAGCCAAATGTCTTACCCACTATGCAACCAGAGCTCATGGGAGCAAGGTTAAGAGTGCTAAATTAAGGAAAAATATGGTGCCAAATTATTTTATAATAAAGATATTGCCTTAGGGGAGCTCTGGTGGCATGGTGCCTGAGGCATTTGACTTCTAACCAGAAGCCTGGTGGCTCAAACCCACCAGCCACTCCTCGGAAGGAAGAGTGGGTAATCTACTTCTGTAGAGATACTGCCTCGGAAACCCAAGGAGGGATCACTATGAGTCGGAACTGACTCTATGGCAGTGAGGTGTTTTTTTTTTTTTTTTTAATATATATATTGCCCTATTCAACTGAAATTCTCATGTCAGTCACTCCTTTTTGGTGAAATTTTGGGAAGATCTATTAACACGCAAGTGAGAGTGATTAAAATGTTAGATTACATTTATAGATTATGGGCACCAATGCTGTTGATTATCTAATGGTTTTCAAACATGTTCTAAGTATTTTCTTCAAACCAAAAGGTCACCCAGAAGTCCAATACTCAAATAGGTAAGAATGACTGATGGCTGAAGAGGCGGTAGAGGAACCTCTCTACTTGCCTACTCAGCATTGCTCTTCTCCCTCAAGGTGGTATCTGAAGTACCACCTATGGCACCCAGAGCTGCATGAGCAAGCCTTGAAAATCACAAATCATAGACTAACCCCTTCATTTGGGAAACTGAGGCTCAGAGAACTGAAGTGATTTAGCCAACGTCTTAAAATTACTGGCAGAGACAGAGCCAGCTCCCTTGACTTCTAGTGCACTATTCTTTTATCCTATATTCTTAAAGGAGAAATGTCATAGAGTCACATTAGCTCCTGGCAGTGAGATTTCATATAGGAAAAATCAAAGGTTTTCAGGATCTTTACAGACTTACTGGAAAGTTTACAACCCTCCAGGACTGTGGACTATTGAGAACTGCCCCATAAGACTCCTTCTCCTCCCAGCTGGAAGTCATCTTGAGCTTATCTTTAGTGCTAAAAATAAGGAAACGGATCTGCGTTCTCCAAATATTTATTTCACAGTTACTTTATTGCTCTGATTTTCCATGCACCAGAGAGAAGAACTTAAATTGGTCACCATAGGAGGCTTGACTTCCTATTTGTGAGGAGTGGCATGGGACTGGCCAAGAAGAGTTGGTTGCTCCCGTGAATATTTTCATTTTATTCAAAAATAATTTATTTTATTTTTTGTGGTTGTTGAAAATATGCATGGCAGTACATACAAGAATTCAACAATTTCTGAATATATAATTCAGTGACACTGATTATATTCTTGAAGTTGTACAACCATTCTCAACTTCCTTTTCCAAATTGTTCCTTCCTCAATAACATAAAATCACTGCCCTCTAAGCTTCTTATCTAACTTTTTGAGTTGCTGTTGTCAGTTTGATCTCATATATAGTTCTTTAAAAAAAGCACAGTACTCAGGGAAAGCATTCTTTACTAATTAAGTCAAAATTGCTTGGTTTAAGGGCTACTTCAGTGTATGTTTGATTTAAAGTTTCAAGATTATCTCAGGGCAATAGTTTCAGGGGTTAATACAGCCTCAGTGGCTCCAGAAAGTGTGAATTCCGTGAGAATTTGAAATCTCTTCCACATTCTATCCCTTTTGATCAGGATTTTAAGTTCTTGTGGCAAAGCAGGCAGCTGTTCATGGAGGTAATTAGCCATGCATTCCACTGAATATTTTCATTTTTAAGTGGAAGCCCAGATTAGAAATAGCTGACTTGATTGAATTTGTGGCTCATGGATCAGCCACAGTGCAGTTGATTACCTCATGCTAATTAGAAGTTGAGAGTCAAACACAGCATTTGCCATGCTAGCAGGCACTTACTCTTTTTAATAAAGTGAATGACTTGCAGAGATGTGTGCTGTCTAGCAAATATAGTTTAACAATATATTAATCTGATTTCTGACCACAGTTTGAGGTGGGTGAACATTATTTGTGCCATATGCAATGGTTATGTCCCAGGCATCAATGATACCTATATTAAGATCCTGGAAAATATCCTTCATGGCAAGATATTGAATGTAGCCGTGAAAGTCACTGAATCTCTCTGCATCATTGTGCATCTCTCTGATGTTTTCTGCCTTGATGATAACCATAGTGTCTGGGCTTCTCAGAAGAAGATGCTGAACAGCTTTATAGACATTGAGGACCCTTCGGATAAAAACGTCAATGGGGAAGGGTCTGAAATGCTGACCCAAAGAAATGACAACAATAGTATTTTTTCCTCCTCCAATTCTGTCAATGACTCGGGCAATGTACTCAATCTCTTTGACTGAGTAGGTCAGTGATCCAATCAAGGGGTAGCCATGTTTTTGCCACTGGATGTTAATATTCCTATCGAAGTCCACAGCAAGTTGATGTTGAAGTTTTCCAGATTCATGAAGATCCACCGACTTCAGTGCTGATGACAAATAGGCAGTCCCAAAAATCAAAGGAGAATAAAGTTACCAGGATAGACTAGTCATAAAGACAGAGGAAAAGATTTGGTGTTTATAATTGAACAAGTTTATCATGTCTAATTTATTATAGTTAAAATGAAGGAATAATTTTGAATGTTATTTGAATGATCAAAAACATTGTATGAATGTAAGAGATTATGTTGGCCCTTTGTAGAATCATGTGTTATCAAATGAACTAGTGATAGTAAGACATAGAAGTAACTTCATTGGGGAATTATGTGGTCAGTTTCATAGGTATAATTCTTGTACATTTTACTAACTGTAGACTAGACTGATTTGAGGATAGAGAAATGTACTATTGGATGTTCTTTACATTAAAAAGAAGAAGAAGAAGAAAACTAGAAACCTACCTATTTTCCAGTACTCTGTCAGTTTTCTTAAGAATGAGATTGTATTCTGTGTTTCATACTTTGCTTACATATTCATGGAAAAGTACTGAGTACATCATCTGTAGTAATAATAATAGTATTTATACTTATAAAGTACAGTTTAGAAAGCATTTATTTGGACTGATGTATTCATTCACCTCAGTGCTCTTGCTCTCTCTGTGTACATATTATTGCTCTGTTTTGAAAATCAAGAGGGGAAGTAACCTGCCCAAGGTTACACATCTATTAAATGACAGAATCAGCACTTAGACTTCAAGTTCTTGCCAGTTCTTGTGAAAATAGTCTACTAGATCTTAACACTTTTGAAAATAAAAATAATATGACTCATATAAAATGTCATCCTTCCACTTTTCACTGCACTAACTAGACTCTTGTCAGAATATCAAGGGAAGCTGCTTTGTAGCTAGAACTTGTGAGGAAAATGATTAGAAAAGAATTATTAACAGTTTGTAACAGGTACCATCTTAGTCTTAAAGGTCTACATTTGAAGTCTTAACCCCATGAGATTTGAAAATGTGGGTGCCCTGGTGGCAAAGTGTCTAAGGCATTTGACTGCTAACCAGAAGGCTGGCAGTTCAAACCCACCAGCTGCTCTTTGAAAGGAAGATGGAGCAATCTACTTCTGTAGTAATACCACCTTGGAAACCCAAGGAGGGGTTGCTATGAGTAGGATCAGACTTGATGGCAGTAAGTTTGGTTATTTTTCGGTTTGTGGGGTTGGGGTAGTGGGAAATGGCTAAACTATTTTCTAAATTCTAATTTCAACATACTTCATTTTTCTTTTCCAAAGTACACTCTGGCCATAGATTTCACTTTTAACAAAATATGCGGCAGATGTTTTCCTACCATAACTTAAAAGACAAACTGAAGTGGACAAGTCACTCAGTAATTCAATACTTTATATAACCACCATTATAGATCAGGAGGCTAAAAGTTATCCTCTTATTTTACACATGAAAAAACAGGTTCTGAGGAGTTTGGCCATTTACCAGAGGCTACAATTTAAAATTCTCCCCTTCTGTTGGGAATCCCCCCTCAGGATTTGGAGACAGGATGCTACTGATTTTACTTTCTATAAGGAGGAATAGTTTTCATCTAGGTTTGAGATCACATGAATGACCTCATGTCAGGAAGGCCAGGGTAGGGCCACACCTGCTGTACTGTCTTCCATGATAAGAGTCCAGGGAATAGGGACATGGAGGGGTAGGCAGTGATGCTTTTGTGGGCCAGATTGCTATCTACTAGAGGATTCTGATTATTATTGGTACACTCTTGGTTTAGAGAAAAGAGCAATAGGATTCTAGTAGTCCCAACTCTGACATTAACTAAAAATAATAATAATAGTTATAATAGCTATGGTTGATTGGGTTCAAACAGTTAACACATTCAGCTGCTAACTGAAAAGCTGGAGGTTTGAGTCCACCCAGAAACACTTTGGAAGAAAGGTCTAGAGATCTTCTGAAAAATCTGCCGTTGACACAGAATAATCCAAGTATCATCCCAGGAAAGAAGAAGCCTCTCAGAGAAGGGAACATAGAATAGATTCTGTTATAAACCAGCTGTGTGACCTTGAGCAACTCACTTAACTCACCAAGACTTTTATTTCCTTTCCAGGAAAAAGAGGAAATACCACTCATATCACTAGGTTTTTGGGAAGATGAAATAAAATAACGTGTTTAAAATGTTCTACCATAGTCCTTAAATGGACCTCTAAGATAGATTTTGCTCCAAATCTAAAAATATTTTCTCAATTCTCATTATTTCTGGCCTCAGTTAATTTATTTTATTATACCTGTTGTACACTATGTTGTTATTCCTAATACTGTTTTGTTCATTTATTTTAATTTGCATATAGCGTGTTTCTCATTTATATTGCTAGCTTCCAAGGCCACATGATTCTATCTTATGCTCATTTATAATTAAGTGAAATCACACATTTTGGGGAAAAAAAGCAGCCATTGAAACCTTAGGGAGCACAGTTCCATTTTCACACACATGGGGTCTCCACGAATTGGATCAACTTGACTCTATGGCAACTGGTTTTATTTATTTGTTTATTGGGCATTTTCTAAATGGCTATGTAACTTGCAATGTGTGAAATATTTTATAGCTACTACCTCATTTAATCTTCCTAACAACTACCAGATATTGTTATTATTCCTAGTTGACTGGTGAGGAAAACGAGACAAAGAAAATAAATAATATACTTAAGGTCATAGTTTCTAAGCAGCACAGCCTAGGTATGTCTGACTCCAAAGCCCATATTTTTAACCACTGTGCCTACCTAATGCAATGTTATCACCTCACTTGTGGCATCTTCCCTCTCATTGAATAATGACAATAGCTTACACCTATAGAGAACTTAAAAGGAGCTCTGGTAGCATGGTGGACAAGGCATTTGGTTGCTAATCAGAGTGTCAGTGGTTCAAAGCCACCATCTGCTCCATGGAAGGAAGATGGGGCAATCTACTTCCATAAAGATTTACAGCGTTGGAAACCCATTTGGGGTCACTATGAGTCGGAATTGACTTGATGGCAGTGAGTTTGATTTTTTTGGTATAGAGAACTTATCTGCAACAACAGTATTCTAAATGCTTTGCATATATTACCTTACTTAATCCTCAGGATAATCTTACCAAGTGAGTGCTAATTTCATATCCATTTTACAGATGAAGAAACTGTGGGTCAGAAAGGCCACTCAGATAGTATGTGGAAAAAAAAACAGGCTGTTTGGATCTGTAATCCACACCCTTAATCATCATGCCATGTAGTGGAAAGTGGACAATATAATATCTTCAAAAATTTTCAGCTCTATCAATAATTTTCTGAGCATGTTGGGTAAACAGCAAAGTGTGTATTCTGCAGGGATAGGAATGTAATAAACCTTTTTCTTCACTGACTCCCTCTCAGTCAGATAAATGTATTTTTTTTAAAGGAACTATAACGGTATCTTGTGAAAAATTTTAGTGTGTGGTGATTAAGGAATATGAAAAAGAAAGGATGCTTCTCATATTCCTTTCTTTCCCTGAAATGAAAAAGAATTTTCCAAAGGGATGTCATTAATAGCTTAGACTAAGGCATACTGTTGATATTCTCTTTGAAGTATTCCATCCACTGGCGAATTGTGGAATCTCCCATGAGATATATGAATTTTCCTCTCAGGCATTCTTTTATTTCGATGGGAGTCAAGCTACAAGAGACAGGATTCCATGTGTCTTTCCAGACATGTCCACTGGGGACCACTGATGTCATTCCAAGCTTGCATTTCTCTTTCTTTGGAACTACTTTTTCTGTCAAAGAATCAAAAGATAGAATCTTATAAAACATCAAATTTTCAATATGTATTTACTAAGAGCCTACAGGAGAAGTGGTTGTAGTGGTGGAAACGTCTTACTGAAGCATCCTGTTAATGGGATAGCTATCTTTCAGTAGAATTTTCCTCTGAAGTTATTTTTTCTAAAGGAGCTCTTTTAATGCTCATTGTAAGAGCAGATGTTTTCTCCCAGAAAAGGAAAATATTACTTTCTGGGTAAATTTTAAAATATTTGTCTGCCTTTCTTTGGAAGTAAGACCATCAATTCTTGCTTAGTAAAGAATGCTAAATTATGCTATCATTTTAGGCCACTTCACTCCCAAAGCTTGCCACACTCTGTTACAGTGTCTTAAATGCCACTGCAAAACTGTAAATCTTTTGAGTTAAAGGCAGGGTGATTAAAAAAAAAAATAATAACTGCTTTTGCTTGGGAACTGGTCAATCTGAATGGATATGGCTATCCATAACCAGCAGGGTCCTGGAGGTTCAGGGTGTATCAGGCCTGTTAGTCACTGGTTTATGAAGGGTTTGAAATCTGAGTCCAAGAGATAGATGCTAGGATGGTGAAGAGCCCTTGGTGGGCTTGGGGCTGTGATTATTATTGGATTATTCCACCAAAGGGAAGTAGTTTAATATTTTAACAACTTGTATGAATGCACCTATATATCTTCAGTGGAAAAAAATACCATTTCTACCTCTAGGCACATATTTACATTTCAGTGTGAATAGATTTATTAGTGATTAGCAAGCTGTTAATACTGAACTTCCAGGGACACAAAAACTCTTGCCATAACTCATTCCTCGGCTTCAAGGAGTCAAAGAAATTAAAGAGAAATTAGCAAACGTAACTGAAAGTACTGCTATATGTTAAAACTGCTGGAAAGACAGCAAAGATGAAGATGTTGGAAACCCCTAGATCCTGATTCTCGGGCCAGCAGTGGTGTGGGACACGGTGATGGGGTGGTGGCAGTGTGAGGATGTGTGGTGTGAGGGGTGGTGATGGTAGTAATGGTGCAGATGGTGGTGTGATAAGTGGCAGTAGTGTGGAGAGGTAGAGAACTATGTGTAGAATTGGGAAGACATATTGACATTTGAAGGCTATTGTGTTAAATAGGCAGGTAATCTGTTTAAGTAGATTGATGATGAGAGTTACATTTAGTAGAAGAGGTTTATGATATCCTAGGGGTTACATTTTTTCACTCATTTAGATAACTGGTGTGGTGGTTGTTTGTGTGTCAACTTGGCTGGACCTGGTTGAGTGGCTGGGCAGCTGGTGGTAGTTATTCCCCATGAGACTGGTAATCAACTCCATGGTGGAATCTACTGTGAGCAGCTAAGTAGTTGCCTTTGGGTGTGTGGTCCGCTTCCTGTATTTAAGTAGAAGCTTTGGGAATGGTCTCTAGCCTATGGCACGCTTGGACCCTGTATGTAGCCGTGTTGTTGTTCAGCAGCCTGCTATGCTCTGCCAACCTTGGGACTTACAACGGACTTAAGTTAATGGCTTGCCATGTGGTTTGGTAACATTGGGACTGTGCCTTTTTACTTGTCAACCTTGGTGCTTCTCAGCCTCAGCAGCCAGCAGCTGTCTGAGTGAAGAAATACCTCTAGCTCCAGTGGGCTGGGAGCAGGAGGCAGAGCTGGACCCCAAGGTTGAGGGGCTTTCACCCAGCCCCTAGAGCCTGGCACTTTGAACTTGGATGTCTAGCCTCCTGAACTGTCAGAAAATAAACTCCTGTTTGTTAAAGCATCCCATTTGTGGTATATTTTCTTGTCAGAGCAGCACTAAGTAACCAGAACAACTGGTATTTTGACCTACCTTAAATGAGTCGGATTGACAGGTACCTATTGGATGGAGTATAGTGAACAAATTCATTATAAAAAGGAAATGCTTTTGCAGAGATCTACTAGTAAGCACAGAGGGCAGTGATCTGATCCCATTGTGCATGGGGTTACCATGAGTTGGGAGCCAACTTGATAGCTGCTAACAACAACAGGACTAAGCACCACCTACCAAGCACAGGGAGAACTTACTGTTACATTTGCAGACATGAATGGAGTTGAAGCCTTCCATAATCTCTACACCCACATTTGACCTTAAAGAGACAAATAGTGAAATTAATCTGCAGGCAGCCCAAAATACCAGCAAACAAGAGAAGCCTGATTATCCAGCTTTAGTTATTTCTTAGAGATATGTTATGCCCACAGATTCAGGTGATTGAGTAAATTTTCATCTCTTTGCTTATTAGTACATGGGGTGTAGACATTTACTAGGTATACAAGGTGATTTATTAGATACAGAAAGAATATACACACTTATCTATTTCTTACCCTTTTAAAATTTTTATTTCTGTGCTTCAATGATAAGTGTTTTTTTTTTCCCTCCAATGATAATGGTGAAATATACAAAAAGTTTGAGGATCACCAAATAGTGGGCACAGTCTCCAAATCAATTCACAGATCCTTTCTCAAATGGCTTTTCATAAAGAGTTTCAACATTGATATCCTGAGAAGACTTTCATTTAGATCAACATGTAGGTAACATCATATTTGCACAAGCAGTCTCCAGAAATAATTTACCTTTCAAAGAGTCTCCTTTCTTGTTTGCTAAGATAAGAAACTTCCTTGTTCTTGGAGTGCATGTGGGTGAGTGCAGCACAGGGCATGTGTTGAGGTCTCACACAGTAGAAGGCTTCTTGGTCTTGAGCATCTAGGTACTGACATAGTTCAGCACTTGAGTTTAAAACCAGGGCACAATCAGTATTGACATGGACAGTGCCACCGGAAAACTGGCCTGTGAAAATCACTTTGTTGTAGCCTTGATTCCTTGCCCGCCAGAGAGCTGACACTCCTTCACTGGGGTGGATGAGCAGCAGAGATAGAGACACCTGACCCTCCCAGAACAGAGTGAAGCGGACAAGATAGGTACCGTTGTTGAAGTCAATCACCTCTCCTGAAGCGCCTGCCCTCAGGGATGGGGAAGACATTCTGGCCCTCAGGAAATCCCCACCATACTTCTTCCTGCGTCCCAGGTGGTCCCTTGCCTCCAGTAGGAGGTCTAGCTGCTCCCCCCTGCAGTAGGTGTCTCGGGGGTTGAGCACTATGACTCTACTGTGTGCTGCACTGGTGGTGGTGTTCATGTGGGGGAAAGGTCTGGGTGGGATCAGCTGGTTTAATTTCTTCAAGATTTCCTTTATCCTCAGGTCGGTCTCTCCTGGTGAGACCACTGGTCTCAGTGGTACCTCAGGGCATGAGTATTTCATGATGAAAAGCTAATGATAGAGAGAGATGGACAACATGAGTACAGTACAAAACTGAGATGATAAGGAATATAATAGACAGCGTAGAGAATGTCCCTATTTAATATATTAAATTTTGGTGGGTTAGCCATCTTTTATTGAATAATGGAAGGATAAACAAATTTTTGAAATTTTATAATCATGTATAGGTCATATGAAAAATTATTTTCCTTAGAAAATCTTGTGGTGTAACTCCACTTTTTACTAGTTAATTTATTTTAGACAAGCCATTTATTCTCCCCCCAATCCTAAAATCATTTTCCTTAAAGTGGTGATGATAAAATCTACTTTATAGGGTATTTGTTAAGCTCAAATGAGAAAATTATTTTTTTACTGTATAGCAGAGAACAAATGTTTATTGTTCTTTTTTATCTTAAAAGTAAAATTCAGTAATTTAAATAAATCTTTAAGAAACTGTCTAAAATACATGGGCCTTCTGTGTAAAATATGATCTATTTTTCCATTTCATCTTTTATATTTTGCTTAAATAGTCAGTGAGCTGTGTTAGTATTTTTCAGAATGCCTTTGCTCCTGTAGGAGATACAGAAGCATAGGTTTATAAAAATATTTATCTGTTTTCTAATCATAAAGTAAAACTGATTTACTATTATTAAAAAGTAAATAATACAGAAACTTACAGGGAAAAAAAACTCACCTATGATTATACCAACCATTGATAAGTACTGTTAACATTTTGGTGAAATTTCTCTCATTCTTTGTATAACCTTTTACACGATTGTGGACAAGTTGAATATTTATCACTGAATTTTGATTTCTTAAAAAAGGTATCATTACAAATGTTCCATCTTATTTTAAAGACTCACATAGTATTCCAGACTCTGGATATATTTTACTGATTCCAATGTTTTTGAACATTTATTGCTTTCAGTTTTTTATTTTTTTCTATTACAGATACCCACCACTGCCATCGAATCATTGCAACTCATACAGACCCCATAGGACAGAGTAGAACTGCCCCACAGGGTCTCCAAGGCTGTAAATCTTTACAAAAGCAGACTGCTTCGTCCTTTTCCTGCAGAGCAGCTAGTGGGTTTGAATCACCAACATTTTGGTTATCAGCCAAATGCCTCAATCACTGTACCACCAGAACTCCTTTCCATTACAGATACTTCTATAAAAACACCTTTGATATAAATCTTCCATTGGAAATCAGGTGATTTACAGAGACTCTCAGAAGTAAAATTATTGGTAAAATGTGGTGAACGTTGATAAGGGTCTTGGCATATGCCGAGAAATTGTTTTCCAGAAATGATTTGCACTCAAACCATCAATGTATGAGAATTCCAATCTTACTGCATGGTCACAACGCTTGGAGCTCATTTTAGAGCTATTTTCCTGGGCTTGAAATCTGACTCTGCCATTGATTAGCAATGTGACCTTGGTCAAGTGTCTTAACTTCTCTGTGAATAATTTCATCATCTAAAAATCTGGGCCAGAAAAATAAACCTCACCTATTCTGAGAACTAGGAAGAGAAGACTTAATTGGGCCAGAAATTATGAAGACTCTCTTAAAAATGAAATCCTCACATGTAGTTGTTGTGAGGATTACTGAATTAACATCTGAACATTATTTAGACAGGTATCTGGTAATATTAAGTGTTTGTTATCATTATCTCTATTATTTGACAAATAAAAGATTTATTAAAATAATTTATTATGACAAATAATACAATAGTAATAATATCAATCATAGCATTAGCTTTTAATAGACCAACTTTCTTGCAGGGAACAATGATAAATTCTGGACAAAAAATAATTTATAAAATACCCAAATCTCTTGAAGTACTGGAGAGTCATTACAAGAGGAAAGAAACTAGAGGAAGTGAATATTTGGAAGAAAGGGCCAGTACTGGACTTATGTTGGAAGAAATGATGATAAAATTTCTTCGGACTGAAGGATAGAAATAGATCTTCAAAAAGGAATGAAAAACACCAGAAATGGTAAATGTATGAATAAATACAAAACATGATCTGTTTTCACTCTTAATTCTTTTAAAATACATATAATTATTTAAGGTAAAAATTACAATTTTGTAATGCTATGACAAATATTAGGTGTTCTGGTAGCATAGTGCCTAAAGCATTTGACTACTAACCAGAAGGCTGGTGGTTCAAACCCACCAGCCACTCCTCAGAAGGAAGGTTGG
>NW_006921623.1:8622011-8663248 GCF_000298275.1 Orycteropus afer afer | reverse complement strand
CAACCTTCCTTCTGAGGAGTGGCTGGTGGGTTTGAACCGCCAGCCTTCTGGTGAGCAGTCAAGTGCCTTAGGCACTATGCTACCAGAGCTCCCAATATTAGCAGAGTGGTGGACCTAAATCTATTTATATTAATAATTGCATTAAATGTAAGTGAGGTAATAATGGGAGCTCTGGTGGCATAGTGCCTAAGGCATTTGATTGCTAACCAGAAGGCTGTTGGTTCAAACCCACCAGCACTCCTGACAGATGAACTTGCCTGTCAGTTTGTCGTCCTGTGGTGGCTTGTGTGCTGCTTTCTCCTCAGAAGGAAGATTGGGACTATCTACTTCTGAAGTGATACCACCTCAGAAACCTAAGGAGGGGTGGCTATGAGTCAGATCCGACTCGATGGCAGTGAGTTTGGTTTGGGACTAAATAATCAATTAAAGGTAGAGGAAAAAATTAAGACCCAAGGAATTCAGTTTAAATATAAAGATACAGATAGATTTAAAGTAAATGGATAGAAAATGATATAACATGTAAGCATAAAAAATCCTAATATTAATATTACAGTAGACTTCAAAATAAGGAGTATCACCAGAAATAAAGATGAACATTTCATAGTGATAAAAGGGTTGTTTGGTCAGAAAATATAGTAACCAAAAATGGTTGTGGCCCTACAAATACATGTACCTATGCATGAAGCAAAAATTGATAGAATTAAAGGGGGAAATAGAAAAACTCACCATCATAATAAGAGGTTATACAAAAATCAGAAAGGAGCTAGAGAATCTGAACATTATCATAGTAATGTCTTAAAAAATATTGCTGTTGTTGAGAATATACACAGCAAAACATAGATACCATTGAGTTGGTTCAGACTCATAGTGACTACATGTCCAATAGAATGAAACACTGCATTGTCCTGCACCATCCTCACAATAATTACTGTGCTTGATCCCATTGTTGGAGCCACTCTGTGAATCCACTTCATTTAGAGTGTTCTTATTTTTCGTGGCTCTCTACCAAGCATGATGTCCTTCTCTAGGAACTGGCCCCTTCTGATCACGTGTCCAAAGTATGAGAAACAAAGTCTTGCCATCCTCACTTCTAAGGAGCATTCTGGTTGTACTTCTTCTAAGATGGATTTGTTCCTTCTTCTAGCAGTTCATGGTATTGTCAGTATTCTTTGCCAACACCAGAATTCAAATGCATTAATTCTTGTTTGCTTTTCCTTATTCATTTTTCATCTTTCACATACATATGAGGTGCTTGAAAATACCATGGCTTAAGTCAGGTGCACCTTTCTCCTCAAGGTGACATATTTGCTTTTTAACACTTTAAAGAGGTCTTTTGCAGCAAAACATACACCAGTCCAACAGTTTCTCTTTGGATCATTTAGTGATATTGATTACATTCTTCGAGTTGTGCAACCATTATCATCTTCTTTTACTGAGTTCCCCCCACATTAATACAAATTTATTGGCCCTTAATGATTCTATCTAATCTAATCTAATCATTTGAATTGCTTTTATCAATTTGATCCATACCAATAGGTGGGCAGATGCCTTTTGGAGGACCAGAACAGGTAGGGCAGGCTGGGAACTGGGAATGGAGCAGTTTGGAACAGCTAAGGAAGACGAACTTGTCTGTCAGTTTGTCATTGTGTGGTGGCTTGTGAGGCTGGAGGCTATGCCACTGGTGTTTCAAATGCCAACAAGGTTACCCATGGTGAACAGGTTTCAGTGGAGCTTCCAGTCTAAGACAGACTTGGAAGAAGGAAGGGGCCATCTAATTCTCAAAGAATTGGCCAGTGGAAATCTTATGAATAGCGGTGACACACTGTCTGATATAGTACTGAAAAACTTTATGAATACCCTGAAACATCTGATATAGTGCCAGAAGATGAGCCCCTCAGGTTGGAAAGCACTCAAAATATGACTAGAAAAGAGCTACCTCCCCAGAATAGAACTGACTTTAATAATGTGGATAGAGTAAAGCTTTGTGGACCTCCATTTGTTGATGTGGCACTACTCAAAATGACAAGAAACAGCTGTGAACATCCATTAATAATCAGAACATAGAATGTATGAAGTATGAATCTAGGAAAATTGGAAGTTATCAAAAAATGAAATGGAATGCATGAAGATTGATATCCTAGGCATTAGTGTGCTGAAATGGACTGGTTTTGGCCATTTTGAATAGACAACCATATGGTCTACTTTGACAGGAATGACAAATCAAAAAGGAATGGTGTGACATTCATCATCCCAAAGAATGTTTCAAGAGCTATCCTGAAGTACAATGCTGTCAGTGATGGGATAATATCCCTACCCCTACAAGGACAACCAGTTACTATTACTGGTCTCAAATACAAATCTACGCACCAACCTCCATAGCCGAAGATGAAGAAATTGAAGACTTTTATCAAGTTCTACAGTCTGAAATAGACCTAACATGCAATCAAGATGTGTTAATTATCACTGGTGATTGGAATGAAAAAATTGGACACAAAGAAGAATGACTGGTAGTTGGAAAATATGGCCTTGGTAATAGAAATGATGCTGGAGATCACATGATTGAATTTTGCAAGACCAATGACTTATTCATTGCAAATACCTTTTTTTAACAATACAAATGGTGGCTATATATGTGGACTTCACCAGATGGAGTACCCAGGAGTCAAAATGACTACATCTGTGGCAAGAGGCGATGGAGAAAATATCTACAACCAAAATAAGGCCAGGAGCTGATTGTGGAACAGACCATAAACTACTCATATGTAAGTTCAAGATGAAACTGAAGACAATTAAAAGAATTCCATGAGAGCCAAAATATGACCTTGATTATATCCCTTCTGAATTTAGAGACCATCTAAAGAATAGATTTGATGCATTGAACACCAATGACCAAAACAAAAACAAAAACAAACAAATAGTGGAATGACATCAAGGACATCATCCATGAAGAAAGCAAGAGGTCACTAAAAAGACAGGAAAGGAAAAAAAGATCAAAATGGATGTCAGAAGAGACTCTGAAACTTGCCCTTGAAGGAAGAGTAGTGTGGTAGTTCAGTTTATGTGTCAACTTGGCTAGACCTGGTTGAGTGGCTGGGCAGCTGGATGTAGTATTTCCCATGATGAGACTGGTAATTAATTCCATGGTGGAATCTACTGTGAGCAGCTAAGTAGCTGCCTTTGGGTATGTGGTCTGCTTCCCGTATGTAAGTAGCAGCTTGGGAATGGTCTCTAGCTTATGGCACGCTTGAACCCTGCATGTAGCCGTGCCATTGTTCAACAGCTTGCCATGCTCTGCTGACCTTGGGACTTTCAATGGACTTAAATTAATGGCCTGTTGTGTGATTTGGTAACATCAGCCTTTTTACTTGTCAACCTTGGGTTTATCAGTCCCAGCAGTCAGCAGCTGTCTGAGTGAAGAAAAGCGTCTAGTTCCAGTGGAGTGGGAGCAGGAGGCAGAGCTGAACCCCAAGGTTGAGGGGCTTTCACCCAGACCCTAGAGCTTGGCACTTTGAACTTGGACTTAAAGCCTCCAAACTGTGGGAGAATGAATTCCTGTTTGTTAAGGCCATTCCATTTGTGGTATATTCTTGTCAGAGTGGCACTGTTGTTGTTGCTGTTATGTGCCATCGAGTTGGACCCGACTCATAGCGACCCCTCCTTGGGTTTCCGAGGCAGTATCACTACGGAAGTAGATTGCCCAATCTTCCTTCTGAGGAGTGGCTAGTGAGTTTGAACTGCCAGCCTTCTGGTTAGCAGTCAAGTGCCTTAGGCACTATGCTATCAGATTTCCCAGAGTGGCACTAGGTAATCAGAACAAGTAGCTAAAGGAAATCCAAGAATTGACAGGATAAAGGAGCTGAACAGAAGATTTCAAAGAGTAGCTTGAGAAGACAAAGCCAATTACTGCAAAGACCTGGAGTTGGAAAACCAAAAGAGAAGAAAAGACCTGGAGTTGGAAAACCAAAAGAGAAGAACACGCTCAGTATTTCTCAAGATGAAAGAAGTGAGGAAAAAATTTAAGCCTCAAATTGTGGTATTGAAAGATTCCATGGGCAATATGTTGAATGATGCAGGAAACATCAAAAGAAGATGGAAGGAATACACAGAGTCACTGTACCAAAACGAATTGGTCAATGTTCATCCATTTCAGGAGGTGGCATATGATCAATAACCAATGCTATTGAAGGAAGAAGTTGAAGCTGTACTTAAGGAATTGGCGAAGAACAAGGCTCCAGGAATTGACAGAATACCCACTGAGATGTTTCCACAAACGGATGCCACACTGGAGGCACTCACTAGGCTATGCCAGGAGATTTGGAAGACAGCTACCTGGCCAACTGACTAGAAAAGTCCATATTTGTACTAATTCCAAAGAAGGGTGATTCTACAGAATGTGGAAATTATCATTGATATCACACACAAGTAAAATCTTATTGAGGATAATTAAAAAACGATTGCAACAGTATATTGGCAGAGAACTTCCAGAAATGCAAGCTGGATTCAGAAGGGGACATGGGATGCAGAATATCATAGCTGATGTCAGATGGATCTTGGCTGAAAGAAAAGAATACCAGAAAGATGTTTACTTGTGTTTTATTGACTATGCAAAGGCATTTGATTGTGTGGATCATAACAAATCAGGTGTCCTGATGTCGGGTGCATATATATTTATATCAAATATTCTTGACTAATTGACCCTTTTATCACTATATAATGTCCATCTTTATCTCTTGTAAGGGATTTGTATTAAAGCCTCTTTTGTCTGATATTAAGATTGCCACCCCAGGTCTCTTCTGGTTATTATTTGCATCCTTTATTTATTATAAGAATGAGGGTGAAATTAAAACATTCCTAGACAAACTGGCTGAGGGAGTTCATATCCATCAGAACAGCCCTACAAGAAATACTAATGGGAGTTTTGTAGATAGAAGGGAAAAGATGCTAAAAAGTAAGTCAAAGTTATACATAAGAAGAAAGAGCCATAGTAAAGGGAAATCCATGGACATTTATTATTTTTTTCCATCCTTTACATTGAACCTATTTGTGTCTTGAGTTTAAGGTGTTTCTCTTGTAAACAGCATATAGTTGGATTATTTCTTTTTTCTTTTTTTTTCATTCTGCCACTCTCTGCCTTTTGATTGGAACATTTAGTCCATTAACATTCACTGTGATTTCTGATAAGAAGTGACTTACTTCTGCTATTTTGCTATTTGTTTTTTGTGTCTAAAGCCCACTTTGTCCTTTATTACTGAATGTTTTGTTGCCTTATCATACTGAGACTTTTTTTTAATTTCCTTCTTTACTTTTGTACATGCTTTTTAAAATATATTTTCTTTGTGGTTACCATAAGTATGACATTTAATAGCTTGTATTTATAACGTTGTAGGGCAAGTTGATATTTATTTCATTTTAGTAACATACAAGAAATTCTATAACTCTACCATTCCTTTCCCTCCCCTTTTGTTTTTATCACTAATTACCTCTTTGTATTTCATAAACTCTGTAACATAATTTTATCCTTGCTTTTTATATAATTAAGGAGCCCTAGTGGTGTAGTGCTTAAGGCACTTGACTGCTATCCAAAAGATCTGTGATTTGAACCTACCAGCCACTCCATAGAACAAATATGAGGAGGTCTGCTTCCATAAAGATTCATAGCCTTGGAAACCCAATGAGGGGTTGCTATGGAATCAACTCAATGGCAGTGAGTTTGGTTTTTATATAATTTATTATTAAAAAACATTAAGGACAAAACATTGAACATTATTAAGCATCAATACCTTGTTACTAGCCCTTATACTTATCCATGCATTTCCTTTTATAATGGATCTTTCTTTTTATGTATAGTTTTGAATCATTTTCTGGCATCTTTTCCTTGCCATGTACAGAACTCCCATTAGTATTTTTTTGTAGGCTGTTCTGGTGAATATGAACTTTCTCAGCTTCTGTTTGTCTGGAAATGTTTTAATTTCACCCTAATTCTTGAAGGGTAGTTCTCTGGTTATAGTGTTCTTGTTTGGCAGTTTTATTTTCTTTTAGCACTTTAAATGTATCATTCCATTGCCTTTTGGACTCCAGTGTTGTTGAGGAAAAATTGGCATTTAATCTTATTGAGGATCCTTTGTATGTGATTGTGTCTCTCTCATTGCTTTTGGGATTCTCTCCTTAACTTTAATTTTTGAGAACTTAACTATAATGTGTCTTGGTGCAAATCTCTTTTGAAGTTCTTTGACTTTCTTGGGTTTTCAGATTCATGTACTTTTATGACTGAGGAAATTTCTGTCATTATTCCTTGAAATATTCTTTCTATTCATTTCTCTCTCTCATCTTCTGCGATTCCCATGATGCACATATTTTGACTTCTGTTGTCCCATAATTCCATTAAACTGTGCTCAGCCTTCTTGGGTGTCCATTTTGTTGCTCTTCAGCATCTGTAATTTTAACCATTTTAACCTCTAATTTGCTGATTCTTTTTTATGCCTGTGTAAATTGGTTGGTAAGTCCTTCTATTGTGTTTTTCACTTCTCAGTTGCAAACTCTCTCTTTTTAGATTCTTATTTTGTTCATGCATTGTTTTCCTTATTTCTTTTAGCTCTTTGTCTGTTTTTCCTTAGTTCTTAATTATGTTTAATGCTGTTGCATTTTATTCTTCCATTTGTTTAATTATTTGGTTATCCCTAGGTGTGCTTTCACTCATTTTGTCATGTTCATTTGGATGGGGCATTGTTTCTCTGTTTTTGTGTGTCTTGTGATTTCTTTTTTTTTTTTTTTTTTTAGTTGGGGTATTGGAATATTTGAGGGTGTTAAGTTTGCCAGTTTCGTTCTGCTTTTGCCCAACCTCCTACTCTTAGGAGGGCAGAACTTTCAGCATTTGCTTACCGTTTCCTCTCCCTCTCTGTGATAGCTCCTTTTCCCTTCCTGGTTTAATTAGGATTCAGAAGGTCCAGATCTCATTTTCCAACTTTCATTCTCTCCCAAACAACCAGTAAACACACTGTGGTCAGTCTGTCCACCAGTGGGCACTGCCACTCAAACAAGATGCTACCTACTAATGAATCTGTCCACCAGGGGGGCACAGTACTTTCTCTCTGGTTATTATTATTCCTTTCTCTTCTCTGTTTCTGCAATCATCTTTTTAGTCAGAAAACCCACACCCAACAAGCCCCCTTCAAGCTTGGGTGTTACCTTCCAGTTTTACCTGAGGTTTCCTTTTTTACCCTGTGGGTTCTGCTTATGTTTGAGCTAACGTTTAGGAGAAGCACAGGCAGATTTTCCTCCACTTCAGAAGGACCTCTGAGAGATCTGTCTTGTTAGTTTCAGAGCCCCAGTGGTCCTGTGGTGGTTGGTGAAGCAGTCTCTACTTAGGTGACCTACCTCCTGACTCCACTGTAGGGAACTTTCTGTAGGAGTTCAAATTGGTCAGAAGCCAACAGTTACTGGTTGGAGGAGGAGTAGTCACACTATGAACAGACCCCCAGGGATGTCTGTCTTATTACTATAATATATTTTGGCTATGGATGTTGCCTCCACTCAAGATACCTGTTTCCTAACACATAACAGGCTCAGTCAGTAGTCCCAGCACAGACTATTAAGGGGTAGGAGAGAGACCCAAACTGTCCTGTTGGTTTCAGAGGCCTGAGCTATGGGGTGCTCAAGGAGGCAGGTAGAGTGTTTACTATGGGAGCAGACTCCATGTGGGAGCCTTCTGTAGCAGTTTGTAACAGCCTGGCAACCAACAATTACCAGGCAGAGGAGGAGGTGTCATGCTCTGGTCACATGCCCATGGAGGTCTGCTTTGTTGCTCAGAGTTCCCCTGGTAGATTGTTGGCTGTGAGTGTAGCTTCCACTAAAGACTCCTGCTTCCTAACACATAGCACCCTCAGTCAGCAGTTCTCAGTGCCAAGGAAGTGGGGGCAGACTAACCCTAAAAGACCCCCAGGGAAATTTATCCTATTTGTTTCAGAGCTATGGGCATACACAAGAGGAAGTAGAGTGCTGACCAAGGGAACAGACTCCTCCTCAGTGTCGTTTGGTAGCAATTCACAACAGGCTTGAACGTGAGAGTGTCCAAGCGGGACAGGGGTTGTCATGTCCCAATGAACCTCCAGGGAGGTCTGCCTTGTTGCTGTCAGAGCTCTTCCTGTAGTATGTTGGTTGTGGGTGTAGGCTCCATCAAAGATGCCAGCTTCTTAACACAGCAACCTGTCAGCAGTCCTCAGCACCAACTTAAAGGGGAAGCAGACTCAAACTGACTCCCCAGGAGGTCTGTCCTGTTAGCTATGGAGGCAGGGAAGTCAATAGAATGCTTACTATGGGAATAGACTCCACAGCAAGGGCCTTTTGTAGCAATTCCCAGTAGGCTTGGTGGGAGATGTGCTGGCACACTGCAAACGGACCCCCAGGAAGGTCTGCCTTGTTGATTTTAGAGCAGAAGCTTCGGTTCCTGTCTCTTTGTACAGTCAGGGACTGTGGTGGTTAGGGAAAGCAGGCTCTTTTTCTGGGGCCACCTCCCCAGTTCATAGCTGCTGGCAGCCTGTGTGGTTAGGGGAAGGGACAGGGATAGGAGGAGAAGCCGTATGAAACTAACTCATTGCTGAATCTTGATTATTGCCTGTCTGCGGTTCCCTGCTGCTTTCCTCTGCTCCCTATTCAATGTCCCTCAAGCCAAGCCTTCCTTCTTGTATTTGAGGGGGAGGGGCAGAATGATGGTCTGCTTACACTGACATCCTCCAAGAATCCCTCATAATAATGTCTTTTAACCATTACACTACATTACCAGATTTTAAAAATTGCTACAACTGCAAATGAAAAGTGTAAGTAAATTTTAGAAGGACTGAATAATTTTCTTGGCACAGAAGTTTTAATGGAAGTAAAATAGGAAAATTCGGATTCAAGATGGAGTACTAAGCACATATTACTACCTCAATTTTTCATCAAAAAAGATAGAAAGAGACTTCAAAAATCTTTACCTATTCTGGGAACTAGGAAGAAAGACTCAATTGGGCCAGAAATTATGAGGAATCTCCTAAAAGAAAGATGGAAGACCAATGAGAATAGATCAAGGAAGAAAACAATGGCTCCAAACACATGTAGATGAGGGTTCTATAAAAGACTGAAGGCACTTCCAAGAATGCTACAAGCCTGGAGGAAGTTGATATCTGGAGCAAGACAGCATAACAGGATAGCCCATAGGAGGACAAGCCAGGCAGGTTGATGCCTCACTATTTCCCCCACTAAGTTCTGAGGCAGACAGTTTGTAACAGGGATTTCTGTATGTATGTGGTAGTTAAAAAATAGTGACTGCAAGGTGGAAAAGCAGAGCAGGGCCCTGTGTGCCTGGCAACACCTAAGATGAATGGGGAGCATGTACTGCCCAGCGGTGCTTTTTGTACCTGTCACAAACAAGCTTGAATAAACAGGTAATGGAATTTACAGACTTAATACCATAAAGCAAAACCAAACCAAACTCATTGGCATCAAGTAGAATCCAACTCATAGTGACTCCTCCCCTCCTTGGGTTTTCCAGGCGGTATCACCATGGAAGTAGATTGCCCAACCTTCCTTCCGAGGAGTGGCTGGTGGGTTTGAACTGCCAGTCTTCTGGTTAATAGTCTAATGCCTTAGGCACTATGCCACCATAGCTACTACTTGCTACCATGGAATCTTAAATATAAGGATGTGCACATAGCCAAGATATAGCAAAAATTTAATGAATGCCAACTTAAGAAAGAGAGGTGTCAAGTTCAATAAAGAAAGGACACCCAAGGGAACAGAAGCAATAGTGAAAGCAAAACAGAACTTTAGACTAAGGTTACATGTTAGATGATATTGTATCCATAAAATAATGAATGGATTAGACATTTCTGAAAGTAAAATCTTGGCTGTTCAGTATGGCAAAAGTCAATTGTATTCTTCTATGCTAGCAAAAAGCAATTAGAAAATGTAATTTTAAGAAAGTGCTTTGTATACATTATATGCCATTAACAATAGCAACAAAATATTATCAAGTACTTAGGTATAAATCTAACAAAAGATGTTTCAGGTCTGTATGCAACAAAATTGTAAAATTTACCAAAAGACCTTGAATAAAATCTAAATAAATAGAGAGATACCACATGTTGGTAGATAGAAAAACAATATTATAAACCTATCAGTTTTTTTTCCCCTCAATTTGATCTGCATGTTAAAGTGATACACATGTAATTTAATTAAGATCTTTCATCAAACTTGACAGGCTGATTCTAAGATGTATTAGAAGGAGTAAAGGACCAAGACTGGCCAAGAACCTTCTGAAGGGTAACTTGCCCTACTGGTTTTCAGGACTAATTATGAAGCTATATTAATTACAGCAATATGATATTGGCACAGGAAAGGCAAATTGATCGATGGAATAGAACAAAGAGGCCAGAGGGATCTTCACTTATTTGAAATGTTGATACACAGCAAAAGTGGCATGTCAAATAAGCTTGGAAAGAAGAGACTGCAAAATAAAATGAGGTAATAAAAAAAAAGTGGTTATCCCTATGGAAATAGAAGGAAAATCACACAAACACATCAGATTATATATGTTAAGGATTTAAATACCAAAAGCAAACTTTCAAAAGTCTAGTAGCATATTTAGATAAATAAACTGACATTGAAATGGGGAAGAGTTTCTTAAACAAGACTAAAGAGAGCCTTAAGTATAAAAAATACATAAATTTTGCTGTATAAAGATGAAAACGCTCTTTTTCAGAAGTTCCCTAATGAAGGTGATAAGACAAGCTAAAAATTGGGAGACGATAATTATAACACATATATAAGTGACAAAGGAATAATATGTACATATATATTATTGTTAGTTCTCTTGCACTTAAAAAAAATATGATCAGGTACTTTGGTTCTTTAAGGGACTGTCTGTAAGCTGCTGGAACTCCTCACTTCAATCTCTACATTTTATATTTTGGACTTTCTTAGAACAGATGAGGTATCAAGTGAAAATAAGCTTCTATAAAACACAGAAAGAAAATAATTCTTACCTGTGTGGAGTTTTGGAAAACCATAAAAATGATCCAGGAGGCTAATATAAACAATAGTACCAACAGTGGCTTAGAATTTGTCATACTTATTTTCATAATTAGCATCCTATAAGAGACAACACACAAACACATAAGCATACAACAAAAACAAACATAGAAAACACAGAAACATGAATATTTTATGTTCCTTGATTGTTTTTATCCTCAGGTGAGTGATCCCCAGAACAGAATCTTAGCTCTTTCAGCTGTCATCGTTGGGCTATCAGTTTGTGCATTCTACACACAGCCTCTTCTCTACAGAAGAGGGAGTCTGAGACATAGAGCCCACCATGGTCTCTAAGGAATGAAACAGTTAAGTACCTGAAGAAAGCAGTGTTATTCTGGTGTAGGTCAAGCCTCCAGGCTATGTATCACCTGGCAGTTTTCTTACTCTTCTCCCTCAACAAATATTGACACCCAAAACCATATTATTGCAGTACCCTTTTAACGTAACTTGGTTTTCCATCTTACTTATTTCAAGTCTGCTGATGTGGATACAAACACATGCAATGCTATTCTCTCCCATTCTCTCTACCTTGTTCCCTTTTCTTGCCTTACCAGACCTTCTAGCACCTCTCAATCATGAAAATAATTATTTTAAAACTTCTGTTTCTTTCTTTATAAAATTCCCAGACTTTATCAATGCTTTTTTCTGGTTACAACTTAAGTTTTGTCCTGGAATTTTAAGTTATCTTTAAAGAAATCTGACTGTTTGAATGCTGCCTTTCTAATATCTTCTATTCTGAATCCCCAATTTATACATAGGCGTCAGAAGTCTGTGTACCCAAGAATAAATGTTACCCCTTCCCCTCACCTGCCCAATTTTGCAGTTCTTCATACCTTTCATTTACAACCTTGTTCAATCCCATGCATAAGCACTACGATAGGCTGGATGTTAAAATTTTGTTTTAAAGCTACCAGTGTGATACTGGGTTTCCTCTTCTCAGAACTAAAACAAATCATAGGCACAAGTTGCAATCTAGGTATTTTTAGCTTGGATTCACAGCTTTATTTCTGGTGAGGTGAAAGATATCAGATCAGGCATACCAGCTCCACCTTAAGGAAGTGCCTGGATTACAAGCTACAGTTATCAGTTCAAGGAGAGGTGGGAAGAAGTGAAATGCTCTCCACAAAATCCTTCAACTCTGTGCCTTGCTCAGTCTACTTGTTGTTATGTGCCGTCGAGTCAGACTCAACTCATAGTGACCCCTCCTTGGATTTCCAAGGCAGTATCATTACAGAAGTAGATTGCCCAACCTTCCTTCTGAGGAGTGGCTGGTGAGTTTGAATTGCCAGGCTTCTGGTTAACAGTCTAATGCCTTAGGCGCTATGCTACCAGAGCTCCTACTTATAGCAACTGTAAATACATACTTGAAAATAAAAAAGAGTGAATGAAGCTGCAAGTTTGAATGATTATAAGCTGTCATCCGTGAGGAGTTGAACTGCCTTGTTTCCATCATAGCCTTGTCATCATAACTCAGTTGCTAAGATTCAAGTTCATAGTACCTTGTACATAGCAAGTACTCAATAAAATGTGCTTCATTGAACTGAAAAAACATAAAATGTAGTGCAGGCAGGAATGATACTGATGAAATATCAGACCAACAGAGTGATAGTTTAGTTACAGGTTTGAATCCACCTGTCGTTTTCATTCCTGATCTGACAGAAAAGGGATCCAGAGAGATGCACCAGTGTCTGAAGGAGGCAGCCCCTGATTGCATTGAGACTTCCTTCATGGGCTTCATTTGTGTCGCCTCACACAGGAAGCTAAACATAGGTGAAAATGTCCACTTACCCTTCCAGTCTTATAAAAAACAAAATAACAAGATTCAAGATTTCTTTCACTTAAGGCTTTTCTGATTTTGATAACCCTTCTGACATCCTTGATCATGATCTACTGAACCAACCTTAATAATACTTCTTTGTATCTTTCCATCATGCCCATTGAAAATGCTGTTTTAACCTTCTATGACTATATCCAGGGTTGCTCAGTTCTGCAAGAGGTTGTTGTTGTTGTTGTTATGTGCCGTCGAGTCGGACCCGACTCATAGCGACCCCTCCTTGGGTTTCCAAGGCAGTATCACTATGGAAGTAGATTGCCCCCATCTTCCTTCTGAGGAGTGGCTGGTGGGTTTGAACCGCCAGCCTTCTGGTTAGCAGTCAAATGCCTTAGCCACTATGCTACCAGAGCTCCCTCTGCAAGAGGAGCTGTAGTGAATTTGAGGGAATTTAGGGCTCATCAAGGGAAAAGATATGACCATGAGACAGTAGATAGTGTTGTCCAAGAAGCTGTTTCCTGAGGTCAATGCATTGACAACTGTATGCAGAGGACAGTCCCCCACGGCAGGTTGGCTGGAGGACATCATTGCCATCAAGTCAATTCCAACTCATAGTGATCCTATGGGACAGAGTAGAATTATCCCATAGGGTTTCCAAGGCTGTGAATCTTTATGGAGCCAAACTGCCTCATTTTTCTCCTATGGAGCAGCTGTGTTTGGACTGCCAAGCTTTTGTTAGCAGCCAAATGCTTTAACCACTATGCCACCAGAGTTCCTTCCGGAAGGGGAAGAAGGCATGAAAAACCCTGGGAAGAGGAGAAGGGAGGATGGAAGCTGAAGTGCACCTTAGGTGAGATTCTTCTGCAAAAAAGTGGGGAGTCTGTGGGTCAGAGAACACTGAAGGCAACAGTACTTTTAAGGTCCTTTTAACTGCAGGGTTTTATCTTATCTGTGGTTACAGTCTGCAGTATGGAGACCTCAACACAGAGAAATAGAAAATCCTTGTAACTAGACGAATAAGCACAAATGCCCACACTGCCATTGAGTCAGACCTGACTCATAGTGACCCCTCCTTGGGTTTCTGAGGCAGTATCACTACAGAAGTAGATTGCCCAACCTTCCTTCTGAGGAGGACCAATAAGCAGCATCATGATAAATGGAGAAAAGATTGAAGTTGTCAAAGATTTCATATTATGTGATTCCACAATCAACACCCATGGAAGCAGCAGTCAAGAAATCAGGTGAAATCACACTGGGCAAATCTGCTGCTGCTGTTGCTGCTGCTGCTGCAAAAAACCAAACCACACTCACTGCCATGGAGTCGGATCCGACTCATAGTGACCCCTCCTTAGGTTTCTGAGGCAGTATCACTATGGAAGTAAATTGCCCAGTCTTCCTTCTGAGGAGTGGTGGGTTTGAACCATCAGGCTTTGGTTAGCAGTCACATGGCTTAGGCACTACACCACCAGAGCCCCTTTAAAGTACTAAAGGACAAAGATGTCTCTTTGAAGACTGAGGTGCACCTAACCCAAGCCATGGTATTTTCAATTGCTTCATATGCATGCAAAAGCTGAACAATGAATAAGGAAGACCTAAGGAGAGTTGATGCTTTTGAGTTGTGGTGCTGTTGAAGGCCATTGAAAGTACCATGGGCTGCCAGAACTAACAAATCTATCCTGGAAGAAGTGCAGCTGGAATGCTCCTTGGAATGGAGAACGTCCAGACTTCGTCTCATCTACTTTGGTCATGTTGTCAGAAGGGACCATTCCCTGGAGAAGGATATTATGCTTGGTAAAGTGGAGGGTCAATGAAAAATGGGATGTCCCTCAACGAGAGATGAATGGATACAGTGGATGTAATGATGGGTTCAGGTATAGGAAAGATTGTGAGGTTGGCAAAGGACCAGGCAGTGTTTCATTTGGTTGTGCATAGGGCTGCTATGAGTTGGAGCAGAGTCAACACCTAACAACAACAGTAACAACAGGGCTAGTAGAAGTTGGGGGCAGTTTCACAGGGTATGTAAAGCAACAAGGCTCTAAGTGGGTAAAAATCTGCTTATTGGGGCAATTTTTAAAACAACTGGATATGTGTGGGCTTGGTGTGCATGGGCTCTTTTAGGCTAATTGGCCTCAGCTTGCTGTGAAGAAGTAAACAACTTGGGGCCAATATACAGAGGCCATTTGGACTTATTTGTACAGAATCCTATAATAAGAGAAAAATACGGCACAGGCTGTTGCAGCTCGACCAGGTTAACGGAAGGGCAGAGGACCATGCTGTGGCAGATATAAGAATAGATAGCTCCTTAGGGCCCCAGTTTTCTGGGTCTTGGACTCTGTGCCTTGTTCAGTTATGCGAGAGCAACTTTTGTGAAGCTTAGAGTGACTGCCATCCCAAAGTCGCCTTTGGACAATATGGTGAAATATGCTTCATTATGCCTAAGTCACCATGTTTGTACCTTGTTACCCTGCCACCTTGTAACAGAGATGGGTACTTGTTTCAAAGGTAATAAACTATATATATGGCAATGAGAACCTATGTCGTGGCTTGGCCTGAGAACTTAGCCAAACAGGGTGCTCCATTTAGATGGTGACTACCTACTAATTAGATCTTCTGTTTGCTAAAATTTGAAATATATATATATATGTGTGTGTGTGTGTGTGTGTGTGTATACATATATATATATGTTGCTGTTGTTATGTGCCGTCGAGTCAGACCCGACTCATAGCGACCCCTCCTTTGATTTTCCAAGGCGGTATCACTACAGAACTAGATTGCCCAACCTTCCTTCCGAGGACTGGCTGGTGGGTTTGGACCACCAGCTTTCTACTATAAAGTATTATCAGATGTCATGAGGTAGTAGAAGACATGAGATAGCAGAAGCCATGGAGCAGAGAGAAAGACAGTAGAAATTAGTTAGCTCTTAACAGCAGAAGTAGGAGCAGAGACAAAAGTGGTTGAATCACTAAAATAGTGGAGCACAACAATAACCTGTGCCTACTGCTAGGTGGTTTCAAACCCATCAGTAGAGCAGCATTATGGCCTAAAGGCCCTTCCAATTCCTTGGCAACATTTATGATCTCTGTGAGGCAATGGGGGTATTGGGATTGTGAAAGGAGATATTTTATCTCACACCCAGCATTCTCACATAGGATTCTAAAATATGAGAAACTATCAAAATTATACGAAACCAGCTATATAAATTGTAAGCATAAGTCATTGTGGTTTTGAGTCAGAATCGACTCACCAGCAGTGAGTTTGTTTTTCCTTTAGGCAGCATAAAACACACATTTCCCATCAAAATGGAAAATAAAATAGGAGAACCATGAGCATCTTGTTCAAACTCACCTGACTTTGACAATTTTACTAGGTACTAGCAACATGTGACTGGGGTTTTCCTGGTGAAATGAATGAATATATCATTCAGACAGTGATGTGGTGGTTTCCAGAACAATTTTAATGGATTTTTACAACCTCAACAGGAGATTGTGGGCACTTAGTCATCCAGTCAATTTTTGACCAAACTGTGTAACAGGTTTGCCTGCCTGAGACTTTACTTTGCCCCAAGATAGAATGAGGAAAAAAGTAGTTTAAAAATCTGTACTTATAAACTAAATGCACGTTTTTGTTCTTGAAGAAAACATGAATGAAGAAGAGCAACCCAAATGTAGATATTTCATAATGAGAATTATCCATTTTGTAATACATATCAATGTATCATTAAGATACATAATTTCTCTTCAGGATTTGTTACTTCTTTGGGGGTTATCTTACCTTGTTCTCAATATGAATTTGAACTATTCCATGTGCAAAAATTACTGCTTGTTCTTTCAGGATTGTTTCTGTTCTCACTTAGGTAGTTGTTCATGGTTGATTGGGAATGGAGAACGTGTTGATCAGAAGAAAGACATGCAGACCCAGTACTCCATCCATCTCTTGCTAGAGCAGACACTTGAAGACAAAATGTGGATTAGGTTTGACCCATCATTGCAGCCAGTGTGTCAATACATCTCATTAAGGGCCTTCCCCTCTTTCGTCGACCCTCCATCTTACCTAGCATGACATCCATTTCCAGGGAATGGGCCCTTCTGATAACATGACCAAAGTAGGTGAGGTGAAGTCTGGCCATTCTTGCTTCCAAGGAGCATTGCGGCCACACTTCCTCCAGGACAGATTTGTTATTTCTTTTAGCAGCCCGTGATACTCTCAGCGTTCTTCACCAGCACCACAACTCAAAAGCATCAACTCTTCTTTGGTCTTCCTTATTCATTGTCCAGCTCTCACATGCATATGAGGTGATTGAAAATATCTTGGCTTGTGTCAGGGGCACCATGGTCCTCAAGGAGACATAACTTTGCTCCTCAGCACTTGAAAGAGGTCCTTTGCAGATGACTTGCCCAGTGCTATATGTCCTCTAATGACTGCTGCTTCCATTGGCATCAATTGTGAAGTCTTTGACAACTTCAATCTTTTCTTCATTTATCATGATGCTGCTTATAGGTTCAGTAGTGAGGAATTTTGTTTTCTTTATATTGAGATGTAATCCATACTGCAGTCTGTATTCTTCAGTCTTCATCAGTAAGTGCTTCAAGCCATCCTCACTTTCAGCATGCAAAGTTGTGTAGTCTGCATATCACAGGTTGTTATTGATTCTTCCTCCAATCTTGATGCCATGTTCTTCTTCATATAGTCCATCTTCTTGAGTTGTTTGCTCAGCATACAGATTGAATAAGTGTGGTGAAAGGATACAACCCTGACACACTCCCTTCTTGATTTTGAGCCATACATTGTCCCCTTGTTCTGTTTGAATGACAGCCTCCTGGTCTATGTACAGGTTCCTCATGTGCACAATTAAGTGTTCTGGAATTCCCACTCTTCTCAGTGTTACCCAGAATTTGTTATAATCTACACAATTGAATGCTTTTGCATAGCCAATAAAACATAAGTAAACATCTTTCTGGTATTCTTTGCTTTTGAGCCAAAATCCATCTGAAATCAGCAATGATATCCCTTGTTCCACATTCTCTTCTGAATCCAGCTTGCACCTCTGGAAGTTCTTTGTCAATATACTGCTGCAACCATTTTTAAATTATCTTCAGTAAGATTTTACTTGGGTGTGACATTAATGATATTGTTCTATAATTTCCACATTCTGTGGGATCACCTTTCTTTGTAATGGGTACAAATATGGATCTCTTCCAGAGAGTTGGGCAGGTATCTGTCTTCCAAATCTCTTGGCATAACCAAGTGAGTGCCTCCAATGGGGCATCCGTTTTTTGAAACATCTCAATGGGTATTCTGTCAATTCCTGGAGCCTTGTTCTTCACCAATTCCTTCATTGCAGCTTTGACTTCTTCCTTCAGTACCATTGGTTCTTGATCATATGCCACCTCCTGAAATGGATGAAGCTCTACCAGTTCTTTTTGGTACAATGATTCTGTGTATTCCTTCCATTTTCTTTTGATGCTTCTTGCATCATTCACTATTTTTCCCATAGAAACTTGTAATATTGCAACTCGAGGCTTAAATTTTTTCCTCAATTCTTTCAGCTTGAGAAATGCCAAACGTGTTCTTCCCTTTTGGTTTTCTAACTCCAAGTCTTTTTAGTAATTGGCTTTGTCTGCTTGAGCTCTCGTTGAAATCTTCTGTTCAGCTCCTTTATTTTGTCATTTCTTCCATTGGCTTTAACTACTCTCTGCTCAAGGGCAAGTTTCAGAGTCTCTTTTGTCATCAATTTTGGTCTTTTCTTCTTTTCTCATCTTTTTAATGATCTTTTGCTTTCTTCATGGATAGTGTTCTTGATGCCATTTCACAATTCCTCTGGTTTTCAGTCATTGGTGTTCAAGGTATCAAATCTATTCTTTAGATGGTCTCTAAATTCAGGAGCTCTGGTAGCATAGTGGCTAAGGCACTTGACTGCTAACCAGAAGGCTGGTGGTTCAAACCCCCCAGCCACTCCTCGGAAGGAAGGTTGGGCAATCCTACTTCCGTAGTGATACTGCCTCGGAAACCCAAGGAGGGGTCGCTATGAGTCGGGGCCGACTCGACGGCAAATAACAACAACAACAACAACAACAAATTCAGGAGGGATATATTCAAGGTCATATTTGGCTCTCGTGGACTTGTTTTAATTGTCTTAAACTTCAAGTTGAACTTGCATATGAGCAGTTGATGGTCTGTTCCAGAACCAGCTCCTGGTCAGGATTTGGCTAACAATTTTGAGCTTTTCCATTGCCTCTTATCACAGATGTAGTCAGTCTGATTCTTCTGTATTCTATCTGGTGAAGTCCACATGTGTAGCCATGTTGGTGTTGTTGAAAAAAAGTATTTGCAAAGAATAAGTCATTGGTCTTCAAAATTCTATCTTGCGATCTCCAGCATTATTTCTGTCATCAAGGCCAAATTTTCCAGCTACCGATGATTCTTCTTTGTTTCCAACTTTTGCATTCCAGTCACCAGTGATAATTAACACATCTTGATTGCATGTTCAGTCAATTTCAGACTGTAGAAGTTGATAAAATCTTCAATTTCTCAGGCTCAGTTCTCTGGGAAAATGACTCATTGGGAGAGACCCTATGTGGCAGTCACCCAAGCTCACTGCTCTGTAGACTAATGGAATGGGCAAAATGCCCCAATAGAATTGTCCAAAAACAAACAAAAAAAAACCCTTCAATTTCCTCATCTTTGCTTTGGGGGTTGGTGCATAAATTTGAATAATAATCATATTAACTGGTCTTCCTTGTAGGCATATGGATATTATCCTATCACTGACAGCATTGTACTTCAGGACAGATGTTGAAACATCCTTTGTGATGATGAATGCCATGCCATTTTTCTTCAAATTGTCATTCTTGGAGTAGCATATCATATTGTTGTCTGATTCAAAATGTCCCAACCAGTCCATTTCAGCTCACTAATGCCTAGGATATTGATCTTTATGTGTTCCATTTTATTTTTGACAACTTCCAATTTTCCTAGATTCACACTTTGTACATTCCATGTTCTGATTATTAATGGACATTTGCAGCTGTTTCTCCTCAATTTGCATCATGCAATGTCAGCAAATGGAGGTCTCGAAAGCATTACTTTATCCATGTTAATAAGGTTTGTTCTACTCTGATGAGACAGGTCTTTCCCAGTTGTATTTTGAGAGGCTTCTGACCTAAGTGGCTCATCCTTCTACATTGTATTGGACAATGTTTTTGGCTATTCATGAAGTTGTGCAGTAATGTAACAGCCAGTGTTTCTTTGCTACTCATAAGGTCTTCCCTGGCCAATTCTTTGAGAAGTGGATGGCCCCGTCCTTCTTCCTAATCTGTCCCAGTCTGTAAGCTGCCTTAAAACCTGTGCATTATGTGCAACCCTGCTGGCATTTGAAACACCTGTGGCACAGCCCCAAGCTTCACAGCAACACACCACCACAGTATGACAATTGGAAGCCACAGACAAGTTCGTCTCCCTTAGCTCTTTGAAAACTTTCCACTCTCCCCTTGCCTGGATCCCTGCCACTTTCCTGCTGCTTGGGGGTGAGGCCTGGGTCCCTCCCCTTACCTGGATCCCTGCTGCTGCTGGCTCTGTCCTGTTCCCCCTGGTTTTGGATAAAGTATACTTACCTCAAAATGATATTGAGATGACTTAATTACTTGAGTGATGTTTATAGTGGACTTACTACAGTATTTGACATATGTTATGATTGAATTGCATTTCTCAATATATTAAAGTTCTAATGCCTAGTACTTGTGAATGTGACCTTGTGTGGGAGTTTTTGAAGATGCTATCAGTTAGGTTAACACGAGGTCATATAGAAGTTGGGGGGTGGTTCCTAAACCTATATGTGTAGTGTCTTTATAGAAGAGGGCAAAATACACAGAAACAAGGATACTGAGGAAGGATGCCATGTGATGCTGTAGCAGCAAGCCAAGGAAAACCTGGAGCAACCAGAAGTTTGGAGAGAGGCATGAAACAGATTCTTCCTCCAAACCTCAGAGGGACTCAACATGGCTGGTCTGCCAGGCTCCAGAACTATGAGAGGATTAATTTCTGTTCTTGTAAGCCACACAAATTGTGGTAGTTTGCTATTGCAGCCTTATGAAACTAACACAGCATCTACAAAGCCCTCAAAAGTGAGTAGTAGTAATATTAGTAGTTGTATTCCAAAAGAGGGAGCTCTGGTAGCATAGTGCCAAGGCACTTGACTGCTAACCAGGAGGCTGGCGGTTCAAACCCACCAGCCACTCCTTGGAAGGAAGGTTGGGCAATCTTACTTCTGTAGTGATAACTGCCTCGGAAACCCAAGGAGGGGTCGCTAGGAGTCAGGGCCGACTCGATGGCAAATAACAACAACAATTCCAAAAGCTATCAGACACTGTTTCACTGCTATTCATAATGTTTTCACTGGCCAATTCTTTGAGAAGTGGATGGCTTCTTTTTTCCTCCTAACTTAAAGTGCACCTAACTCAAGCCATGGTATTTTCAATAGCCCCATATGCATTTGAAAGCTGGACAGTGAATAAAGAAGACTAAGTAAGAGTTGATGCTTTTGAGTTGTGGTGCTGGTGAAGAATACTAAAAGTACCATGGACTGCCAGAAGAACAAACAAATCTGTCCTGGAAGAACTGCAGCCAGAATGCTCCTTGGAAGAGAGAATGGCCAGACTTCGTCCGACCGACTTTGGTCATGTTGTCAGAAGGGACCAGTCTCTGGAGAAGGATATCATGCTTGGTAAAGAGGGGGGGTCAGCAAAAATGGGTAAGACCTTCAATGAGATGGATTGACACAGTGGCGACAATAATGGGCTTAGGAATAGCAAGAATTGTGAGGATGGCACATGACTGGGCAGTGTTTTGTTCTGTTGTACATAGGGTCTCTATGAGTCAGAGCCAACCTGACGGCATCTAACAACAAAAACAACATTCCAAAATACCAAATTTCTTTCAGATCTCTGAGTGGGATACACTTAACCTCAGCTACATGATTACCTGCATGTGGTTACTTCTTGCCTGTCAAACTCCTCTAATTCTTCACTCCACTTAAGTGAATTGGTCTTTGAGAAGCTGCCTCAGACTTTCCTACCTCTACTTCTGATTTTTTGAATTGCTGTAAAAATATATATGCCACAATATTTGCTCATTCAACATTTTTTCAGATGTATGCTTTAATGATATCAATTCCATTAATCATGTTGTGCAACCATCATCCATATTTCTGATGGTTTTTGGTAATTTTTTTCTTCTAGCATACCCAAAACCAAACTCACTGCCATTGAGTCAGATCCAACTCATAGTGACCCCTCCTTGGGTTTCTGAGGCAGTATCACTACGGAAGTAGATTGTCCAATCTTCCTTCCAAGGAGTGGCTGGTGGGTTTGAACCACCAGCCTTCTGGTTAGCAGTCAAATGCCTTAGGCACTACACCACCAGAGCTCTTAATCCAAGGAGTTCCCTTGGGAGATCTGTAGAAAGAACTCAGAAGAGTCTATGAACTTGGATGGAAAAAAAAGATTACGTCTTTGTTTTCACTAACGTTTAACTGAAAATTTCTCTAATTTGAATGTAGGTAATAAAGCTCCGAAGTATTAGTGATATGTAAGATTTGTACTGATAGAAATCACAAATATTTCATATCATGTTATAATTATTGCAGATACCATGACATACCATTTACTCTCACCATTACTTTGAAATTACAGTAGTTATTATACCCAGCACTAGATATTGTTATTTAATGTGGTAATAAGGAAGGATATATATTTCTGTATCATAATTTTAAATACTTTGAAAACTATAATTCACTATAATTGGTTTCCTTGGTAATCCTACATATTTTAATTCATTCATTTAATAACATTGCTTTGAGGGAAGAACTATAGACTGTGAAAGGATTCTATGGCTAGAAGAAAAGAAGAAGAAGAAAATTAAGAAGCCTTGTAGTAGAACTTATGATAGTGTATTTTAATGGTTGATTCCTCTCCACCCTAACATCCTCCCTCCCAACTGCCAGGAGATAACCTTTAAGTTAAATTTGAGGTCAGAAAATGTGCCTTTTATCTGTGTAGTCTAGTGGCTAGCTTGAGATCAGGAGCTCTGGTGGCATAGTGCCTATAGCATTTGGCTGCTAACCAGAAGGCTGGCAGTTCAAACCTACCAGCCACTCCTCGGAAAGAAGATTGGACAATCTACTTCCCTAGAGATACTGCCTTGGAAACCCAAGGAGGGGTTGCTATGAGTTGGATTAAAATCAATGGCAGTGAGTTGTTTTTTTTTTTTTCTTTTGAGCATGAGGTCTAGCATGTGATAGATATTTAACACATCCTGAATGGATTAAGGAGTGAAATCATGACTTGAACAATGAAGTAAACTTGTCCCTTCTGCCTGAAATGCCCCTGTTCCATTCTCACCAATCTGGCTAACAGCTTCCAATCCTTCAAGGCTCAGTTAGTGTTTTATCCTTAAAAGTCTTCCTAGATCCTCCTGCTTTAAATTAATTTCTTCTTTCCACATTCCTGCAGCTTTTTGTGCCTTCATTTTTCCATCTATTCCACTTTTTCTTGTATTATAGCTGTTTACACATATGGCTGTTTCTGCTGCTACATTGCAAGAGAAATCTTCATGCTTACATCTTCTTTGAATCTTATTATCAAGCAAAATACTTCCATATAATATATGCTCAATAACACTTTTGAGTTTGAATTGGTAGACTAAGTTACATAATGCCATTTAATTCAACACACTCAAATCTGTTTGCTTTAAAGATATCTTTTGTATTTAATGATGACTTTTTCAGCCATTTATATTAATTCACTATTAATAGACAGTTCTAAATTAAAATTTCTACATATTTATGCATATAAATAAACAAAAAATATATTTTTAAATGTTCATAATTATTTAAAAAAACTACAGTTAAATCATTAGTTATAACCATTTCTCAGGATATACATGCACATACATATTTATACATATATTTGTTAACAAAAACAAATGATTAAACAAAAATGTTTAGATAAATTAGTCTCCATTCTGATGTCTTTTTAATCTAGCTGAAGTTCCACTTATTTAAATAAATATATTCTTTTCAGTTAAAAATCAGCCCCTAGCCAAAATTTCTCACAGTCTCATTTAACAATATCATCTTCCTCAATCAAAAAAAGAATATAACACACAACTACTCTTAGTTATAGACAATTGATGTCCAATCACTTAGCTCATTGAACCTGCGCTTTCTTTAAATTAGGGTTTTCTTCTCTGATCTAAGGATCTTCTATCCCTAACTTAAGTTTTGTTTCCTTTAGATAAGTGCTGAAGGACTTCCGGCTTCAGCTTAGGTGGTAGAAAGCTAGAAAGAACAACATCACTTCCATACTAACAAGAAAAACTCAGATAACCTGCAAAATGATAACTTTTCTTTAACTTACCAGGAAAGCAAGGTCATAGGCTAACCATCTAGCCTGAAATCTAAAGGAAGACAGGTACCTCTAAGATCAGAAGGGACATGAATGCTGGCTCACCTCTGAGAGAGCAAGGGAGAAAGATGAGACTGCCATGTAAATGGGTAAGGAGAATTTGTAACAAATCGCTAAAGGGTGAATGTGAGCTTGTGTGAAGGTAGAGATCTCCTGGAAGCACAGACATAAAAGGGAGTTTGCACATCCTTGTAGTCTCTTCTTTGAGTTCTGCTGAGCACTGGGGTGGGGTGGGGTGGGTTTTGGGGCAGGGCAAAGACTGGAGAAAGTGGTGAAGGCCTAGGGACAGGGAGGGGCTGCCTTGGTGGGAAGGGCACAGAGGCTCCTCTGCACCCTTCCCCCCTAAGGAACAAAAGCTTTAAGTTACTTGGGAAATGGTAGGAAACCCTATCACAGTCCCAGAGCACTTTGACTGGGGAATGGAAAAGAAATAAAACTTGCTCTCCTGAGGGAGGGGCAGAAAATTGTCCTAGATCCAGACTATTAGAGATCTTCCAATGCTGTGGGAAGAGAGACTCAGGTCTGATTCCTGAGACCAGTGCACCTCAGAGCAGCCATCGCTGTTAGTGGAGGCTTGAGCATTGCTGTAATGCTGTATAGGTATTAGCAGAGCTTTCAGACCAAGTGGACTAGAAAGAAACGGCTGGTAATCTACTTCCAAAAATACAGCCAATGAAAACCCTATGGATCACAACGGTCCCATCTGAACAGATCAGGGGGAAGACACAAGACTGGGCAGCATTTCATTCCAATGTGTGTGGGGTTGCTAACAACAACAGCAACAGTGCTGTGGTGAGAGAACAGGATCACCACCCATAAACACCAGGGATACAGGCCTGCCTAAGATTGAGACTGAACCAAAACAGAAAATCTCATTTCCTTACCTACCCCAAAACCAAAACAAAACTTACTATTATCAAGTCAATTCTGATTCATAGTGACCCCCTTGGGTTTCCAAGGCTGTAAATTTTTACGGAAGCAGACTGCCTCATCTTTCTTCCACATGAAGCGAGTGGTAGGTTTGAACCACTGACCTTTTGGTTAGCAACCAAGTGCCTTCATCACTATACTGCCAGAGCTCCTTTCCCTTACCTACCTATTTAGGCTAGCTAAATCCAGTTACCATCAAGTTGACCCTGATTCATGGTGACCCTATTTGTGTCAGAATAGAACTGTGCTTCATATGGTTTCCAATAACTAATTTTTCAAGATTAGACTGCTATGCCTTTCTTCTGAGGTGCCTCTGGGTAGATAAGAACACCTAACCTTTGCTTCGCAGCCAAGCATGTTAACTGTTTGCACCACCCAGGGACTTCCTAGGCTAACTAATAGCAAGAAAAAAGCAACAGAAGTTTACCTTGGAGAAGGGGCAAGAGCATGGGGAGAGAATTTTTATGAGATGCACGTAAGCAGGAAAAGACTAGCTAAGGGTGAAATAGGAACACTCAGAAAAACACTTTACTCAAACAACATTCACTCTTAGCCCCAAGTAACTGCAGGGCAATATGAAGCTGATGGTGAATTGAACACAATCAAAGCAACAAAAAAACTCAAAGCCAATTCTATTTCTGATTAGATTGACTCAACCCACCACACCAATGGTCCAGAAGTAGCAATGTCCCCATTTCTAAGCATAAATACTATGTAAGTTATATTCTGTATTTTCCGAACATAATACTATTTAAGTTTTAAAATGTTTGATATTCTCTAAAATATTCTCTCATCCAGGTATATGTTACATGTTATTTCAAGTGTGAATTTTTCACCAACCTTCTCTCTACTAAAACGCTGTTGTTATAAGCCAGTCACGTATTGATGATCTATTAATAATAATGTATGTCCTGGACTTGTCCAAAGATTTAAAATTTTATGAACACAGTACGTGATTTTTATCCCCTCAGAAGTCATACATTTACTGAAGGTTATGGAGTAATGTTTTAAATATTAATGATCTTCTAATAAAACTATCCATTAATTATTGTTATTGGTGTGTGCAGTTGAGTTTATTCTGACTCGTAGTGACCCTGTATGACAGAATAGAACTGCCCCATGGGGTTTTCTAAGCAATATCTTTATGGGAGTAGATCTCCAGATCTTTTCTCCCATGGAATTGCTGGTGTGTTTGAACCTCTGACTTTTGGTTAGTAGCAGAGTATCTAATTATTTTGCTACCAGGGCTTCTTATCCACAAACTACTGCTCCACATATCAGTTCTGAAAATGAATGGATTTGAAAAACCTGAAGATCTTAAAACATGCAAAGAAAGATCTTTTTCAACTTTCCAACAACTTTTCTGTGCCTACATCGTTAGCTTCAAGCATCAGCAGTACAAGACAGAGAGATCCAGAATGGCTTGCTATGTGTCAGTGTAGGCGGCAGATAGTTTAGCATGACAGAAAGGATCTATAATAATTTATAATCTGAAATCACTTATAAATGGTGTGTAGGTGGCAAATGTCCGAAGACAGAGTTGAAGTCAAAATTTAGGGACTCAGAGAAGGTCTAAATCTATGGATGTTAGAAGTTCCTCCTTGGAACTATACCCTCTTACTTCACATTGCTTCAACTAATTAAAGCACCATCTACAGAACAAATACTGAATACACCATGGGCCACCAGAAGAATGAACACATCAGTCTTAGAAGAAATAAAACCAGAATGCTCCTTAGAAGTGAAGATGGCAAAACTTCATCTTGGTTTCTTTGGACAAATCACCAGGAAAGACCAATCCCTAGAAAAGGACACCATTCTTGGTAAAGTAGAGGGTCAGTGAAAACAAAGAAAACCCTCTAAGAGATGGATTTGCATAGTGGCTACAACATGATAACACAGGACTGGGCAACATTTTCGTTCTGTTATACATAAGATTGGCATGAGTTGGTGCCAACTCAACGACAACAACAAGCCAAACACCTACAGTGCGCTAGACCCATCAATTGCATGAAAACATACAATCATCATGACAAACCTCTGTGGGGTTATTATTCTGGCATTCCTGATGAAGAAGCTGAGTTAGTGCAGGGCCAAGAGTTAAATCTACAACTTTCTGATTCTAATCCCACTGCTTGTTCCATATTATACTGTGGTTCATGGGACACTGCCCAGTACTCAGGATTGTTGGCCATAGTCCACATTTTCCACACTTCTAAGACTCTTTCTGGGAGCTCTGGTAGCATAGTGCCTAAGGTACTTGACTGCTAACCAGAAGGCTGGTGGTTCAAACCCACCAGCCACTCCTCAGAAGGAAGATGGGGCAATGTACTTCCATAGTGATATTGCCTCAGAAACCCAAGGAGGGGTCCCTATGGGTCCAGTCCGACTCGACGGCACATAACAACAACAAGAAGACTTTTTCTACATTTTCAGATAGCTACACCACGCTTTCCACTGGCCTAATCTCTTTTCTTTGTGATTTTCAAAATGAAAGGTCAAGACCTCTCTCTTTAGGGCCCATCTGACATATTCCTCTTCTGCATTTTTTTTTGAGATGATACACTTTTGCTTGGGAGCTCTGGTAGTGTAGTACCTAAGGCACTTGACTGCTAACCAGAAGGTTGGCGGTTCAAATCCACCAGCCACTCCTCGGAAGGAAGGTTGGGCAATCTACTTTTGGTAGTGATACCATCTCAGAAACCCAAGGAGGGGTCGTTATTGGTCCAACTCAAACAACAACAACAACAACAACATACCTTTGCTTGTCTGCAGCAGTTTCACTCCTCTTTACAAGATCATCTTCCTGGACACATAACAACATTTTCATTTCGATAACATTCCTTGTTGGCCTAAGACCAGGGTCAGGGTCTTTACAGTGAAAGTCCCCTAGCCTCATAATTATGTCTAATTTGACAATGGGGAAAATATTTGTCCTGTAAAGGTGATTCAATTAGATATTGTCAAGATTTTAAATGTATATCCCGAGATAAATTCTTATTTGTTTTGAAAATGTTATTTATGGACTCTTAAGCAAAATACATATTTGTTTTCCTCAAAAGCACTAATATGATAGCTGAAATTCTTTGGAGTCCTAATTAAGAGACCTTTTTAAAATTATTATTCTAAATCTGTTCTTTAATCAGCTATAGGGCCTCAGCAAATCATATAACCATTCTGATTTTGGTTTCTTAAGATGAAAATTCAGGCATGGTTTCACCAAATAATTTCTAAAGAGGTCCAAATTTCACTTTAGATTCCAAGTATATGCATGTGATAAACTTATTTTAGCCACTATATGTATTTTTCTTGCATTTATAGCCTTTGTTTGAATTGAATTCTTGTTTCAGTCATGACGGACACACTTAAAAAAAAAAAAAAAAACCAAAAAACCCAACTCACTGCCATCTAGTCGATTCTGACTCATAGCAACCCCCTTGGGGTTTCTGAGGCAGTAAATCTTTACCAAAGTAGATTGCCCAGTCTTCCTACCATGGAGTGGCTGGTGGGATTTTGAACTGCCAGCCTTCTGTTTAGCGGTGAATGCCTTAGGCACTATGCCACCAGAGATCCTTACACTAAACAAAGAGAGGGGGAAAAAAAACCCCACCACAACCCACTCACAAGACACAGTCCTCTATATAAAACACATAGACATACAACACACCCCTACACACACCCATCCGCATCTACATCCTTCAAGGTTGAATATTAAAGAACATCAAAGCCTCTTACCCTCAAAGTATATGTCTATTCATTTTATCACCGATTCAACAAAATTTTATTGAGAATTTACTACCATGTGTTGTACTGTTCTACCTATGGCTATGATGACCATATGGTCTGGTTAGTTTTCTAAGCATCCAAAGCTATTTATATGGAGATCCAAATCCTGATTGATAGAGAATGATGGAGCAGTTTAATTCTTTTGTAACTTGAAGGGTTCTTTCCAAATGTTTCTAATTCTTTCTTTTAATTTTCCAAGTCAAGAAATTGAGATAGAGACTTGTTGTTGTTGTTGTTATGTGCTATCGAGTCAAACCTGACTCATAGAGACCCCTCCTTGGGTTTCCGAGGCAGTATCACTACGGAAGTAGGATTGCCCAACCTTCCTTCCGAGGAGTGGCTGGTGGGTTTGAACCACCAGCCGTCTGGTTAGCAGGCAAGTGTCTTAGCCACTATGCTATAGAGACTAGCAAAGTGAATATTAAAATAGAATTTTTTTCAAACTTATAATTAGAACTAAACAAATTTCTCCTCAAATACTGATTTGAAGCTTAACTTTGATGTAATAAATTTCTAAATGTTCATTCAGTGAGAGGTAGTTTATTAATCAAAACATGCTTCATGTTAGCCACTGCACTAGGCAGAGGGTGTGGTAGATTTAAATATGCCCATAATTTCTTTGGTATTTATTCCTCCTCTCAAGAGGTAGAACCTAATTCTCCTCTTGAATGGGATTCCTTGACTTGGTTCTAATGAATATATTTGGAGGAAGTGATGGTGTATGACTAAGCCATAAAAGGCATTGTGGTGTCTTCCTTGATTTCTTTCTTGGGTTGCATGCTGGGAGAAGCCAGCTGCTATGTCATAATGACACTCAAGCAGCCTATGGAGAGGTCCACCTAATGAGGAACCGTGGCCTCCTGCCATCAGCCATGTGAGCAAGCCATCTTGGAAATGGACCTCCTAGTCCTACTCAAGCCTTCAGATGATCACAGCCCCAGCTGACATCTTGATAGCAACCTCAAGAGAGCCCCTGAGCTAGAACCACCCAGCTAGGCCACTCCTGAATTCTTGACCACAGAAGCTGTGAGATAAGAGTGTTTGCTGTTTTAAGCCACCAAATGTGGGATAATTTGTTACACAGCAATAGGTAACTAAAACACAGAAGAAATGAAAATGAAAAAGCAGTTCTTAAAAGCCAAACACAAGTGAAAATCTTGAAAGAAGGAAGGGAAGAATTATCCATCATGTGCAAGTGAACCCCAATAAGAGTAACATGGATCCAGGAGGCATTAGCATGACACATTCAAAGTGCTATGAGAAAAAAAAAATGTCAACCATGTAGCTTATATCCACAAAACTGTCTTTCAAAAATGAAGGCAAAATAGCATATTCCTAGATAAACAAAAATGGAGAGAATTTGTTGTTAGCAGACTTGCCTTAAAGAGAAGAGTAAAGGCAGTTCATCAGGCTGAAAGCAAAGAACCGCAGATGGTAATTCAAGTCCACATGGAGAAACAAAGATTGTCGATAAAGTCAGGTCCCTGGGTGACACAAATGATTTGCACTTGACTGCTAATTTAAGAGGAGCTCTGGTGGCGTAGTGCCTAAGGCACTTAACTGCTAACCAGAAGGCTGGTGGTTCAAACCCACCAGCCACTTCTTGGAAGGAAGGCTGGGCAAGCTACTTCCTTAGAGACCCCCCCTTGGAAACCCAAGGAGGTATTGCTATGAGTTGGATCCAACTTGATGGCAGAAAGTTTGGTTTGGAGTTTTGGCTAACTTAAGGTTGGCAGTTTGAACACACTCAGTGGTGCCACAGTAGAAAAGGCGAAGATGATCTGCTTCCATAAAAATTACACACACACACACATACACACACACTGCAGTTGAGTTGGATCCAACTCCAAGCGACCCCTCCTTGGGTTTCCGAGGCCATATCACTATGGAAGTAGACTGCCCAACCTTCCTCTGAGGAGTGGCTGGTGGGTCTGAACCACCAGCCTTCTAGTAGCAGTCAAGTGCCTGAGACACTATGCTACCAGAGCTTCCCCCACAAAGAGTACAACCAAGAAAACCCTATGGAGCAATTCCCTCTGTAACACATGGGCTTTCCATGAGACAGAGTTGACTTGGCAGCACTGGGCTTTTTTTGGTTTGGAGACAAGATTAATTGTAATTTTAAAAGACAGTAAAATGTATATTTCTTCTTTTAACTGATTTGAAAAGTAATTATATAAAACTATATATACAGTTGTACTGGGTTTGTAAAACATGCAAGTGTAATACATTTAATAGTAATAGCACAAAGAAGGTGAATGGAAGCAAAGCTGTATTGGAGTAAGGAAATGACACCGAATAGGAACTCAAATAGAAAGCAAAAAATGAGAAGAATTGTAAATGGTAAATAAGGTGGTTAATATAACAAATGCTCTAAATAAATAATTGATCTCTGCTTTTTTAAAAAGCATAGAATTATATAAAATAATACTTACAGCAATGTGTTATGTAGATTGTAACATACACAGATGTGATATGTATAACACTAATAGCCCCAAAAGGAATAGAGCCATATAGGAGTAGTGGCTTAAGATATCACTGGAATTAAGTTAGGATAAATATGAAGTAGATTCTGATGAATTAAGATTTATACGGTAATCTCTAGAGCAATCACCAAGAATACAACTAAAAATAAAATAGTAAAAAAAATAATTAAAGGAAATAAAAAGGCACACTAGAACTTAACAAAAAAGAAAATAATAAAGGAGGAATGGAGAACCAAAAAGACAGGCATTTTGAAAATAAAAGTTAAACAACTATCTCAATGATAACATTAAACGTAAACTTATTGAAGAATCAAATTAATATTGCTGATCTTATTTTACTATGAATTCTTTGTTCACAGATCGTGAGGTTCAGTGGGCACAGGTTTCCATGAAATGTACTTGGGACATTAATTAATTTAATGTTCTTGGTTTCATCTATACCTGAATAACCTCATATGTTACTTTTCTGAGGTTAGAATCTTAAATTCCAAACAGTCCACGCTGAGACTGGTCATAGCTGAGTATCATCACTTAAAGACTGTGTGGTCCTAGCCAATAGTACAGAAGCCACATTGTGGCATCATTTAGTTATTTTCTTCTGGTGATGGCTGGAGCCCACCCAGAGATGCCTTTGAGGACAGACCTGGTGATCTGTGTCTGAAAGGCCACGGCCTTGAAAACTCTATGGAGCAGTTCCACTTTGCACACAGGGAATTCCTATGAGTTGCAATCGACTCAACAGCAACGAACAACCCTAGTGCTATATAAACATTTTGTACAGAAAGGTACACGCTATAGTAGCATTTGGATTCTCAAAGGTCATGTATCTCAATGGTATATACATTCCTTTTAACAATATTTTAAATAAAAATGCCTAGAAATTTGTTTGTTAGCGATACCAAAGTACATATACACTGGCAGGCCACTATGAACTTAAGCAGGTACTGGGTGTCGGGTGTCTCAACAGACATGGCAAAGAGCCAGTGGAAAAAGACAGTTGTTATGAATGGAGCCACTTTCAAGCAATTAAATCTCCACCCTCTTCTATAAAATTCCCCCTTTTTCTGAGGATCATTCTCTTCTTATAACAACTATCAGCATCCCTCTTTTCTCTGCCTTCTATAACCTCTTTCCTACGTTGTAAGAGTTTGGTTTCCTCCTGACCCCCAAATCTTACCCTCATCCTGTACGTTTTTGATAGCTATATTGATGACTCAAATGACACTTAAATCCTCATACTTTCTTGTGTCTCCTTGATCTAGTGGCCTTTCCTTTATACTATTGTAGATCATCAGATCCAGAGACAAATTACCACTTGTCATTAGCAATAATAACTCTGCCACTTCACTAGCTTGTGACTGTAACCCCCTCTTATTCTTTCAATTCACTCACTTTTTTTTTTTTTTTTACTCTTATTGATCCAATAACTTGTTATATTACTTAGATCAGCAGTTGGCAATTTTTTTTTTTTTTTCCCTGCAAGAGGCCAGATAATAATTACTTCAGTCTTTGCAGGTCATACAATCTCTCTAGAAATTTCACAACTGACTGTTACAAAACAACCCACTGCCATCAAGTTAATTCTTACTCATAGTGACCCCCATAGGTTTCCAAGGCTGTAAATCTTTATGGATGTAGATTGGCTCATCTTTCTCCCATGGAGCAGCTGGTGGGTTTGAACTGCAGACCTTCTGGTTAGCAGCCAAAAATGCCTTACCCACCGTGCCACCACAGCTCCTAAAGACAGTCATAGACAATGTGTAAACAAATAAGTGTGATTGTGTACCAAAAAATTTTATTTACAGGCCATGATCAGATTTGGGCCATTGGTCATAGCAAGCCAACCCCTGGCTTAGATGCCGGCCTAGAAAATACAAGTTTAAGCAAGAATTTTACTTTTCAGAGTCTCCCTCTCTCCATCTGTGTAATAGAGATAATAATATACAATTCTCCAAGCTTCTAAGTATTAAATGAGAAGATGAATGAATAGGTCAAGTGAAATTGATGACACATAATGAGTACTGAGAAATGATCTTTTTTTTTTTTTAAAGGGCTTCCAATAAATACCTTCTCCCTTTCAGACTGCGTTCTGAAAATGGAAAACTAGAAAAGAATAAGCAAATGGAGAACCACCTGCCTGAAAGGTGATAAACTGATAAAATTGGAGAATGTGGCTTCTATCTGTAGGCAAGTGGTCTTTCTAATGCTGAATCCCAAAGTCAGAGACGCTTACCTACTGTGTACAGGGAGCACTAGGCCAATCCAGGTCTTCTCGTGCAGGAACAAACAGGCAGATTGGGTGCCTGCTTATGAAAATTTGTTCACGTTCCTCTAAATGGAAGGAAAAATAAGGAGTGGGTTGTTAACATTCTGCCATAAAATAAATGTTCATTTCCTTCTTCCACTGTCACCAGACTGGATAGTCATGTTCATGAGGTCAGGGCAACCTCATGCTGGCAACACACACACACACACACACACACAATTCTAGTTTTCTCTTGAGCGTGGGGCATTTCGTCTGATTTTAGCTCAAACTTTCAACATGAAAGTGAAAGAATAAACTTTAACTCCAGCAATCTATGGACATTGCTAGAAAAAACTCTGCTAAGGAATTAAACTTCTTGGCAGATTTTTATTTAAAAAATTCATACATGTGATCCATTTTCTGCCTATGGTATTTTTTCAAAATAATATTTTATTATATTTTCAGTGAAAGTGTACACAGCAAAACAAAGCCCCATTCAACAATTTCTAAACATATTGTTTAGTGACATTTGTTACATTTTCCCTCCTATTATTGCACAGGATTTTTTTGTTTTCACAAAAGCAGAATAACCATAACAACAATAACACTAATCTTACATGGTCAGTGCTGTATCTGTATTTCTTGGGATCTCTATATCATTTTTCCTTTCTTAAAATAATTTTCTGCCTAGGGTATTTTGGTAGTTAAATTTATATGTCAACTTGGCTGGGGTGGGTTGAGTGGCTGGGCAGCTGGTGGTAGTTATTCCCCATGATGAGACTGGCAATCAACTCCATGGTGGGATCTACCATAAGCAGCTGAGTAGCTGCCTTTGGGATGTGGTCTGCTTCCTGTATATAAGGAGAAGCCTTGGGGATAGTCTCTAGCTTATGACATGCTTTGACCTTGCATGTAGTCATGTCATTGTTCAGCAGCCTGCCATGCTCTGCTGACCTTGGGACTTACAATGAACTTGAGTTAATGGCCTGCTGTGTGGTTTGGTAACATTGGGACTGTGCCTTTTTACTTGTCAACCTTGGGTTTCTCAGCCTCAGCAGCCAGCAGGTATCTGAGTGAAGAAATGCCTCTAGCTCCAGTGGGCCAGGAGCAGGAGGCAAAACTGAACCCCAAGGTTGAGGGGCTTTCACCCAGCCCCTAGAGCCTGGCACTTTGAACTTGGACTTAAAGCCTCCAAACTCTAAGAGAAAAAACTCCTGTTTGTTAAGGCCATCTCATTTGTGGTATATTCTTTTCAGAGTGGCACTAAGTAACCAGAACAGGTATATTGAAGCTTCTTGTTGTTGTTTTTATGTGCCGTTGAGTCGGCCCTGACTCATAACGACCCCTCCTTAGGTTGCCGACGCAGTATCACTACCTCCTTGTTTCATAGATGTGACTTTATACCACTTCCACTATTGGGCAAAAGAATTTTAATTTGAGAACTACAAGCCACAGCTAAGTTACTTCAACAACAAAAAAAAATGGATTTCATTAATTGCATGTATTTCCTCCAATATCAGTCTCAAGGACTGTGCAGCACTCTCTCAATTCACCACCTACATTCCAGAAGTCTGCAGGTGCATGGGAGTCCCTGGGTATTAATATGCTGGGCTGCTAGCCAAAAGATTGGAGGTTCATGTCCACCCAGAGAAGCCCTGGAAGAAAGACATGATGATCTACTTCTAAAAAATCAGCCACTGAAAACCTGAGAAGCGTAGTCCTACTCTGCCACACATGGGGGTGCCATGATTGACTCAATGGCAATTGGTGTGGTGTGTTCACAGGTGCATAAACGTCAAGAGATTGGCATTCTAGCTTTGGTTCAGTTGCTGGTGCTGAAAACTCAGGCCTGTTTAGTGACTCCTCTCTGTGCCCCAGGCTCTTTCTGTTACACAAGGGTGATAATATCTGTCCTGATAAGCTCAATAATTATTAAGAAAACATTATGAGTTAATTATATATTTTAGGAGTACAAAGCATTTGCCTGTTAACTATGCTATTATCTATGTGCCTGCGATAATTGTGATGTGGCTTGGAGCAAATATTTATCATCAAGGCTTCATAGACGCAGGTGTTTTCACTTAGCTCCATGCAGGGGAAAAAGGCTTCTGGAGTTTAGTTTAAGACTCTTGACTTTGCTATGACAATTGTCACAATACTGTAGCACAAGATGGTAGAAAGGAACATGTATCATCGTAATGGGTGGGGAAGTATCAGCAAAATCTATTATTTTCATTCAATAAATATGTATATGTGTCTGCAGGGGTTGGGACAGATGCAAACAAACAAATGCATTTTATGTGTGTACATATGCATGTATAAGGAGCTCTGGTGGTGTAGCAGTTAAGGCATTTCACTGCTAATCAAAAGGCTACTGGTTCAAACCCATCAGTCACTCTGTCATAGAAAGGTGAGGCAGTCTGCTTCCATAAAGATTTACAGCTTTAGAAACCCAGTGGGGGTTGCTATGAGTTGGAATCAACTCGATGACAGTGAGTTTGGTTTTTGGTTTTGTGTGTATGTATGTATGTGTGTGTGTACATGTGTGTGTGTATTCTAACAGAATCCTATGCGACAGTTGTATTCTGTCACATGGGGTCACAGTGAGTGACAGTACCTAACAACAATAACATGTATGTAAACCAAAACTAAACTCACTGCCATCATGTTGGATTCGACTCATAGCGACCCCTCCTTGGGTTTCTGAGGCAGTATCACTACAGGAGTAGATTGCCCCATCTTCCTTCCAAGGAGTGGCTGGTGGGTTTGAACTGCCAGCCTTCTGGTTAGAAGTCAAATGCCTTAGGCACTGCACCACCAGAGCTCCCAACATGTATGTACATATATGTATATACATACATATAGATGTATACATATATATATTTTATATAAGCATATATATACATGTTTTATATATTTATATATGTTGTTGTTGTTAGGTGCTGTGAAGTCAGTTCTGATTCCTAGCAGCCCTATGTACAACAGAACAACACACTACCTGGTCATATGCTATATTCACAATCGTTGCTATGTTTGAGACCATTGTTGCAGTCACTGTATCAATCTAGCTTGTTGAAGATTTTCCTCTTTTTTGCTGAACATCTTCTTTACAAAGCACAATGTCCTTCTCTAGGGACTGGTCCCTTTTGATAACATGTCCAAAGTACATGCAGTGCAGTGGATTACTTGGTATGGCTTTTATAGCCATTGTCTTTGTAACTCTCACTGGATTACTGGGTGGGACCATGCAAATAAGCTATGTATAATTCAGATGTTGGGATTGGTTAGTTTTGTCATTCTGCCAGGCTTAAAATGAGCCTTCCTAGAGGCAGAAAGGGGATCTCACTGTCATTGAGAGAGAAGAGCTGTAGGTGAAGCAGAGCACACCTTGAGTCCAAGATCCCTGCCCTGGACCTCCTTAACTGAGAGGCACCCCAGCAGAGTGATGCCCCGCCAGAGAGACAATGGCAGGGGAAACAAGAGACCCAAGACAGAGTGGCAGGCTTACCAGATCCAGAGGCAGAGGCCAGGCTGCGAGGCCAAGGGCCAGAGAGGTGTGTCTGAGAGCACAGCAGGGGGAGAATGTCTTGATCAAAGAATTGTATCTTGAGTGTGTTCTTGAACCTGAACTGTAGCCTGTTACTTCCCAATAAACCCCATAATCATGAGTATTGTCTGTGAGTTCTATGTGGCCATTGTAATGAATTATTGGACCCAGCAGAGAAGTAGTGAGTGCTGTGGGAGGGATGGTTGGTGTCAGAACTGGTAAATGGCTGGAGGGTGGCAGCATGTCTGGCCTCAGAGGAATAAGCCTTGAGCTGCTGATGGTGATTCTGCCTTCCTCTTGTGAAGTTAGAGGAGGCTAGAAGATGCCATCCCCATGTCCTTTTTGCAGTTGGTGTCAGAAGTGGGACAAAATTTTGCCATCCTGGCTTCTAAGGAGCATTCTGGCTATACTTCATCCAAGACAGATTTGTTTGTTCTTCCAGCAGTCCATTAAGTATTCTTTCCCAGCACCATAATTCAAATGCACCAACTCGTTTTCAGGTTTCCTTATTCACTGTCCAGCTTTTGAATGTATATGAGACAATTAAGGAACTCTGGTGGCATAATGCCTAAGGCATTTGACTGCTAACCAGAAAGTTGGTGGTTTAAACCCACCAGCCACTCTGTGGAACAAAGATGGGGCAATCTACTTCCATAAAGATTTACCACCTTGGAAACCCAAAGGAGGTTGCTATAAGTTAGAATCAACTTATGGCAGTGTGTTTGGTTTTGTTTTATGGCTTAAGTCAGCTGTATCATAGTCCTTTACACACTTTTAAACACTTTAAAGAAGTCTTTTGCTGTAGATTTGCCCAATGCAATACTTTGATTTCTTGACTGTTGCTTCCATCGGCCTTGATTGTGAATCCAAGTAAAATGAAACAACTTCAATCTTTTCTCTCTTTATCATGATATTGCTTATTTGTCCAGTTATGAGGATTTTTGCTTTCTTTATGTTGAGGTGTAATCCCTACTGAAGGCTGTTGTGCTGCAGTGAATTACTTGGTATGGCTCTTCTAGCCAAGGTCTCTGTGGTGGCGAGTGTCTGGGCTTAGGGGCTGAGGGGGCCGAAAGCTAGAGAGAGGCCTGCCTTCAGACAGAAAAGAGGCTGTCCTGATTGAAGAACTGTGTCCTGAGTGGTTCTTGATCCTGAATTGTAACCTGTTACTTCCCTAATAAAGTCCATAATTGTGAGTATCATATGTGAGTTCTGTGTGACAACTGCAATGAGTTATTGAATGCAGGAGAGAAGTAAAGAGTGCTGTGAGTGGGATGACTGATGTCAGAATAGGCTTAAAAATTGGAGAGAGGAGGTATGTTTGAACTTTGCGTCATAGGAATCAGCCTTAGGGTGCTGATAATGATTCTCCTCCCTTCTTGTGAGTTTAGCTGAGGAGGTCAGATGCTGCCAGCACCCCATTTTTACAACCTAGACTGCTCTAAAAAATGTCAAAGAAACAGAGACCATCTGTGAGAAGTGAGGGTGAAGTGATGGAAAACGAAGAGCCTGGGGAGGTGGCCACACTCTGACCACTCTTCATCTTCTGTGTCAGTGATGCCCACACTCACAGTATGCTCTTTTGGATTCTCTCCCTCTTTGTCACATGTGCACACATCAGTGAGGCTTAGTCTTATGACTGTTCTTCTTATGGCCTGAGGTTTAATTTACCTTGTCATTGTTGTAGTGCTTGTTGTATGTGGTTGTTTAGAGCAAGAGAAGGAGTTTACAAAAAAAGCCCCCCAAAGATTGAGTGCAACCAGACAAATCTGTGCTTAGTTGTTTAAGAACCTTGGACCAGTGTTCAGCTTGCCCTCTCCAGCTTTCAGGAACGTCTCCTGCTATCTCCATGGTAGCAAAATAAGTGAGTATGGGCTGTGCCCTTAGACTAGGAGTATGTATGGCCTCAACCAAAAGTGATCCTGGGCTGTGGTTAGATGTTCATAACCTAAAAACAAACTGGAGAGTCCTCTCACGCCTTATTCTTCTGGCTCTCTGTGGTTGGCAGGGACAGATCACTGACAGGGAGGCCTCTGGTTCCAGTTGACACACTGTGATTGCAAATGGCATCTCAGCTTTTGATCAGTAAAGCTTACAGGGAAACTTCAGCCCTGAAATCAATACAAAGACTACTTCAATAAGGAAACTCTCTGGATGGCTCTATTTCTGTGAGAGAATAAGTGAACATGATGGAGAAGATTTTCATCCATTGGTACAGCACTTACCAACTCTCACTTGTGGACTTTATGGCTGGGGTGAAAGGGGAAAACATAGAGCAATCAGAGCTTTTAAAATACAGATGTTGCAGCCTTTTAGAGTACAGTAAAATTATTTTTATTAGGGCATAACAAATCTTTTTGAAATGGAATAGAATGTGTTTGAATAAAATAGAATAAGTAGAAAATATCACAGTGCGTTAGTATGCACTAAGGATAAGTACTGTTTTATGAGATTTTTTGTGTGTATAGTGTATGTGTGTGTGTGTGCGCACACTCTGAGTTGGGGTTTAATAGTTGTTTTTTTTTTTTTTTTACCATGGATCCTGGTCAAAAAAACATTGGTATAATTTAGCTTTTTGCTGCACTTTTGGGATCTTGGGTTTAGAAAACTAAAACTAAAATTCTGGCCACTCAATACTAACCTTTTCTAACACCCTTCCCCTTTATGACAGCAATTGTCACTACTTTAGTATAAGGAAAAATATAAAATAGTATAAGAACCTGAGGAGGAAACAAATCTCCTAAAAACTATTACAAACAATAGGACTTTGACAATTAATGAGAACAATTATTTATTTAGATTGAGAGAGAGAGAGATGTTTGCAAACAGGCAGTCAGTTCTAGAGAAACTGCTGCGACTATTGTAAAGTGGTTTTCACTTAAAGGCCATTTTCAATCTGGCGATAAAAGAATTTAGAGCTGGTTCTTTGAAGGTTATACAGTAACACAGAAGAGCAAGACACATGGAATACACAAAATCCTAGAGATATAGTCCTGGGAAAAATAAACTTTTAGGTTAAACATCTACCATCTGTTACTTCACAGTCAATGTCTTTGGGAAAACAGGAAGGAACATTCTTGAGGGATTAATGAGGTTGGTTTGCAGGGGTATATTTAAAGATAAGACACCCAGAAGTCTTGGAGTGTTGTCTAGGTTTTGGGGAGTTTTTTAATTTTCAAAAAGCACAGGGGAAATCTTGAAGGACTCTTCTGAAGGCACAGAAGGCCAGGGAAAGAGGACACCAGATAACGCTGCATATGTGTGCATGTATCTGCCCACGTGCTCCTGTGTGCATGTGTTTGTGTATGTGCATGTATGCATGTGCATGTGTATAAATGTGTACATATATGAATATGCATGTGCACGTGTGCACCAGAGAGAGATTTAGAGATCAGGATTCACTAGAGGGCACCAAAAGAAAAGTGTTTCTCAGCTAAAACCTTGCTGTGTCTGCTGAGTCCCTGAGGAGAGAAGAGGCTCCAAGACAGAATTTTTGACTCCACAACTGGAGAATGAATCTGAGAGTCAGAAATCAGGAGTCCTTCAACCAGCTAAGTTCCCTGCCTCAGAGAAGAACTTTATTTCTGGTTTCTACCAGACATGCTATGGAACTTTCTGAGAACCCAGGAGATGACAGCTGTGTAGAACGTAGTCTTGTTCTGGAAATTACTGAGGAAACACCACTGTGTACAGAGCAATGAAATGCTTATTTGATTTCTTATGTGATTACTTCTCCTGCTCTCCCTTTATAGGACACTTACTTTGTTTCCAAATGGTGTAGCTCGCAAATTACTGCTGAAGTTGATATTTATAGTTGTTTCCTGGGTCATTTACTTGGCTTCCAAAGACCACTCAGAAGTAGGAATTGTTTCCTTTTTCACAATTTTAGAAAAGGTCACAGTGACTTCATTTGAATGCTCACCTTTATTAAGGCCAGGAAAAAAAAAAAAAA
>NW_006921623.1:8613653-8621896 GCF_000298275.1 Orycteropus afer afer | reverse complement strand
AACCATCCCTCTGAAGGAGCTCTGGTGGAGTAGTAGTTAAAGCATTCAGCTGTTAACCGAAAGGTCAGTGGTTTGAACCCACCAGCTGCACCATGGAAGAAAGATGAGGCAGTCTGTTTCCATAAAAATTTACAGCTTCAGAAACCCTATGGGGCAGTTCTACCCAGTTCTATAGGGTCGTTATGAGTCAGAACTGACTCCATGGCAATGGTTTAGTTTTTTTGGGGGAGCTGTCCCTTCAAAATTCTCTCCTACCGTGGCTTCTGTGACTCCAGCCTAATTGTATCTGTTTCAATTTTCCACTTTCTTCACAGGTTTTTTTCTTTCCTATTTTTTGCATAGCTCAGTTAATGTTTCTTTGATCTAGCCTTCCAGCAGCCCTTCTTAACTGATTTCCTTGCTTCCAGTTTCTTCTCCTCCCAACCATTTAGCACAAAAATAATCTTTCAAAAATTTTGCTTTTATCCTGTTCTTGTCCTGATCAAAAACCTTCACAGGCTTTCACTGATGACAGCACAAAGATCAAACTCCTGGGTTTAGGATTTAAGGCCCTTCAAAATTTGAGCCCAACTACTTGTAAAAGTTTCTCTCTCCCCTTTGTTTAATACAAACTCCCAGGTTCAAGTGAGAGGTACCACAAGGACATTCAGACAAAATAAGAACTGATACCTGATAGAGCTCTCAGACCACAGCTCAGAATGTTTCTCTTCTTGGACCCTTCTATATACAGTGATGTTCCCTAGATTTCTTCTTTTGATCCTCTTCTCTTCCATTCTTAAACTCGTTTATTCATACTCCCAGGTTCCTTCCTTGTACTCCTACCAATATCAATGTTTCTAAAAGTGAGGTCTGGGACTCTCTGCAGTAGAAAACTTACGTTTGTATGCATGTGTGTAAGATGCAGGTTCCTAGGCCATACTCCATAGATGCTGAAAAAGAACCTTCCTGCTTAAGTCTAAGGTTATGAAGCATTAGCAAGCTCCCCAACTGATTCTTATGCATGTTCAAGTTTGAGACCTCTCTTAAGGCCACTCTTAGCTTGTGCTGTTTATGGGGTCTCTTTACCTAAACATTCTCCTAGTGCCACCCACAGGAGCAGGAGAAAGGCGGTTGTACACGGAATTTGTCATCTCCCTCACTGCTCTTCTCTGACCAAAACAAAATGAAACAAAACAAAACAAAATCAAATGGAAACAAACTTCTTGTTCTTTCTCCTATCCTGAGTTGTTGCAACAACCCATCTAGTCAACGCTTCGAGTTACCTAGTACTGCTCTAACAGAAAATACACCACAAATGGGATGGCCTTAACAAACAGGAGTTTATTCTCTCACAGTTTGGAGGCTTAAGTCCAAGTTCAAAGTACCAGGTTCCAGAGGCTGTGTGAAAGCCCCTCAACCTTGGGCTTCAGCTTTCCCTCTGGCTCCCAGCCCACTGAAGCTAGAGGCATTTCTTCACTCAGGCAGCTACTGGCTGCTGAGACTAACAAGCCCAAGGTTGACAAATAAAATGACACAGTCCCGATGTTACCAAACCACACAGTAGGCCATTGATTCAAGTCCATTGAAAGTCTCACAGTCAGCAGAGCGTGGCAGGCTACTGAACAACATCACAGCTACATGCAAGGTTCAAGGTGCCGTAAGCCATTCCCAAAGCTGCTTCTTATATACAGGAAGCAGACCACATCCCTAAACAGCTACTCAGCTGCTTGTGGTAGAGCCCACCATGGAGTTGATTGCCAGTTTCATCAAGGGGAATAACTACTATCAGCTGCCCAGCCATTCAACCAGTCCCAGCCAAGTTGACACACAAACTTAACCACATCAACCAAGCCAGAACTCTCTGCACAATAATCAGACACTATTCCTTATAAATTCTACCTCCTAAAATCTCTTGAATGTACTTTTTTCCCCATTCTCATTGTCCTTGCTTTTTCAGTCCATTCCTTTGTCATTTCTCATCTAAACTGTTGAAAGTCTTCTAATTATTTTCCCTGCCTGCAGCTTCCTCAGTCTGCTTTAATTATTCATTCAACAAATATTTATTGAGTGGAACTCTGGTGGTGTAGTGCCTAAGGCATTTGACTGCTAACCGGAAGGTTGGTGGTTCTAAACCCACCAGCTACTGTGCAGAAGGAAGACTGGGCAATCTACTTCCATACAGATTTGCCACCTCAGAAACCCAAAGCAGGTCACTATGAGTTGGGATTGACTTGATGGCAGTGAGTTTTTATTTTTTTATTTTTTGTTTTTGAGGTTATATGCTAGGCAGTGGATTAGGCATTGAAAACCAGTTGCCATAGTGTCAATTCCAACTCATTGCAAGCCCATGTGTGCCCGAGTTGAATTGTACTCCACAGGGTTTCCTTTTTTTTCTTTTAAATTGTCATTTGGGTGAAAGTTTACAGAGCAAATTCATTTTCCATACAACAGTTCATACACATTTTGTTTCATGACATTGATCGCAAGCCCGATAATGTAACAGCTCTCTTTCTACTTCCTCCCTGTGCTTACTCTTTCCCTGTATCTTTCTTTTCTACACATTCCTGCCCTCTGAGCTATCTCCCTGTGCACATACTGCCCTTCTGGTCTCCCATGGGTGTTTGGCTATGGCTAAAAAGTTATCATAATGTTTCCCTGTTAGCTCTATTATATATATATATATATAGAAAGAGAGAGAGAGAGAGAGAGAGAGAGAGACTTTTTTTAAAAAAATTTTAATTGTGATTTGGGTGAAAGTTTACAGAGCAAATTCATTTTCCATACAGCAGTCACATACACTTTGTCTCATAACATTGACTGCACTTTCCCACAATGCAACATTCCCCTCTCACTTCCTCCCATAGTTACCTCTTTCCTGTGTCCTTCCTCCCATGCACTCCTGCCCCACCCCCAGCTGTCTCCCTGTGCATTCACAGCCCTTCTAGTCTCCCATGACTGACTTCTCCAAGGAGTGTATCTATCTAATGTAAATGTTCAGCTCATATGCCTGTCTTTTGTTTGGCAGAGAGCCACAGGAGTGGGTTCAATTGCAGACCTGAAGGGCAGCTAGGGGCCATAGTCTCACTGGTTCCACCAGGCTCTGTCAGACCAGCAAATATGCTCCCCCCCTTTTTTTTTTTTATGATTTTGAGTTTTGTTCCACGTTGTTCTCCTACTGTATCCAGGATCTTCTACATAGATCCCCCTCCAAATGGTTGACAGTGGTAGCAGGGCACCATCTTGTTCTCTGGTCTCAAAGTCTTAGAGGCTGAGGATTGCATGGTGTACCAGTCACTTGAACTAATTGTTTCCATGTGTCTTTGGTGTTCTTCATTATTCTTTGCTCTGGATGAGAAGAGACCCAGCAGTGCATCTAGATGGCCGCTTGCAAGCTTTTAAGATCCCAGTCACTACTCAGCAAAGTAGGATGTGGAACAATGTTCTTGTGTAGTATGTTATGCCAATTGAGCTTGATGTCCTCTGTGACCATGCTGCTGAGCAACTACTCACTCCCTCTGGGTATCTGGCTGTGGCCAAGAAGTGACTACAACCTTGTCCCTTTACGAACACACTTGTAAAAACATTGTCTGCCAACCCTATACATGGTCATGGGCACACTCCCTCCCGGATAGACATCCTAATAGTTCAACCTGTCTGCCCATCTATCCACTTGTAGATCAATGTTTGCCTTCACTGACAATGCAGTACTGTATGTGCAAAAGGGTTCATCTTTATTGTATATGGACATTCTTATAGTGTATACAAATACATAGGTGGAAATATTATCTGCCAAACTTATATATGACCATGGCTATATTCCCTTTTGCCTAGATATACCTGATCATGTAGCCTTTCTATCTTCCATGGGGTTTTTGATGGCTGATTTTTTGGAAGTAGATCATCAAGTCTTCTTTCAAGGTCCCTCTCTCTGGGTGGACTTGAACTTCGAGTTTTTCAGTTAGCAGCCACACACCTTAAACATTGCATCACCCAGGGACTATGGACTAGGCATTAAGCACACAAAATACAAAACAATCTTTGTATTCAATAATCTAAAATTCTATTTCTAAAATGAATTTGACCTGACCCTAACTAAACACAAGTGCTGAACTATGCCAATATCTAGTCATTTAAGACCAGGAAGCCTTCTACTGTGTGCCACACAACCACTGCCTTGGAGTCAGATCTGACTCATAGCAACCCCTCCTTGGGTTTTTGAGACAATACCACTACAGAAGTAGATTGTCCAACATTCCTCAATATGTTCCTTGTGACACTCTGATCCATGTGTCCACCAGGAATAGAAATGTTACCTATCTTAGCAAAAAGAGTGGAGGCTTTTCCATAGGTAAACAGGCCTTCAATTACAATGATAAATACAAAGCACTAGACCTATTATCAGTCCAAGTTCTGGATTATATCTTTTCCAAATCAAGCTCCCTTATCATGTCAATTAGTGTTGACTAAGTTATAATTGGGAGTCCTTGGGCAGTGCAAATGGTTAATACTCTTGGCTGCTAACTGAAAGGTTGGAAGTTCAAGTCCACCCAAAAGCACCTTGGAAGAAAGGCCTGGTGATCTCGATCCAAAAAATCAGTCATTAAAAACCCTATAGATCAGAGTTCTACTCTGACACACATGGGGTCTCCATGAATCAGAATAGACTTGATGGCAACTGGTGACATGTAGTGTGAAGCTGCAATCAGAGCCATCACTCAGAGTCAACTGATCTGGTAGTATGTTCACAGGGCCCCATACAGGTCACTTCAACCATGGCTGTATTTACTGTTAACTGATGTTATGTCAAAAAAAGAAAAAATAGTGATGGCTATAATCATTATTCATTTTACTTCACCCTCTCTAGCAAATGAATCATCAAATCCTATATACTATGCTCTCGAATATCTCCTAAATGTAGCTATTTCTTTCAATCCCTGTTGCTTCAATCATTGTCTAAATTATCATCATCCCTCAATTAGATTATTGCAACAATCTCCAAAAGCAGGTTTCTTTTGCCGCCACTTTTGTTTTCTCAAATCTTTTCCTCATTTTACCCAGATGTTTCTGGGTGCAAGTATATTTCTAAAATGCAGATGTGACTTGTACTTTTCCTGGACTAAAACCCTTTGACTCCATTGCTCTAGGAATGAAGTCCAGACTATTTAATATGTTTATAAGGACTTATTATCTTCGCAGTCTCTTGTCTTACCTTTCTGCTGCCTTGACAGGAATGTCAGCCAAGTTATTCATTTTACAAGTAAACAGTGCTGTGTCTTAACTGTGGAATGTCACGGCCTCAAAGTGTATTCCAAGGAGCATTTCCAAGAAGCATTCCAAGTCTAGTGAAGTGCTAGTCTTCTTTTCTTCCATTGCATCTGTTCTTCCCCAGTTATAAGACTAATGACACTATTAAATCTCCAGTTTATTCCTTTATATCCTTCACTAAATTGTAAGCTCTGTGCTATAAGACTTAGTTCTGTGAGGCATTTTTTTCCACCATTCATTCAATTTATAAATACTTATTCCAGATAAAAGGAACTCTGGTAGCAATTTTCACCCACTAGCTCCTCTGTAGGAGGAAGATGAAGCAGTCTGTTTCTGTGAAGATTTACAGCCTTGAAAACTCTCTGGGGGCAATTCCACTATGTATTATAGGTTGGTATGAGTTGGAATTGACTCTACGGCAGTGGTTTATATTGCAGACACAGTTTTAAGTGCTGAGAATTCAAGACTCCAGTGGGATAAACCAAACCAGTTGCCATCAAGGTGATTTTGACTCATGGTGATATTCCATTTTGATTTTTTGGAAGTAGATCACCAGGCATTTCTTCTGAGGCACCTCTGGGGAGACTTGAAACTCTAACTTTTTAGTTAGTAGCCAAGCATGTTAACCGTCTATACCACCCATGGACTTCTCTGTTGTTGTTGTTGTTACGTGCCGTAGAGTCGGCCCCGACTCATAGCAACCCCTTCTTGGGTTTCCGAGGCAGTATCACCATGGAAGTAGATTGCCCAATCTTCCTTCTGAGGAGTGGCTGGTGGGTTTGAACCGCCAGCCTTCTGGTTAGCAGTCAAGTGCCTTAGCCACTAGGCCATCAGAGCTCCTACGGACTTCTCTAGTGAGATAGAATGACAATAGACAAAGATTTATAACATAAATTCTTCAGAGTAAGGGATTTGAAAGTGATGGTTGATGTTACTTTAAAAGGGTGATCAGGTGAGGGTTCTCTTGAGCAGCAAACTGAAGGAAGTGAGGGAGTGAACTTGTAAATATTTTGGGAAATACCATTCTTGTGAGAAGGACTAGGGCCTGAGACAAAGGGGTGCTGGCATATTCAAGGAACCATGAGAGGGGTGCTGAGGTCGGAATGTAGTATAACAGAGAGAGAGAGAGAGAGAGAGAAAGAGAAATGAGATCTGAGGGGTAGACCGAACCTTACAGTTCACTTATGTATGACAGAATCCGTTGAGGGCTACCTTTCATCTTGCAGGTCTGGTACAATGCCTGACACATAGAGGTTCTCACAAAATGCTTGTTGAATCAAAGAACAAGTGAAACACAATCTGGGAATATAAAGCTAACTAGATTTATTTGCAGCAGGATATTCCAGAAACATTAATATATATAATATAAATCTTCAGCCAGGGAGAGAGAATATAACATTTCCCAAACTTATTGGACCACAGACATCTATTTTATGGAATATTTAAGGGATGTAAATAAGTAAATAGAGCGGGGAATCCTGGAAGGGAATGTGTCTATAGGGAGGAAGCACAAAGTCAGGCAGGTTATTGTTCCACAGTTTGGAAATTACTGCTATAGAAGAGCCTTGGTTTTCTGATGTATGATCAGAAGACTAAGGCCGGATAGCATAATATTCTGGAAATTCAAGTTCAAAGCCAATTCAGACATTATGTGCACACAAGGGGGCAGGACACCACTGAACCTCCATCTCTATAAGATTTCCATCCTACCCCAATCTCACCTTCACAGCCATTTTGTGTTTTCCTGGCCAAGATATGGAAAAATCCCTTTATCCTGGCTCAGCCAAAAGAGGCTGGGCTTGTTTAAATATTTTACTAATAAGTAAATGGAGATATAGAGGCCTTCCTGTCTTGAAGATCTCAGAGCTATATCTTAACTCTAAGGGTGGGGACTACCTATGTCTGGTTCCATATTCTCTGTTGGGCCATCTGGCTTCTATTTGAGATGATCTTTATTGTAGCCTGGGTTGGAGGAACCATGTTTGCACACTCTCTGGGCTGTGTCTCAGGAGATTTTAAGTCTCTGGTTTGGCAGACCTGGATGTGTTTTGGGTTTTAATTATGTTTCTCAGGTGGGCTATGCTAATCTTTCAGACCTTGTTTTTCTTCCCTATAGACACATTCCCTTCTTGGATCCTCTGCTCTAGTAGTTTTTTTTTTTTTTTTTTTCCCCCACCCACTGCATGGTAAAAGTAATTTGAGTCTCCTCACTGGTGATTTAGTGCATATTCAAGGAGTAGCTGGTCTCACAAGGGATTACATACCCACGAACTCTCATGGACCATTCTATTGCTAAGTTAGGTCCAGTCCAGGCTCTATGATCTCATTTCTTCCCATGCATCCAGGTACTAAGATTGTTTCCCTTTGTAACATAGTAATCACATCTTCCCATCTGGGTTTTGCATGTTCCCAAACCCTGGCTACAAAATCAGATGTTCCTTCCTGTACTTTCAATGTTAAAAAAAATTGTTTTCTTTATTTAATTTAAGAGTTTTATGGGTAATCATGTTGGGCAAATAAACAAGGGGGTATCGTATGTGATGACATCACACAAGTATCATAGTTCTTCACAATTTTTTTAGTTTCTTTACTGTCTGAGGTCCCTTTTGACATGTAGCACACATACAAAGACAAGAGACATGAAAATGAATGCCTTTATAACATAAATGCATATTTTTGATCCTAATTTTATGTCCAGTCAGTATTTCATTTTGATCACCAAATTTACAAGATAGCCAGGTTTTGGTCTCTGTTATTAACCTCAGTTTTACATAGGGTTGATGCGGAGGAATAGGTATTTGACCAGGTTCAAGTTTCCCACTGAAGATAATTTTTAATCTATGCTAAAGATAGATCCGATAGGCTGTTGTTGTTGTTGTTGTTAAGTGCCGTTGAGTTGTTTCTGACTCATAGCGACCCCATACACAGCAGAACGAAACACTGCCCGATCCTGCGCCAGCCCCACAATCCCTGCTATACTTGAGCCCATCATCGCAGCC
>NW_006921623.1:8598617-8609688 GCF_000298275.1 Orycteropus afer afer | reverse complement strand
CTGGTAGCATAGTGCCTAAGGCATCTGACTGCTAACCAGAAGGCTGGTGGTTCAAACCCACCAGCCACTCCTTGGAAGGAAGGTTGGGTAATCCTACTTCTGTAGTGATACTGCCTCGGAAACCCAAGGAGGGGTCGCTATGAGTTGGGGCCGACTCGACGGCATATAACAACAACATATATATATATAATCCTCTGGAATGACTATTACTATACGCATATTGCAGATGAGAAACATAAGCACATACATATTAAACAGCTTGCCCAAAGTCACATATCTAACAAGTTTCAGCATTGGAATCCAAACCTACCTTATTCTAAAGGCAATAATCCATTGACTTCCATGACTCTACCACTCTTGTCCAGCCAGCCTGTCCTCTCAGTTCACCAACTCTCTGGCCACCTTGATGAGGACGATATTACTTTCACTTGATCCTGTCTCTGGGATTCAGGCTTGCTTTGTCTCTTCTAGAGGGTTCTGTGGCTCTGGCTATGGAAGTCCTACCTTCTGCAGATGGATTTCATTCTAGATTAATGAATTTAAGTTGACCAAATATATTAGTTGCCATCAAGTTGACTCCAACTCATGGCAATCCCAAGGGTGTCAGAGTAAAACTGTGCTCCATAGGCTTTTCAATGGCTGATCACTCAGAAGGAGATTGCTAGGCCTTTCTTCTGAGCTAACTGGTAGGACGGATATGTTGAGGTGAAGCACACTATGCTCAACACCAGGAATATTATAGTGAGAAAAACTCACATGATTCCTCTTCTCAGGAAACTAATAGACTAAGGGAAATAGACTCTGGGGGAAATATGAAGGAGGAGTGGACGAATATGAAACTGGAGAGGTAGATAAAACCCACTTATAGGAGGCTCATATGCCAGTTAGGGAGTTGGTCCTTACCCTGTGGGTTGACTATGGGAAGTCATGGGAAGATTTTACATAGGGGAATGAAAGAGCACACAAGATACATTTAAGTGGGATACATCAAAGTGGCACAATGATAAATGTTATAATAATCCAGGACATGGTTCTCAAAGTGATGTCTCTGGACCAATAGCTTCAGCTTCACCTGGGAACTTGTTAGAAATCCAAATTTTTTTTCCCACCCTAGACCTATTGAATCAGAAACTCTGGGCTCAGCCCAGCAATGGATTTTAACAAACCCTCCGGATGCTTCTAATTCAAGCTTAAGTTTGAGAAGCACTGGCCTAGGAGAGGGTCAATGAGGGGCTAAATTACTGCAAGGTGGTAAAAATGGAGAGGATGGCATTTAGAAGGTAGAATCAAAGAACACATATATTGATTTGATTGTGTATGGAAGGTGAGTGACTCTCTGGGTCGGGATCTCCTGCTGATGGCAGAGGAACAGTTTTCTAGAATCTTGACCCATTTCCTTCCCCGGAATAGTTTAAAGATATGGAAATAACAGAAAAGATCATTTGCAGAGAGATAAGAGTGGTTCAAGTCATCTACAGCAGTGATTAACTTAATATCTGAGTAATTTATTTTTTATTTCCTGAGGGTCCAACGTAGGGGTTGAAATGATGGAGAACTTTCCATCTATTGAGGTGTTACCATGTAATAGTAAGTCTAGTCTGCTAGTGCCTGTGGTGCTCACTATTTATCATCTGAACAACATTATTACTTCGAGAGATACTCATTCACCATTTTGATTTCTCAGCATCATGAATTTCCTGGGACAAATGGTATCAATCACTTTCAAAGATTTTATTTTTTGGAAATTGTTTCTGTAGTAATTAAAACTAGTTTCATCCTGAGTCAGATATAAATGCTGGGGACCCCTAAATTTTAGATGCCCTCTCTCAAAATGTACAGTGTATATAAACTTAAAATTTATTCCCCAAAAGCCAATAATTGGGTGTTTGTTCTTTGTGAAAATGTCTTAGATGAGCTACACAGCTTCAGAGTTAGGACATTGTCACTGGTAGTTACTAGTTTCTCTTTCAGTCAAATCATCTCACTCATAGGTCTATGTACTAATAATTTCTGTGGACTTTTCAATTTTACCACATGGACTTCAGTGGGTGAATACATAGTCATCTCACTTATAAAAAAAGATGTTTCTGCTGCACTGGCTTTAAAGTGAATAATAATCAACTGGGTGTACATTACTCATGGACTCTTTTTCATACATTTAGCAAATGTTTACTGAAGGCCTACTATGTGCAAAGCATTTTGCTAAACCCTATGGAGAGCAGTGGGAGCTCTGGAAGTATAATGCCTAAGGCATTTGACTGCTAACCAGAAGGCTGGTGGTCCAAACCCACCAGCCACTTCTTGGAAGGAAGATGGGGCAATCTACTTCCGTAGTGATACTGCCTTGGAAACCCAAGGAGGGGTCACTATGAGTTGGGTCCCACTCGACCACACATAACAACAACATGGAGAGCAGTAAACCAGTTGCCACTGAGTTGACTATGACTCATGGCGACCCCATGTGTATCATAGTAGAACTGTGGTCCACAGGGATTTCAGTGGGTGTTTTTGGAAGTAGATCACAGCAATGAAACATTTACAGAGTTCATTGATGAATTCTGTTGCATACAATATAAGCAACATGTCACACTCATTTCATGAGCAAATTCAAGCTTCTTTCAGAAAGAACTAGTTTGAGAGAAGGAGATTACCAATTCAGCAAGGCTAATATCCTCAGTGCAGTATTCACTCAGGGCACTGAGTCTGCTTAGCCCCCAATTCCCTCTTAACTTTAGCTATCAGTCACTGTTAAATGGCCTTGGGACAGGGTGGATCCCAGGGAAACACTGTGAACACTCCAGAAAAACCCATCCTCACTTCATGAAAAAGCTATTTAGTAAGACATTTTTAAACATGACTCCTCCTTGAGTTTCCAAGGTGGTATCACTACGGAAGTAGTTCACCCAGTCTTCTTTCCCAGGAATGGCTGGTGGGTTTGAACTGCCAGCCTTCTGGTTAGCATTCAAATGCCTTAGGCACTATGCTACCAGAGCTCCTTCATCCCTTTGTTGTTGTTGTTGTTATGTGCCATTAAGTGGGACCTAATTCATAGCGACCCCTCCTTGGGTTGCCAAGGCGGTATCACTATGGAAGTAGATTGCGCCCAACCTTCCTTCCGAGGAGTTAGGACCTCATTAAAGGTGATTCTTGTGCCATGTTTATGTGCGAAGGTGTGAGCTCCTTGTATATTTTGGCTTCAGACTAGAAGCCGTATGATAGAGGACTATATATTTTAAATATTATTTCCTAAGGCCAGTGCCTAGAACAAAGCTGGTGCTTGTGGAATAGATGAAGGAAGAGATGGGGATGCAAAGGATGGTAGCAAGAAGACAGGAAAAGGAGGGAGAAAAAGAGAAAGGTGGTTCCAAAAGAGTTTGTGGTATTTCAAATTACTAACTGTCGGAATTTTTATTGACAGATACTGAGAATATAAAAAAGAAATGGCAGATTGGAATGAAGACTCCTTTCTCTAGTGGTTATACTTTGCAAAGAAAATGGATTATAGCATTTTGCAAACAGGCTGAGTCAGATGCAGCAAAAAATATGACTTTTTAATATTTATATATAAATATAAAAAAGAAAATTTATTTACCTCATGGAAAAGCCAACACTGCGACAGTGGATTTACTACTTACAAAAAAAAAAAAAATGTATTTTATTTTTTTAATTGTAGTTGACTTTTAAAGTATTTTTACAATAGTTGGCATTCTTTGCTTTTCTTTTCTGGTGGTTGTTTTATGATTATTATTTTTAATTCATCAAGTGATGAGAATTTTTATTTTTCATAAAAAATCACATTTTGTTTCTTGTTCACAAGAAATTTTAATACTTTTCTTATTCTTCGTATATGACAAAAAGCTCAAGATTCTTTTGAAATTTTGGTGCTTCTAGTATGGTTCTTACCTCCCATAGGCAGTGATGCTCAGAATAATCAGAGGTTACCTTGGTTAGAATTTTACTGATGGTGTGTGCAATTTAAAATTATACTTTTTTCTTTCCTTTAGTTAAAATATCTACTGATTCATTTTACATGAACTTTAACCTGTTTTGATCATTATGGAAGGGGGATCCATGTGCTCCTGGATGCTGAAAGACACATTTTGATTCAGTGGAAAAAACATGGTCATCATCTATATCTTACTGAAAAGCTATTCTCAGTGAATGATGAAAACTATATCCCACAAGAAAGTGACCAGGTAGCAGGAAACAGTGACACTGCCATTGTCATTGCCCTTGGCCAGCACCTCAGACCTTTTCCCATCTACATTTTCATCTGTAGGGCCATCAGTGCTCAAAATGCCATTGAACGTCTATTGCTATGAAGCCCAGAGACCAAAGTTATCCTTAAAACTGAAGACACCAAGGGGATGTATCTAAATGCAGAGATGTTTAGTGACTTTCATGGCTATATTCAGAATCTTATAATGTACAATATTTTTGTGGTTGTCAATGTTGGTATTATTGATGCCTGGGAAACAACTATGGCATATCACATTAATAATGCCCACCTACCAGATCATGTAGTTGGAAATCAGATTAACATGTTCTTAAACTACATTTGTTATTCTCTACATAGCCATTCTCTATAGATAACCTCACATATACTTCAGGAATGATCCAATTCAAAGCAACGTCTGAGGAAACTAAATTTAAAGGAATCTCTTCAATTCTCAGTTTGATGACTAAACAGCAAAATATTATTCATAATTTAATTTTAAGAGACATATGGCTTAGAAATGAATAATGTAAATGATTCAAGTTAGAGAAAATGTGATCTACAGGAGAAAGCTTAGTGGAGTTATAGAACAATTATTCAGAGTTTGGTTAGATTCCAGTAAGAATCAGGGATTACAGTTGGAAACCCACAAGCTCATTGAAAGAAACCAACTGAAAGATTATGTCAGTGTACATTGATTCTTGGTGACCCAAAAACTTTGAGATGAGATCCCCTCCAGAGGAACTCAAAGGACTTCATGAACTTTGTCTTTATATCTTCTTCTCAGCATAAAAGCACCCACCCCTTTCCATTAATATGCTATAATAGCACCCACTCCTTTCCATTAATATACTGCCATCGAATTGTTTCCGACTCATAGTGACCCCTCTTTGGTTTTCTGAGGCGGTATCACTATGGAAGTATATTGCCCCATCTTCCTCCATAATAATGTTCCTCGAGGATGAGTTTTCTGTTTGAACTGTTTCTTAGTGAGAGGAAGTGAAATTATAATGCCATAACATTTGTATAAAGGCCAGGTCATGCAGCTCAGGGCAGGACTACTCTAAGTAAGGGAATGCACCTTAGAAATTTCCTCCTTATGTCCAGCTACCCATGGATACTAACTCTCTATAGAAAACTTTCAAAATAAATCTAATTATTCTTCCAATCATTGCACCCTTAATTGCTTAAATGAGTTATTTCCCCGTCAACGTCATCTCAAATTTCTTCAACCTAGTTCTAATATGATACAGTTTCTAGTTTTCTTACCATTACTCTTCTGTTAATACACTGCAATTTGTCTATATCACATTACAAATACCTTCCACCCCATCTCTCACCCCAACAAATTGAATGCCCTAATTTAGATGTGATCAATCAGTCCGATATAATGAGTGCCTACCACTATTCTTGTTCTAGAGCTGCAATGTCCAATATAATAGCTATTAGTCACACGTGGCTGTTTAAATTTAAATTAAATTAAATTAAAAATTAGTTCCTGGGTGACACTAATCACATTTCAAGTGTTCTATAATCATATGTAACTAGTGGTACTGTATTGGACAGTGCAATATCTGATTGCATTCTTCTATGGAGAATATTTTTATGCTCTTTGTAACATTTAAAAACATATCCAGTGACATTTTGTAACTTTATACAGTGAGTAAAAAAAATTATCATTCAATGGACAAAGTATAGTATTTTCAACAAATGGTGCTATAATAACTGGACATCTGCATACAAAGAAATAAATGAATCTAGACACACAGTTTACATATTTCACAAAAATTAACTCAAACATGAACCATAGACTAAAGTGTAAGACCCAAAACTATACAGTTTCTAGAAGATAACATGGAAGAACGTCTAGGTGACCTTGGGTTTGCCAATGGGTTACATCATTAAATGCATGATCTATAAAGGAAAAAAAAAAAATTATAATTTGACTTTTTCTAAAATCAAACACTTTTGTTATGCAAAAGACATTGTCAAGGGAATGAAAAGACAAGCCACAGACTGGGAGAAAATACTTGCAAAACACATATCTCATAAGGAACTTGAACCCAAGATTTACAAAGAAGTCTTCAATTTCAACAGTAAGGAAACAAGCACTCTAATTACAAAATGGGCCAAGGATCTGAACAGAAACTTCACCAAAGGAGCTATACAAATTGTAAGTATGAATATGAAAAAAAAGTGCTCAGTATCATATATCATGAGGGAATTACAAATCAAAACAACGAGATACTGCTACATACCTATTACAAAAAAAAAAAAAGTCAAACTCACTGCCATTGAGTCAATTACAACTCATAGGCATCCCCACTGAGTTCTTCAAGGCTGTAAATCTTTACAGAAGAAGATTGCCGCATCTTCCTTGAAGCAGCTGGTGGGCTTGAGCCACTGAACCTGATGCCTTATCTACTATGCCACCAGAGCTCCTATTAGAATGGCTAAAACCCAAAAACTGACACCACCAAATGCTAGTGAGAATGTAGAGCTATAGGAACTCTCATTCATTGACCATGGGAATGCAAAATGGTATATTCACTCTGGAAGAGAGGCTGGAAGTTCCTTACAAAGTTAAACATAAACTCACCATTCAATCCAGCAAACATGCTCTTTGATATTTACTCAAATGTCCACACAGAAACCTGCACATAAATGTTTTTGGCAGCTTTATTCATAATTGCCAAAACTTTGAGCAAACCCACATGACTATTTGACTGACCTTCAATAGGTTAATGGTTAAATATACTTCCATACAATGAATATCATTCAGCAATAAATGAAATGAGTTATCAACCCACACACACACACAAAAATCATAAAGGAATCTTATATATTACTAAGTGAAAGAAGCTAGTATGAAAAAGCTACCTTGTAATTCTAGCCTTTTCTTTCACTTTTTTTGATTAGTCCATAAAGCTTATACTGAAAGGCAATAATTTATTCTTGCTCTGGAGAAAAGTAAATTGCTTTAGTAGAGAGATGACTGTACTTTGAGTGGATATTACATAACGATGGCTTCAGTCCTTTGTATTAGAGGGGATTTTTTTTTTAAGTAAGTCTCTGTGTGGCACAAATGGTTTGTACTTGACTACTAACCTAAATGTTCGTGGTTCGAACCTATCCAGTGGCACTGCAGAAAAAAAGGCTGGTGATCAGCTTCCATAAAAATTACAGCCAGAAAACCCTGTGAAGCAATTCTACTCACAGGGTTGCCATGAATCAGAATCAACCAGATAGCAGTGGGTTTTTCTAAAAAAATGGATTATAGAAATCTACCTCAAACTAGCTTAAGGATGTGTGGTAGTTATGATTATATGTCAGCTTGGCTGGGTCTAGTTTTGAGTGGCTGGACAGCTGGATGTAGTTATTCCCCATGGTGAGATCAGTAGTCAATTCCATGGTGGAATCTACTAGAGCAGCTGAATCTACTGAGCTGCCTTAGGGATGTGGTCTGCTTCCAGTATATAAGGGAAGCTTTGGGAATGGTCTACAGTTTTTGACATGCTTGGACCCTGCATTTATCCAAGTCTTCACTTAGCAGCTTGCCATGTTTCTTGCCAATCTTGGGACTATCTCTGGGCTTGAATCAGTGGCCTGCCGTGTTGGTTGTTAATATTGTGACTGTGCCATTTTATCTGTTGACCTTGGGCTTGTTAGCCTCAGCAGCCAGCAGCTGCCTGAGTGAAGAGACTGGACCAGGAGCGAGAGGCAGAGCTGAAGCCTAAGGTCAAGGGGTTTTCATTCAGCCCCTAGAGCTGGCATTTTGAACTGATACTTCTAGCCTCCAAAACTGTAAGAGAATAAATTCCTGTTATTAAAGTCTTCCAATTGTGGTATGCCTGTTAGAGTGGCACTAGGTGACCAAAACAGGATGGGTAGGAAAGAATGTATTGACTCATAATTGAAAAGGTCTGCGAGAGTACAGAAAAGAAGAGAGATGGTGATGTAGATGTTTAAAGGACACTGGCAGGCCTTCATACTATCTCTCCATAACTTGGCTCAGCTTTTTTCTATTGGCTTCATTTTTCAGGCAGGATCTTCACATATAGCAGATGAAAGGTAACATGATCCTTGTAACTTGGGATCCCAGAAAAGCAGAACCTTTTGTTGTGTCTATGTTTTAAAACAAACAAACAAAAAAACCTCTTAGAGAAGACTCTGGTTGTCCTCGTTTGGGCCGAGGTCTATGTTGGAAGCAATCAGTTTCCAGAGGGATAAATAGGTTATTCAGATTATGCATCCTAGACCATATACCTCTGTGGCCAGATTCTATTGCCAGAAGTGAAAGAGAGAATACTGAACAAAATATTTTTTTCTACCGCAGACTCTATTTGATAGAGTTGCATATAAAACAATAGTACCCAAGGGACAAATAGATCACTCATCCAATAAAATCCAATTAGAGATCCATGGTTGTATTTCTTCTTTATACTTTCTTTTTTTGCTTAATTGTGCAAAATCACCACATTCACAGATATTTGTAAAGCAGCTCTTCAATTTGTGTTTAAAAAATTATTTTGAGTTGAAGTATTTATGATACTAATTTTATCACTACTTGTACATTCAATAATCCACTCATAAACCTTTAATTCATCTTTGTGTATTGAGGATATAAAAATACATAATAGAAACCAATAAAAATGTAAATCTAACACATACAAACAAAAACTCAAAATGATGTAAAAATATGTTTATAAAGACAAAACTGCTCTTTGTTAGCTGAATATTAGCCAAAATTAACTAACCAAACAGACCTTATGATCCATGTACCACACTGAAGAAAGCAAATTTTATGAAGAATAAAAAGAAATTGCAGGAAAATTATAATTAAACTACATTTCAAATTTAGTAAATATAAGTAATAATTGAATATTTTTTTCTTTGAAAACTACCAAAACACCTTCTGATCTCTGGGTGGGCTACCATGGGTCAAGTCAGAACCAATGCTCTCACCTATAAGGATGTTCCCTGGGGCAGCTTCCCCAACTTGGCTGTGTAGCTTTTTTAAAACACAAATTCCAAGAAATCATTTCTCACCAGCCAAATCAGACTTCTTGAGTGATATGCAGGAATCTGTGTGTGTATGTGTGTGTTCTGGTTACCTAGTGCAACTCTGATAGGAATATACCACAATTGGGATGTCTTGAACAAACAGGAGTTTATTCTCTTACAGTTCTGGAGGTTAGAAGTTCAAGTTCAAAGTGCCAGGCTCTAGGGGCTGTGTGAAACCCCTTGACCTTAGGCTTCAGCTCTGTCTCTTGCTCCTGGCTCACTGAAGCTAGAGGCATCTCTTCACCCAGGCAGCTACTGGCTGCTGAAGCTAACAAGCCCAAGGTCGACAAATAAAATGTCACAGTCCCGATGTTACCAAACCACATGGCAGGCCATGAATTCAAATCCATTGTAAGTCCCAAGGTCAGCAGAGCATGGCAGGCTGCTGAACAACGACATGGCTACATACAGGATTCAAGCGTGCCCATAAGCTAGAGACAATCCCAAGACTTCTCCTTATATACAGGAAGCAGACCACATCCCTAAACAGCTACTCAGCTGCTTGTGGTAGAGCCCACCATGGAGTTGATTGCCAGTCTCATCATGGGGAATAACTACACCAGCTGCCCAGCCACTCAACCAGGCCTAGCCAAGGTGACATACAAATTTAACTACCACTATATCTATCTATCTATCTATCTATCTATACACACACACACACACACACACATATATATTTAAGATCTTAACTTTTTATTTTATTTTATTTATTTTTGCAGTATTTCCTCCCCTCCCCTCCCACCCCTGGTAACCAACAAAGAAAGTTTCCTTCCATACATAAACCTTTCCTTGACTTTTTACAATAATGAACTAATACAATATTTGTCCTTCTATGATTGACTTATTTCACTCAGCATAATGTCCTCCAAGTTCATCCACATGATGTGGTATTTTGTAGATTCTACATTATTCTTTAATGTTGCATAGTATTCCATTGTGTGTATGTATGGTAGTTTGGATATCCATTCTTCTGTTGATAGGCACCTAGGTTGTTTCCATCTTTTGGCTATTGTAAATAGTGCTATCATGAACATGGGTATGCAAATATCTGTTCTTGTCCTGACTCTCACTTCTTTAGGATATATACCTAGTAATGGTATTGCTAGATCAAATGGTATTTCTATTTCCAACTTTGTAAGGAATTGCCATACTGCTTTCCACTGTGGTTGTATCATTTTATAGTCCCACCAGCAATATGTGAGAGTCCCAATCTCTCTACATTCTCACCAGCATTTGTTATTTTCTGTCCTGTTGAACTTTGGTATTAGTGCTGGGGGAGGTAGTATCTCATTGTTGTTTTAATTTGCATCTCTCCAATGGCTAATGATTATGAACATTTCTTCATGTGTTTGTTTGCCACCTGAATATCCTCTTTGGTAAAGTGTCTATTCATGTCTTCTGCCTATTTTTTAATTGGATTGTTTGTCTTTTTGCTGTTGAGGTGTTGGAGTTTTCTATAAATTTTAGAGATAAGTGCCTTGTCAGATATGTCATTGCCGAATATTTTTTCCCAATCTGTAGGTTCTGTTTTTACTCTTTTGGAGAAGTCTTTTGAAGCACATCACAGTTTAATTTTTAGAAAGTCCTATTTATCTAGTTTATCTTCTGCTGTTTGTGCATTTTGGATTATGCTTGACAGTCTATTTATGACATAAATTAAAACCCAAAACCAAACTCACTGCCATAGAGTTGATCTGACTCATAGCGACCCCTCCTTGGGTTTCCGAGGTGGTATCACTACAGAAGTAGATTGCCCAATCTTCCTTCTGAGGAGTGGCTGGTGGGTTTGAA
>NW_006921623.1:8522467-8597142 GCF_000298275.1 Orycteropus afer afer | reverse complement strand
CTAAGGCAGCTACTCAGCTGCTCACAGTAGATTCCACCATGGAGTTGATTACCAGTCTCATCATGGGGAATACTACATCCAGCTGCCCAGCCTCTCAACCAGGCCCAGCCAAGTTGACACACAAACTGAAATACCACACTTAACAATTTGGATGCCTTTGATTTCCTTTTCTTGCCTTATTGCCCTGGCTAGGACTTCCAATACAATATTGAATAGAAGAGGTGATAGAGGGCATCCTTGTCTGCCTCTTGTTCTCAAGGGGAATGGTTTCAGTCTCTCTCCATTGAGAATAATGTTGGCTGTTTTTTTTTTTTTTTTCATACATGCCCTTTATTATGTTGAGGAATTTCCCTTTTATTCTTATTTTGCTGAGAGTTTTTATCAGAAATGGGTGTTGGATTTTATCAAATGCTTTTTCTGTATTGATTGATAAGATCATGTGGTCCTTTTCCTTTGTTTTATTTATGTGATGCATGGCATTGATTCTTTTCCTAATGTTGAACCATCCTTTCACACCTGGTATGAACCCCACCTGGTCATAATGTATTATTATTACTATTTTTTTTATATGTTGTTGGAGTCTATTGGCTAGGATTTTGTTGAAGATCTTTGCATCTATATTCATGAGGGGTATTTGTCTGTAGTTTTCCTTTTCAGTAATGTCTTTGTCTGGTTTTGGTATCAAGGTTATGGTTGCTTCATAAAATGAATTTGGGAGGATTCTATTCTTTCCTATGTTCTGGAATAGTTTGAGTAGGATTGGTGTCACTTCTCTGAACATTCGGTAAAAACCGTCTGGGCCAGGACTTTTTTTTGTTGGTAATATTTTTATGACCTGTTCAATTCCTTCTTTTGTTATGGGTCTATTAAAATTTTCCACCTCAGTCTGTGTCAGTTTAGGTAAATAGTGTGTTTCTAGAAATCTGTCCATTTCTTCTAGATTTTCAAATTTGTTGGAGTATAATTCTTCATAGTATCCTGATATTATCCATTTTATTTCAGTTGGTTCTGTTGTGATGTCACCCAATTTGTTTCTTTGTTGTTTCTATGTTCTGTTGAATCATCTTAGGGATCTATATTTTTACAGTTTTCCAATGTAGTTTTAATATATCCATCCTGGCATCCGGTAGGAAGTCCAATGTAAGAACTATACCCTAAAATACCCTCCCTCAACTACATTCTCTGGAGTTAAACAAAACTTATGCATGCTCATTTACTTTTTCCATATTCCTCCTTGGTTCTCATCTAAACCCAACAGCTGCTTGAGTCCCCACAACAGGACATTGTAGGAAGAGGAGGGAAGCAGCTCTCAGGGATAGGTAGCTTCATGATACTTGTACAGACTTCTTTCCAAGGAAAAGTAGCCTCATTGGGGCCTGATCACCTGGCAGCTTGTCTCTGCCCTCACATACTCTAGATCCAAAGAAACTAGATTTTAGTATGTCCTCTATAAGGAGCTCTGGTGGTGTAGTGGATAAGGCATTTGGATGTTAATCAGAAGTTCTGTGGTTCAAACTCACCAGCTGCTCAGGGGGTGGCTATGAGTTGGAATTTCAACTTGAAGTGACTGAGTTTGGTTTTGTTTTTGGTCCTACTCAGAAGGCAGTGTGATATCAGACCACTGTCACACTATTATGTCCTTCAGGGTAGTAAGGTGCTTTTTGTGATTGAAAGGAAAATGTTAATAAACTGCTTAGAGTGTGGAGTGTTGAAACCAGGGCCTCAAACAAGTTCAAACTGGTTTAGTCACAGCTGATGGAGCAAAATATGAATGTACCCAAATTTTAAAAATTTGGGTGAAGGGGAATTATAACTGGAACAGAAAAGATTAGGGGTTCAAGTCTTAGAATGAGACTCAGACGAGGTGTAATGAGTCCTTTTAGGAGACTGATGCAGGAGACTGGATTACTGGCAAGACTGGAGAGCAACACACATTCACAGTGACCATCTTGGAGTTAGGCACCAATGTTTCCAACTCTGCCAATTAGGAGATTTCATTGCTATGCAAGTGCACAGTGCCTTTATTTTCTAAGAGACAGACTAAGTTTTTAACAGGATTTCAACCAGCGATTTTTCCATTTTGGTTATTGATCCGGTTCACCCACATTTTACAAAAACAACTCTGTTCCAATTTGTTTCACTTTGTCAGCCATGACTGGACCAGGAGGAACCAGTCTGAAGCCCTGACTTCAAAACTCTACACTCTACGAAGTTTATTCACATAATCCTGTCAATCACAAAGGGCACTTTCAAAGTAATTTAGATAGAGAGTTTCTATATTTCTGATGACAGTTTAGAGAAGAAGTCAGCAAACTATAGCCAAATCCAACCTATGGCTTGTTTTTATACAATCCATGAGCTAAGAATGCTTCTTGCTTTTTTAAAGGTTAGTAAAAATAAAATAAAGAATATGTGGCCTGCAAAGCCTAAAATATACACCACAGTCCTTTACAGAAAAATTTACAGATCGTTGATTTAGAGCCCTAATAGAGTAGTACACCTGGTTACTACCTGCTGACCTTTCTCTTAAACTCACTCTTGTTGGTTCTACCATGAAGACCAGCTAAGAATCATCTCCCATCTGGTTTATGTACCATATCCCATTGGTATGCTGGTAAGTGCTTAATAAGCAGTTCTCTAGACAAAAATGTCCTGATTTGTAGCATCTTTGAGTTTTTTATCTGACTTGATGGCAGTGAGTTTTTTGTTTTTTCAGTATATTCCCACCATGGCCAATTTTAAGGCACCATCACTGAATATGGAACTGGAGAGCGCTGTGCACAACCAGTTTTGCTAAATGGGTACAAGCTGGCTCCAGCACACCACTGTCTGATCCTAAAAAGTTTGAGGCAACTGGCATTGTAGATAGAGCTTCATCAGCTGGTTAAACATAGTCCTAAATTAAATCCAGTCTTTCACCTACTTAATAGTTGGGTGATCTCCCCAAGGTCACTCAATCTTAATGAGCTTCATTTCTCATTTGTAAATCTGAGAGAATTCACATAGCTCTCATAGAGAAGGGTTTGGGAACACTAAGAATAAACCAAAAACCAAACCTACCACCATCGAGTAGAAAGTAGGACAGAGTAGAACTGCCCCATAGAGTTTCCAAGGCTGTAAATCTGTACTGAATCAGAGTGCCTCATCTTTCTCCCACAGAGCAGCTGGTGGATTCAAACCACTGACCTTTTGGTTAGCAACTGAATGGCTTAATTACTGTGCCACCAGAATTCCTGGCACATGCCCTTCCCATTTTCTCCTTACTGGCCCACTAGCAGGCTGGGGAAGTTTCTTATTCCCTCCTTCTTATTCCTTAGTTCTCTAAGACTCTTTCTGAGTCTGTTGGAGAAGGTGGGTCACAGAAGGGTTTGGGCCCCAGGTAAATTTTGAGGTTTGAGGAAGTTGGTTAGTGCTTAAGAGCAGGACAAACAGAAAAAGTGTAAACTGGGTGATTGTCCTGAGGATATATCTTTCAAAGGATGAAAAATTACTAGATTCCACCTCAAGGATAGTGTTCTAGTTATATTGGTCTTTGTATCTATAATATCTGGTACAATTGTGTGTTATATAGTAGCTAAGCAATATATAATTGTCAGATGGATGAATGAGTCAATGAATGAATGAATTATGAATGTGTCACCCAATAAACGAATGTAATCATCCTTGGAAGAAAGGTTGGGCAATCTACTTCGGTAGTGATACTGTCTCGGAAACCCAAGAAGGGGTTGTTATGAGTCGGGTCCGACTTGATGGCACGTAACAACAACAACAACAACAATCATCATCTTATAGGCAACACAACAGTGATAAAGAGGCTGGATTCTGAACAGCCTGGATTTGGATCTCAGCTATGTCCCTTTCTAGCTCTACTTGGAATAATTAATAACTAAGGAAACTAAGCTCACCTCCTTGGGAGCTCTGGTAGCGTAGTGCCTAAGGCACTTGACTGCTAACCAGAAGGCTGGTGGGTTTGGCTGGTGGTTCAAACCCACCAGCCACTCCTCGGAAGGAAAGTTGGGCAATCTACTTCCTTAGTGATACTGCCTCGAAAACCCAAGGAGGGGTCTCAATGAATCGGGTCCGACTCCAGGGCACATAACAACAACAACAGTTCAATCCATAATAATTGGTGTTTTGAAACCAAAAAAGAGTTGGATCAGACTGATAGCAATGTTTCCTTGGGTTTCTGAGGCAGTATCACTACCGAAGTAGATTGCCCAACCTTCCTTCTGAGGAGTGGCTGGTGGGTTTGAACTGCCAGCTTTCTGGTTAGCAGTCAAATGCCTTAGGCACTACGCCACCAGAGCTCCCCTATAAAGACTTACAGCCTTGGAAATCCTATGGAACAGTTCTACTTCTATAAGGTCACTATGAATCAGAATCCACTTGATGGCGGTGTGTTTTTTTGGTTTAGGCATAGTGCTTTTCCTTTATCTTGATCAGGATTCAGTGTCCCCAGTCAATTGGAGGACTTGCCATTCATCAGTTCTTGGAAATTTTGTTTGGTATTTCTTTTTAACATTTTCTCTGTTTTCTGTTTCTAATTCTTATATTGGATGGTTTTCAAATGATCTGGATTAATATTCATTTTTCTGTTGATTTTTCTTTTATACTCTCCCAGTGTATTTTTTCACTGCACCCTGAAAATGCCCTTAGCAGGATCTTTCAATTAATTGTGCTGCTCTTCCACTGATTTGAATTCATGGACTATTAGGCCCATCGATTGAGCCTTCACAGCAGTTGTAGAATATAATTTCTTCCTCATTTTTTTTTAGCCTGTTCTTATTTAATTTGTATAATATTCTCTTTTTATCTTTCTGAAGACATTACCTTGACTTATATTAAAGAATTATTTGCTCTTTTAACTATTTTCCTGGATGTTCTGTTTATTGAGTTGTGCTTTTTTTTTTTTTTTTTTTTTAAATAATAATGAATTTCCACAGTGTTAGGTGTTTCTTGCTTATGCACTATTTTGTATGAGAGTTCCATATTCTATTTCCAGTGGATGAAATTCATTATAGGGGCAATCCTGTCTCGAGTGATGGTGGGTACTGAAATGATAGATATATTGCAAGGTGGTATGTATGTCATAGTAGTTCTTTTTCTAGGCATAAGTTTCCTTCTTCTTCTTCAATGTTATAAGTTACCTAATACATTGTTCTTTCTTTCCTGACCTGGCATATATAGTCATAATTTTAGCCTGGAGGTAAATGTCCTGTTGGCTGTTACTTGATACAAGTAGACATGGGATGTGATGGTCCAGTGGAGTCAATTCATCTGGACATCCAGAATATATATCTTTAATTAATTTCTCGGGTGTTGTGCCCTTCACTTACTGACTCCCTTCATCCATTCCTTTTAATTTGAAGTTTCTCCAGAGCCATTGCCACCTTTCATAACACTTCTCTTACATGGTTTGAACAATGTTTCTTCTGTTACCCAATCAATGCATATATTGTCTTTCATGGATTCCTCATGATTATTAGTATACATTTTTGTTTTATGGGTACTTTTATAAATAGCTTATAAATGTCTTTATAATATTCCTCAGCAGGAGGTTGTGTTCAATCCATCATCTTAATTCAATCTCTTATTTTCCTTTTATTATGTGTTCTGGAATAGTTTAAATAGCATCAGAATTTATTGTTATTTTAAATCTTTGAAGACCTTGTTTTTAAAAAAAGAAATCCTCTGGGTCTGAGTTTGGGGTAGAGTTTGACCTACCTATAATATCTCTCCCTTGAATAGTAGTCTATAGTTTGGTCAATGTGATCATTTGTATTTTGCTAGAAAACCATGCCTTTCATATAAAGCTTTCAATCTGATATAAATTTGACATAGTAAATTCTTATAATTTTAAATGCCTCCTTTATAACTGTAGATATGTCTTCCAAATAATCTTTACTTGTGCAATGAGTAACTTTTAGGGCAGAGATAATCCATCTTATTTGCTGTACAGTGAGCACAGTGTTCTCTACAATATTTGTTTAGCTCTCTTTTAATCCCTTTCAAAATTCTCATTGTACTAGCATTGGTTATGCTTCAGGGAACCAGACTTTTTTGTCAACACCAGGTGTGTGGCTAATAATTCACTTTTATATATACTACTCACCTTTAAAGCTATGGCTATTAATAAGAAGTAAGGAAAGTTAAGATGTCCTCTTGTTTATTCAGTTTTATAATTATATCATGTCCTGAATATGTTATTTGTACCCTTGTAAATTGTTAGATTTAGTAAGCTTTTAGATTCTCCAATATCTCTTGGATACATGCTCCAGGAAAACAACAACAACAACAACAACAAAACAGATGTATCCCTACATGATAAGATATAATCCAAAAAAAACCCCCAAACTCAGTGCCATCAAATTAATTTGACCTATAGTGACTCCTCCTTCGGTTTCTGAGGCTGTAGCCCTATGAACGTAGATTGACCAATCTTTCTTCTGAGGAGTGGCTGTTGGGTTTGAACCACAATTCTTCTAGTTAGCAGTCAAATGCCTTAGGCACTATGCCACCAGAGCATCCATAAAGTAAAATAGGAGTTACTAATAGCCATTGCACATCATTTTTCTTTTTTGAATATTTTATTGTGTTTTAGGTGAAAGTTTACACAGAAAATTAGGTTCTCATTTGAAAATTTTTGTACAAATTTTCTGTGACACTGGTGTGGTGGTTATGTTTGTGTGTCAACTTGGCTGGGCCTGGTTGAGTGGCTGGGCAGCTGGATGTAGTATTCCCCATGATGAAACTGGTAATCAGCTCCATGGTAGGATCTACCACAAGCAGCTGAGTAGCTGCTTTGGGTATGTGGTCTGCTTCCTGTATATAAGAAGCAGATTTGGGAAAGGTCTCTAGCTTATGGCATGCTTGGACTCTGCACGTAGTTGTGTCATTCAGCAGCCTGTCATACTTTGCCGACCTTGGGACTTACAGTAGACTTGAATTAATGGCCTACCATGTGATTTGGTAACATCAGGACTTTGCCTTTTTACTTGTCAACCTTGGGCTTGGCAACCTCAGCAGCCAGCAGCTGTCTGAGTGAAGAAAAACCTCTAGCTTCAGTGGGCTGGGAGCTAGAGGCAGAGCTGTAGCCCAAGGCTGAGAGGCTTTCACCCCACCCCTAGGGCCTGGCACTTGGAACTCAGACTTAGAGCCTCCAAACTGTAAGAGAATAAACTCCTGTTTGTTAAGACTATCCCATTTGTGGTATATCCTGTCAGAGTGGCACTAGGTAACCAGAACAATTGATTACAATTTTCACAATGTGTCAGCATTCTCATTATTTCCATTCTGTTCTGTTTCCATTTGTGTAGCATCCCTGCCCCTCCTTGCTTCTAATCTTTGCTTTTGGGTAAATGTTGACTATGTGGTCTTGTATAGTTGATTATATAAAGAAGCACATTCCTCACAGGTTATTGTTTATTTTATAAGGAAATCTATTATTTGACTGAAAGGACACCTCCAGGAGTGGCTTCAGTTCCAAGATAAAAGGATTTCTTAGGGTGATAGTCTCAGGGGTCCCTCCAATCTCTATCAGTCCAATAAATCTGTTTTTGTTTGTTTGTTTGTTTGTTTTGTTTTGTTTTTCAGGGATTTGTGATTCATTCTACATTTTTCTCCCATTCTGTCTGGGACTTTCTACTGTGTCCCTGGTCAGAATGGTTAGTAATGGTAGTTGAGCACCATCTAGTTCCTTTGGTCTCAGTCTAGAAGAGGCCGTGGTTTGTGTGGGCTTTTATGTCTTTGAATCAGTTTCTCTTTTGAGTCATTGGTTTCTGTGGTGGTTAAGATTGTGTGTCAACTTGGCTGGGACTGCTTTTGGGTGACCGGGCAGCTGGATGTAGTTATTCCCCATGATGAGACTAGTAAACAACTCGATGGTGGAATCTACTGAAGCAGCTGAGTAGCTGCCTTGGGGATGTGGTCTACTTCCAGTATATAAAAAGAAGCATTGAGAAAGGTCTCAAAAGCTTTATAACATGCTTGGACCCTACATATAGCTCAAGTCTTCATTCAGCAGCCTGTCATGTTTCCCGCTGATCTTGGAACTGTCTCTGGACTTGAACTGGCCTGCCCTGTAGTTTGTTAAACTTGGAACTGTGTCATTTTATTTGTTGACCTTGGGTTTGTCAGCCTCAATAATTTCCTTCATTCTCTGTTGCTCCAGATGAGACGGGACCAATAATTGTATCTTAGATGGCTGCTTATCTTTTAAGACCCCAGATACTACTCACCAGACTAAGATGTAGAATATTATCTTCATGAACTCTGTTATGCCAATTGACTGAGTTGTCCCATAGGGTATGGTCTCAAGTCCATACCCAGTGAACCAATCCTATAAGGTGTTTGGATATGTCTAGGAAGTTTTCATAACTGTGCCACCTATTGTACAGATACATGTGAATTTTTCTTAGCATTTTTGAAAGCATGCTATGATTTTACTTTTGATGGATACTCAGAATAATCATTTACAAAAGAACCTTAAATCTGATCTATACTTCTAAGAGTATAAACATTTCTCTTTTTTCTCTCTGCTGTATAGAATCTTTCAAAATCCACTTCTTATTAATCGTTTTCTCTACCATTGTATTTTTACAGAATTCCTTACATCTCATCTAAGAATTTTTCTTCCTTACTGATAAGCTAGGTTTAATGTTCAAACCTACAAGTTATTAGCTACTTGACTGTAGGCAAACCTCTTTGACCACAGTTTCCTCACTTGCAAAATGGAGGAGTAAAACTTGTGTTTTCCTCATAGGATTGCTGGAAGATAATGAAAGTATTTGTTAGATTGGCACATAAACCAAAACCAAACTCACAGCCATCGAGTCGATTCTGACTCATAGCAACCCCCTTTGGGTTTACAAGGTGGTAAAGATTTATGGAAGTAGATCGCCCAGTCTTCCTTCCATGGAGTGGCTGGTAGGTTTGAACCACCAACCTTCTGGATAGCAGTCAAATGCTTTAGGCACTGAAGTTGGCATCAAGATATGTTAGGGGATGTTGTCAGTCATCATCATCATCATTCATCACCATCATTATTCATGTGCTAATTGCTTTTGCCCAACATCATGCAAAAAATCCAGCTCAGACTTGCAGTAAGTATTGGGGGGAGGTTGCCTATCACAGGAAAGTGATGTTAACACCTATCCTATTGGCCTTTGTTACAAATATCTCTGTCTCTATGCATTTTGTCTTTAGCTGGGCATTGCTTACATGGGCATCATCTGCGCCTGTTTGTGGTTCTCCTGGAAAGTGTGCTTCTAAAACCTGCTTATTCCCTCCTCTCTCTGGAAGTGATAACCTGCCAACCTCTGAGTGCTAGCAATTTGCAAGGTATTGATTCACCTGACTCTTGCACTCCCTCCTAGAATGCACACACACATTGTAAAACTTGTTTCTTCCTTTATACAATTGGATTTCTCTTATTTCTATGTTCTGACAATAGTCCAATTTCGATCCTTGCCCCAGAATTTTAGTGCTGTATTTTCTTTTTAAACTAGTTCTTTCAGCACTGATATCAGCTAATGCCCCAAACCTATCTCTACTGATATCAGTAATACCCCAATCCTATCTCATGACATCAGCTAATACCTAACCTCATCTTCACTGATATCAGCTAATGCCTCAAATCCCTTTCCATGTGGATTGGGGTGGAGATAGGTTTGGGACATTAGCTGATATCAATGCTGAAAGAACAAGTTTAAGAGGAAAACAGCAATAAATTTCTGCAGCAAGATCACAATTATAAAAATAAAGTATAAAGATAACTTTTTAATATTAAACTTTAGTTAGCAAATTATAATAGGTAACATTTCTGAGTACTTAAAATGTACTATTCACTATGCTCAGTGTTTTTCTTGGCTTATACCATGTCATCCTGCCAAACAAGTCTTAAAGTAGTTTTTACACTTATCCCCATTTTATGGATGAGAAAACAGACTTTGATGGATTGAATCACTAATTCATGGTCACACACATCTATTGAGCAGTGAATCCTGGACACAAGTCTAGGGTTTAAAAGATCTGATACATTAAACTTCCTTTCCCCTTTTGAATTCTAAACCAATGAAGAAAAACAAAATAGTCAGGAAGATGAAGAGTGAGAGATTAGTTCTTTTACTGCTAAACATTGGATTGGAAGATATGGCTTAGATATGCAGCAACAATTGGATTCTTACTTTTTAGTGTTCTTCAGTTTAGACCTTACAATAGCCTACCTATTTGATTCTGTAGTGGAAACACACATAACCAGCTTGCTGCCTTATACTACTCTAGGGTGGAGATGGGATAAAGAGAGACTAAATCTCTCATCTCTCTCTCTCTCTCTCTCTCTAACATATTTATTTATTATTGATAGAAACTGGATTGTAGGCTCAGGCCTGCTCCATCTTCATGATCAGTTGCAAATCAGACAGTTTTGAACCATGGGAGTTTTCCATGGGCTGATTTTTGGAAGTAGATGGCTAGGCCTTTTTTACTACTCCATCTTAGTTTGGAAGCTCTGCTGAAACCTGTTCAGCATTATAGCACCACACAAGCCTCCACTGACAGATGAATGGTGACTCCACTTCTATTTACTCAAAAGAAATGAAGAAACATACCAACAAAAACATTGTATGAGAATATTTATAGATGTATACACTACCAGAGGGGCTACTGACAAGGAGGAACACTTACCTACAGCTGATACTCTGATTTGACTTCTAGCCTCCAAAACTGTGAGACTAAATTTGTTCTTAAAAGGCAACCACTTGTCTGTGAGGTATTACTCTGTGTCTGTCTTCTATTGTTTCTGTATGGATTTCAGGTATTTTGTATCACTAGTGTCTGTGCGGGAGCTCTGGTAGCGTAGTGCGTAAGGCACTTGATTGCTAACCAGCCACTCCTCAGAAGGAGATGGGGCAATCTAATTCCGTAGTGATACTGCCTCAGAAACCCAAGGAGGGGTCATTATGAGTAGGATAGGACTAGATGGCACATAACAACAACACAACAACAGTGTCTGTGCAAGATTAGCCTCACCCGAATCTATCTTTGGTCTAGAGTATACTCCTGTTCACTGACTCCCATCTGATCTTCTCAGGTGTTTATGTGTTTATCTGTAGCCTGGTGTTTGGTGTTGATGGCAATGCAGCGTAATCCTTCACAGACAATCAGATACTATGGGAGAGAGATCCAATAGATTTACTGTCTCAGGACCGTAGTACTGGGGGACACCAGACTCAATTGGCACAACAAAATACATAAAAGCCTTGTTCCGCATCCCACATTGGTGAGTAGAGACTGGGGTCTTAAAAGCTTCCAAGCAGCCATCTAAGATGCAGCTAATGGTCTCTTAGCATTTGAAGTGAAGAAGAATGCAAAAAAAAAAAAAGAAAAGAAAAGAAAAAGAAACCAAGGGCATTTGGAAACAATCAACCACAGGACACAATGGCTCTCGAGACCAGAAGAACTAGATGGTGCCCTGCTACCAATGCCAACCACTCAGGAAAGGACCAAATCTGGAGATTCTGGATAGAGTGGAAGGAAAAATATGGAACAAAATCCAAAAACTCAATAATGACCAGAATTACTGGTCAGATGAAATCTGGTGAGATCCCCAATACTATGGCCCTGGAATACATTCTGCATCTAGAATAAAATGCATTCCCAGGGGCTGGCTCTCAGCCCAATAGTTAACAAGATGCACACACAGACCACTCAACCCAGGATGACGCACCCACATACTCTATGGTAATACATCCCTTAGAGCAATAGACCACGGGACACCAGAGGACCAGCATTCAAATTGAGGAAATATGAGTCGGGGCCGACTCAACGGCAAATAACAACAACAACAACAAGACAAACAGGAGTGCATAAATATGAGGGGCATGGGGGGAGGGTTACAGGTGCCTTAGGGAGGGGAGGAGACTGGGTTAGGGTTGGATATGGTAAATGTGGAGTGAAACTAAATGTGCACATAACGTTGAATGTAAAACAAGCTTATTTATTTTTTTTTTTTTTAAAATGCAACTATTTGTGGTATTTTTGTTATAGCTCAAACCCACTGCCATCAGTTGATTCCAACTCATAGTGACCCTATAGGACAGAGTAGAACTGCCCCATAGAGTTTCCAAGGCTGTAAATCTGTGGAAGCAGACTGCTTCATCTTTCTTCTGCGAGTGGCTGAAGGGTTGGAACTGCTTACAATTTGATTAGCAGCCCACAGTACCACCAGGACTCTTTTTTGTTATAGCAGAACTAGGTAAATAAGAAAATGATCAAAATGGTATCCAGCAAACTGTAGAGGACAGGAGTAATGAGAATAGAACAGAGTTTTTGGGTGAAGAATTTACTTGAGAAGAATGTTTAAATGTATTTATTTTATATGTTGTTGTTGTTAGGTGCTGTCGAGTCATCTCTGACTCATAGTGACCCTATGCACAGCAGAATGAAACATTGCCCTGTCCTATGCCAGCCTCATGATCCTTGCTATACCTGAGCCCATCATTGGAGCCACTGTGTCAATCCATCTTGTTGAGGGCCTTCTCCTTCTTCACTGACCCTCCACTTTACCAAGCATGAGACCCTTCTCCAGGGAATGGTTCCTTCTAAAACATGACCAAAATAGGTGAGATGAAGTCTGGCCATTCTCAGTTCCAAGAAGCATTCTGGCTGCACTTCATCCAGGACAGATTTGTTAGTCCTTTTAGCAGACCACGGTACTCTTAGCATCTTCTCCAACACACAACTCAAAAGCATCAACTCTTCTTCAGTCTTACTCATTCATTGTCCAGCTCTCACACGCATACGAGGCAATTGAAAATACCATGGCTTGGGTTAGGCACACCTTTGTCTTCAGGGAGACATCTTTGCTCTTCATCACTTGACAGAGGTAATTTACAGCAGATTTGCTCAATACAATACGTTGTCTGTTGTCTTGACTGCTGCTTCCATTGGTGTTGATTATAGAACCAAGTAATAGAAGTCCTTGAGAACTTAAATCTTTTCTCCATCCATTGTGAAGCTGTTTATTGGATCAGTTGTGAGGATTTTTGTTTTCTTTATATTGAGGTATAACCCATACTGCAGACTGTAGTTTTTAATCTTCATCAGTAAGTGCTTCAAGTCATTCTCACTTTCAGCCAGCAAAGTTGTGTCATCTGCATATTGCAGTTAATGAGCCTTCCTCCAATCCTGATGCCATGTTCTTCTTCATATAATCAAGTTTCTCAGATTATTTGCTCAGCATACAAGTTGAATAAGTATGGTGAAAAGATACAACATTGACACACTCCCTTCTTGATTTTGAACCATGCCATATCCCCTTATTCTGTTTGAACAACAGCCTCCTGATCTATGTACAGGTTCCTCATGAATACAATCAAGTGTTCTGGAATTCCCATACTTCTCAGGGTTATCCATAATTTTTTATGATCCACACAATCAAATGCTTTTGCATAGTCAATAAAACATCAGTAAACATCTTTCTGGTGTTCTTTGCTTTCAGCTAAGATCTATCTGACATCAGCTATGATATCCCTCATTCCACATCCTCTTCTGAATCCAGCTTGCATTTCTGGAAGCTCTCTGTCAATATACTGCAGCAATCCTCTTTGAATTATCTTCAGTAAGATTTTCCTTGCATGTGATATTAACGATATTATTCAATAATTTCCACATTCTGTTGGATCACCTTTCTTTGGAATGGGCACAAACATGGATCTCTTCCAGTCAGTTGGCCAGGTAGCTGTCTTCCAAATCTCTTGGCATAGCCAAATGAGCCCCTTCTGTGGAGCATCTGTTTGTTGAAATGGGTATTCCATCAATTCCTGGAGGCTTTTTTTTTTTTTTTTTTTTTTTGCCAATTCCTTCAGTGCAGCTTTGGTTTCTTCCTTCAATACCATTGGTTCTTGATTATATGCTACCTCCTGAAATGGATGAATATTGACCAATTCTTTTTGGCACAGACACTCTGTGTATTTCTTGCATCTCCTTTCAATACTTCCTGCATCCTTCAATATTTTGTCCATAGAATTTTTTAATATTGCAACATGAGGCTTAATTTTTTTCTTCAGTTCTTTCAGCTTGAGAAATGTCAAGCATGTTCTTCCCTTTTGGTTTTCTAACTCCAGGTCTTTGCATGTTTCATTATAGTAATTGGCTTTGTCTTCTCAAGCTGCTCTTTGAAATCTGTTTAGCTTTTTTATCTTGTCATTTCTTCCATTTGCTTTATCTACTCTCCACAAAAGGGCAAGTTTTGGAGTCTCTTCTGACATCCATATTGTCTTTTCTTCCTTTCTTGTCTTTTAATGATCTCTTGCTTTCTTTATGGATGGTGTTTTTTCCACAATTCCTCTGGTTTTCAGTCACTGGTGTTCAATGCATCAAATCTATTCTTTAAATGGTCTCTAAATTCAGGAAGGATATTATCAAGGTCATATTTTGGCTCTTCTGGGCTTGTTTTGATTGTGTTCAATTTCAACGTGAATGTGATATGAGCCTTTGATGGTCTTTTCCACAATCAACTCCTGGCCTTGTTTTGGCTGAGGATATTGAACTTCTCCATCACCTCTTGCCACAGATGTAGTCAATCTGATTCATGTGTACTCCATCTGGTGAACTTCACATGTATAGCCATCATTTATGTTGTTGAAAAAAGGTATTTGCAATGAATATGTCATTGGTCTTGCAAAATTCTATCATGTGATCTCCAGCTTTATTTCTAACACCAACAGCTTTACATTTTGCAAAATTTTATGCACTTTATCAATTTGATAATGTAGATACTATCATTTACATTTTCTAAGTGAGAAAACTCAGTCTCAGATGGGCTATGCAACTTGAAGAAGGAGGAACAGTTAATAAATAGCAGGGATGCCAATGAAGTCTAAGCTTTTGTCTCCCAGTTTATTTCCCTTTTTTTTCTATTCTGCTATTTTGGTTAAACATTTTAGATGGGCTTTTATTTTGTTAAGGGGCTCTGATGGCACAGTGGTTAAGGACTCCATTGATAACTGAAAGGTCAGTGGTTTGAACCCTCCAGCAAGTTCTTAGGAGAAAGATGTGGGGGAAAGACAAGGTAGTCTGTTTCCATAAAGATTTATAGCCTTTATAGTTCTACTCTGTCCTATAGGGTCGCTATGAGTCAGAATTGATTCAATGGCAATGGGTTACAGGATCACTATGAGTCAGAATAGACTTGACGGCAATGGGTTTTCTATTAATTAATGTAAATCCTCTTCTTCATCAAAGCTGGGAAAGGTGCATTTCTCAATTCCTTGCTTTTGTCTGTAGATTCTGTGTCCTTAGTTGCCCCTGGAGTACTTTGTTAATCCAGCTCAATCCCAGATTTGTATGTACATGTGTTTTTAGTTGTTGTTATGTGCCGTCAAGTCCGACCTGACTCATAGCGACCCCTCCTTGGGTTTCTGAGGCAGTATCTCTACGGAAGTAGATTGCCCAACCTTCCTTCCGAGGAGTGGCTGGTGGGTTTGAGCCACCAGCCTTCTGGTTAGCAGTCAAGTGCCTTAGGCACTGCACTACCAGAGCTCCTGTATGTACATAAGCTTATGTATATATGTATATGATTTGCTCAGAGTGTAAGATTGCTTTCCTTATCAATTGTGTCTTGTATGTATGTATGTTGTCTTTGACATTCATCTTCCTATAAATTCTAGATACCACAGATTTTGTCTTCAAAATGTTATTAGTACAAATGTGAGAGATACCAAAGTTTGGATTTAGTCTGGGAATTTGGTTCCAAAGTTTGGATAAAACCAGCCTTGGTTGTATCAATCTTAGACTTTGGATGTCAGAATAGGCTAGATACGTGTTTAAACATAACATCTGTATGGTTGATAATTATATCATCTCATGGTTTACTATCATATCTAACCAGTATAACAATGTAATAGAAGCATAATATATTATTCAGATTTATTGTTGATACCTTCAAATATAAATGAGCTTTCTAGTTAATAATCAGAATGACAATCTATGTATTTTATATGTGAAATGTCTCACAGACATTGAAGGATGAATGCATATTCATTGCAATTAAAAAATGAAGCAAATAATGAATTATTGTGAAAGCTATTCATTTTATGCACCAAAACAGTTAAGAATTTTAAAATAAGTGAGTAAATATAGACTATAGGTTGGCAGTTAATACAAAAATTAAGAGAAACCATATTAGCTGGGTAACTTGAGAGAATTATACTTTTTCCAGTAAAAATATTAGAATAATAAAAATATGATTATGCCACAATTCTAACTTTTATGATATTATTAAATGTATATGAAACAAAATGAGCTTTAAAAACTGTATTTAAGTTTTAGTTATATAAGTCCACTCAGGCCATAATTCTTTCAAGAAAAATTTATTTCGGAAATTCTTTATGTATGAGTAGTCTTCAAATTATAATGGGGTTCCATTCTGATCACTCCATCATAAGTTGATTCTGATGTAAGTTGAACACTTCATTTTTGTATTTTTTTTAGTTTTCATTATTATTGCCTTTTATTAAGTCTGATTTTTATTTGTCTTTGAGGGTAGGAAACATTACATATAAACTTACAAATATATTTTAATATACACATACATACATAAGAAATATATAAATCACAAAAGTTACTTTAATGAAGAAGAGTTGTACAACACTGGCATTTTGTCATTTTTGATAATAACTCCACTTACGGATGGTTCTGTATTATCTGGATTATCCCTGGGAATAGGGATGGTGTTTCTGGTCAGAAATCATATTTTTATTAGTATGATCCTTTTCTTTTTCACTTCAAATATTTTATGGTAGCATCTCACTGTTTCCTGAATAGAACTATTTACTTTAGCAAGTGATCTGCATTTGGATCCATGTTTTCCAGCAACTGAAGTCCTTGATTTAATTTAGAAAACTAAATCTATATGGCAGTGTTTTGCACAGTAAATTATAAAACTGAATATCTGAGCACAAACATCTGAGAATGTTAACACCAGTAAATTATGTGCTGCAGCATTGTATGTAGTACTTATTACTAATGATTATTGTTGTTAGATGCTGTCGACTCATAGTGACCCCATGTACAACAGAACAAAACAACCTGGTTCTGCTCCATCCTCACAATGATAAGCTGTACAAAAAAAAGGATGGTCATAAGTGTGGTTCATACTAACTCGAATACATCATAAATCGGTGACTGCAAGAAACTAGATATAATAAAGGATATAAAGAGTAGAAGACAAAAAGAAAGTGTGAAAGAAAAACTAGGTTTCTCCAGCTTTTTTGTTCTTCTACCAATGTTGATGGCTTATTTAGTCTCAAAAATGCATAGTGTAGTGAGTGCAAGAGTCATAGACCAATGGACAGAGCTAAGCCAGTGTTGCTCCTGTGGTAAAACGACAAGCTTGAAAGCTTGAAATTTCCCTCCTGAAAATTCAGCGATAAAATTGCAATAATAATAATAATATATTTTGTTACATTTTCAATACTCCTGTATCCCAGAAATTCCTTCTGTGATGACAGTTTTCAGCTTTGGTTCGACTTTAGCCAAATATCGATTCCAACATTTGACTTTGGGCATTTGGCCAAAACGTGTACCTGTACTTCTGGTACAAACTATATCATTTAGCTTTGGCAACCATATTATTTCCTTAGTAGTGGAGTATTGATCTTCATTAAACAATATTCCTAATTTGCAGTTTAATGAGTTATGGGAATACGTACTATTGTAGTATCTATTTCTGTCAGCTGAGTGTGGATTTCTGCCAAGGATATCAAATAAACTGAAAACAAGACAAAACAAAACAAAAGCTAAAAATATAAAACTTTATAATTTTCGTAGGTGTCAGGTATTTGAAGAAATCCATGATACCTTAACCATAGAGATAAGCCAATTGAGAATCCTCCAAGAGGAGTGGTGGTCAGGAGATAGAAGTCCTAAGGCCAAGACTCATAGGAGAATCTACCCTGGAGCCAAAACTCAAACATTTGAAGGGCAAGAAATCCAAAGTGTATGTTTCCATTTTCTATGGCCCTAAGTCTAAAGAACTGTCCCTGAATGGTGCAAATGGTTAATGTGCTTGGCCGCTAACCAAAGATTGCAAGTTTGAGTCCATCCAGAGGCTCCTTGAAAGAAAGACCTGGGGATCTACTTCCAAAAAATCCACCACCTGAAACCCCTGTGGAGTAGATTCCACTCTGACACACATGGAGTCACCATAAGTCACTAGTGACATGATGGCAATTGGTACTGATCAAAGCCAAAAGAGAAAGATCAAGAGTCCAGTTTTAGACATATTAAGTTTCAGATGTCTTTTAAACATTCAAATAAGCTGTCTAGTTAGCATTTGAATATGCTAGTCCAGGAAGGAATTGGAGGCTGGAGACATACATTCAATAATATCCTGAATGGTATCTAAAGACACTATATGGAAAAGATTACCAAGGGAGAGAACACAGAAGAGAAGAGGGCCTAGGACACTCTAAGAATTACAGATCAAACAGATAAGGAATAAGCAGCAAAAAAAAAAAAAAAAAAACCCTAGCAAAGTCACAGTAGTGACTTGTATATCAAGGAGGAGAAAGTGTCAAATGTTTGTGAAAGATGTGGTGACATTCAAAATATTTGACAAACAGCATGGTAAAAGAAATGAACGCAAAAACGTATATATTAACAATCTGAAAGAAACTGCCCTTTAGTCTTTAAATACACTAAATGAAATATAAATCTGTCACGTGACATAAAAACCAACTGCAGTGGAGTCAATTCCAACTCATAATGACCCTGTGGGATAGAGTAGAACTGCCCAATAGAATTTCCAAGGCTATAAATCTTTAGAGAAGCAGACTGACTCATCTTTCTCCTGTGGAGCAGCTATGAGTTTAAACTGCGACCATTTAGTTGGCAGTTGAGCACTTTAACCACTGTGTCACCAGGGTTCCTTCACATGACATAGTTGTAGTGTAAATTGTTCATCAAACCATTGTAATAATTTCCAAATCACTTGTTAAGTTTTGGAAATTGTTGGCATGATCTTTTGAGGACTTTGTCACTAGCTAAATACTGCTTGCTTCTGTCTGAGTCATGATTTGATCAAGAAAACTGCATCACTGGTGACTCAGAGTATCAGATTAGCATCAACAGTTCTGATCATGGTGCTAAACTCTCAGTTTTTATTGAATAGCAGTTACTTTAAAAATGCTCTAGCCTCCCCAAATGTTTTAGTCCTTATGATACTAAGATTTTGTGCATTAAAAATATTTATTATCAACTAAATCAAGAAAATCCTTTTGGAAGGTTATATTTATTTGGGTAGAATATGATCTTCTGGGCCAACAAGAGGCAGAGTAGTGTAGCAGTTAAGAGCACAGACCACGTGGCTGGGTGACTGTTTTTGAATAATGAGCAGGTCATTGATGTTTCTGTGAGCTGATGAAGGTATGAGCCTGATTGAGAGAATGTGAGAATTGGTGACTTGCTCAAGGAATTTTGCTACAAAAAGAAGCAGAGAAATGAGGTGGGGAATGAAGTGTATCAGAGAGCGTTTTCTGAAAATGGGAGAATTAACAGCTTGCGAATATATTGATGAGAAAGCTCTAACAGAGAGAAGAGGCCTGCTTTTGTTTATTACCCAGTGGTTGTGTGTGGGATGTACCAAGACTACAAGTCACTTTTTTTCAGTGTTATTTTTTAAGTTTTCTTCCTATTACCTCCTCTGTGAACTACCAGGCATCTTGTCTACTGTTGTTTTTTTCTTCTAATTCATTTCTTGGCATTTTTTCCCCCTCTGTCTCTCTTTAGAGTGTAAAGTTTACTTGATAAATCAATAAGTACCCATGTAGCCTGCAAATCCTGAAAAACCATGCTCTTTTCTCTGCCAAGAGACCAGCATTTCATTATCTCAAGCCATACCCCAGAAACTCAAATGCCAACTGTAATACTAGCTTTGTAGATAGCTTGCTTGCTGGTTATGTTTGCCTGTATGTATCTGGAACTCATAAGTTCTGCAAATGATTAATGTGCTTGGCTTCTGACTGGAAAGTGGGAGATTTGAGTCCACTCAAAGGCACCTTGGAAGAAAGGCCTGGCAATCTACTTCTGAAAAATCAGTCATTGAAAATTCTGTGGAGCTCAGTTCTGCTCCAAAACACAGGGGGTCACCATAAGTTGGAATTGACTTGATGTGTGTGTGTGTGTGTATTTATTCCTCTCATTGCAGAAAAAGATTTAACTGACCAGCTATTGAACTGATTTTTCCCCTTAAACCCCAGCCCTTAGTTGAAATGAAAAGTACTATCTACCGAAACGCTCAGTTTTATAGTCTTATAACATCTTTCTCTAGAATTCTTCCCTCCTACAGGAATGAGTTGAAATGATTGGGGATTGAAAGAGAGATAAGTCCTGTCTCGGGTGATCACATCCTGGCTTCTTATTGCATCAGAGGCAGTCCCCTTCTTGACTGCTTATGTCCATCCTATAGAAGATGGATTTCTTCCATCTTCTCTATCTGGTAGTTTGCTGTTCTTCTTGGGCCTAGTAAGTGGTTTCCCCACACTCCATAATACTTGTGAATTCTCTTTATTATTCCCTGGGAGTTGAGATGCTATTTCTTTTCGAAAGGTCATAGAGGGAAGCAGTAGAATACAGGAGTTAAGAGCTCAAATAATTATACGAGACAGGGCTGAGTACAAGTCCCAGTCCTGCCACTGACTATGTGAGGCCTAACCCATTGCCATTGAGTCAATTCCGACTCATAGCAACCCTGTAGGACAGTGCAGAACTGCCCCCTTGGGTTTACAAGGCTGTAAGTGTTTACAGAAGCAGACTGCCACATCTTTCTCCTGACATATGAGGCATACACCTTGTAAATTGAGGACAAAATAATATATTTTTATTATGATTGTCGTGAGGATCAAATGATAAAAAGTAGTGAAACTTAGCTTTAAAAAATCCTAATTTACATTGAATAGTAAAACATAGCTACCTCATTATGAGTATCATGCCTAGTTTTGACTTTCTAAAATGTGATTTCTTCCCATGTTTCTAAGTCCTTTAAGTATAGCTACAATTCTCTAGGGCCAATAATTTGTTTCCATAAGGAAAACATCTTTATTAATATGATAGATTGCATTCAAAAGTATAGAATTATATATAATTATGATTAATACATATTTCATATTTTATAATAATATGAAATTGTCAAGGATTTAGTTTTGCTTGGATCCACAATTAACATCCATGAATGCAGCAGTATACAAATGATGTATAGCATGCATTTGGCAAATCTGTTGCAAAAGACCTCTTTAAAATGTTAAAAAGCAGAGATGTTACTTTGAGGACTAAACTGCACCTGATCCAAGCCATGAGTCAGGTGCCTCATATGCATATGGAAGCTGCACAATGAATCAGGAAGACTGAAAAAGAATTGATGCCTTTAAATTATGCCTTGGTGAAGAATATTGAATATACCAAGGAATGCCAGAAGAACGAGCAACTATGTCTTGGGAAAATACAACCAGAACACCCCTTGGAAGCAAGGATGGCAAGACTTTATTTCATGTACTTTGGACGTGTATCAGACTTGGTAAAGGGGATGGTCTGTGAAAAAAAGAGAAAGACCTTCAACACAATGAATCGACACCGTGGCTGCCATAATGGGCTCAAACATAGCAATGATTGTGTGAATGATACAGGACTGGCAGTGTTTCATTCTGTTGTACATAGGGTCACTATGAACTGGAACCAGTTTGACAGCAGTTAACAACAGCATATATCCACACACACACACATATGAGCCAAGAAAACCCTATGGGGCAATTTTACTCTGTCACATTGGGTGGCTATAGGTTAGAATCAGCTTGACTGCATCCCCAACAACGACTATATATATATGCAAATATACATATGCAAATATACATATGGGGGAGAGATTAATCTGTTTTCAGAAATGTACATTAAAAAAATCTGGAACTTAAAGTAATAATAAGTACATTACTTCTCTTATTTTTAAGTTGCCTTTTCATGAACTGAAGAGTTAACTACAGAGACTCTTTAAAATCTCTTCCCACTTTAATATTCAAATACATGCAACCAAAGCACCAGTTTTAATTTCTCTGAGGAAAGGAGATTTATGGGCTGAATGAAATGAAAGCCAGGGGCCTTGGTGGGTTCCACCACCTGTGTTTCTCCCGTCCTCATTGGCAGCACTGTGTGGCTGAACCAATTGTCAGTGCAGGCATAGCAGGTACTTGACAGTGTGATGTTCATCTCTTCTGTCCAAACAGACCTTTTGCCAGCTGTTTCTTATAAGGTCTCAGAATTCTTCTCAGTACAGCGCCGCAGCTACCCATTACCAATTAATTGGAGTGGACATGTAAATAGAAATCAGTTTCCCACCCTTGGATCAAAAGTATTGTCTCTGAGAATTTATGTTCATGGCATAGAGGAAAACAGTAAGTAGAGTTGTTTAGTTTTCTTTTACTCTCCAAGATTTCAACTAAAATTGAAACTAACATCTCCCTCCAGAGTTGATTCTTCCTGTACTGATTATGAAACTCATCATCTTCTCATTCTTAAGTTTTTCTCTCTTGAATTTGGGCATGCCATTCCTTATATCCGAGTCATGTGAAAACATCTTGGTTTTAGTCAGTGGGACAAAAAATTCTATTTTGATAATATTTCTATTGGAGACAGAAGCCCCATCTTCACCCCTTTGAAACTCTTTCTCTCAGTAAAGTTCCTAGAACTTTCATTCGCATTTTCCCCTCAAAATGGAGAAAAATGATTAAAAATTAAAATTCCCAGGGTAAAATATTGTTGCCTCTATTAGAGAGGAATTTGGAGAGGGCTGTGCTTAATCTCTGGCAATAAGTTTCAAGGATAGGATTTGAGGTTGTTGTTGTTGTTGTTATGTGCCATCGAGTCAAACCCGACTCATAGCGACCCCTCCTTGGGTTTTCGAGGCAGTATCACTACGGAAGTAGGATTGCCCAACCTTCCTTCCGAGGAGTGGCTGGTGGGTTTGAACCGCCAGCCGTCTGGTTAGCAGGCAAGTGTCTTAGCCACTATGCTACCAGAGCTCCTAGGATTTGAGGTAGTAAGACCAAAAAGAAGATATGTGGGAAAAAGTGGCTTTTCTGATGTTTCTCAGATTGTACCCTTCAGTCTTTATGGCAAGAAGTGGCAAAGGAGGTGCACCGAGGGAAACTCATTTTCTTTTAAAAAGAGAAGGGGTTCTTTGATTAGGACTCTATGGAAGATGTCCGATAGGATAAAAACAATCACATTCAGGAGCAGTGGCATTTAATAAAGTGATTAAGCAGTGACATTAAATAAGTTCTCAGGCCATTTCGAAGTGATTAACTTGGGTAGACAGAGGCCATAATTCAGTGGGGACGGAATATAGGGATGTTGTTCTTGATTAAAAATTGCAAGCAATGGTGGTAAAAATTTCACGAAGTTTTGTTTGATTGTCCTGGGCATTAAATGACACTGATTATTAAAAAGTCTTTTTCCTCCCCTCCACTGCCCCAGCCATGGGTGGTGAATAAATCTTATGGAAAAATGGAAATAAATGTAAGTTTCTGCTGGGTTGATGTTAGTCTTTTGCAGACACTTTTTGTTCATTGTCATCATCCATAGCCCTCTTCTATTTCCTAGGTGAATTTCACTGACCCAAGAATATTGATCCCATTTGCTAACATTGCCTCCAACATAGTGATTAAGTACCTACCTTCAGGGTTACTGGAGGAATTCAATGAGATACTTTGTGTAGAGGGTTTGGCAGAGTACCAGGCGTATGGCAACTGTTAAAAAATGTAAGATACTACAATCATTATCATGTTATTATTATGTTTTATCTTTTCTACCTAGTGGAAGGAGTCCTGTAGATTCTTTACCCAGTAGCTATGTCTACAGAGTTTCTGACTATGTTTTCACCCAGTGATAAAGTACAAGAAGTATACTTGAGTTTATCATTAACTATATTTGTTTGTAAGTAGCTCTGGTGGTGTGGGTAAGCATTTGGCTGCTGACAAAAAGGTCAGTGGTTCGAACCTACCAGCTGCTCTGCAGAAGAAAGATGAGGCAGTCTGCTTCCATAAAGATTTAACAGCTTTGGAAACCCAATAGGGGTCACTGTGAGTCGGAATTGACTCAATGGCAATTGGGTACTTGTTTTATTCACTGTGATTGAATAATGATAGATACTTGTTCCATAGATACTTGTTGAATGAACCTGACCTGTGCCGAATTTACAAGTGAATAAGAATTATATGGATAAAGTCCACTCAGCAGCATTCTTTCTGGGGAAGGGAAAGGAAAGTGAAATGACCCTGTTGGAAGGTAACTAGCAGTTGGGTGGTATAACTTACTACCTGTTATGGGTTGAATTGTGTCCCCCAAAATATGTGCTGAAATTCTAACCCTGTATATATGACCCTTTTTGGAAATAGAGGTTTTTCTTTTGTAATGTTAATGAGGTCATACTAGAGCAGTGTGGTCCTAAACCTACTCATTTCTGAGTTTTCAAAAGGCCAGAATAGACACAGAGATGCACAGATGCAGGCAAGGTTCCAAGGAACTCCAAGGATCCCTGGCAACATCAGAAACTAGGGAAGAGATTTACAGAAGGAATTCACACAGCCAAAAGCCTGATTTAGACTTTCAGTGCCCAGAGCTGTGTGAAAATATATTTCTGTTCTTTAAAGCCACCACTCAACTTGTGGTATTTCTGTTGTGGCAACAGGTAAATGAGGCACTACTCAAAGCAGGAATTCCAATCTCACTTATTTTTTGAGTGCTTATCATCTTTTTAACACCAGGACTTGAAAGTATAGTTGAATGCTCACCATTTTTCTTGAGCAATAACATTTTCTCTGAAAAATATGAGTGCATTTATTGACATATATTGATAGACCTTTGGACCACACTTGAAGCTTGGGCTATCTGTTTATTCTTTATACAGAGCACAGAACACTTGAATTTGAGTCATTCCTAAAATCTGGTCCTTATTCTTCTCTTACTGATGAGGCAGTATAGAGCTTGGGCTTTGGAGACAAATAAAGCTGGACTAGAATCAGAGGAAGCTCAAACCTCGGAGTCCCTTCCAAGGCCCTGGGAGCTTTGGCAATGTGTTCACATGATCATATATTGTGGCCAAACTTGCAAATAAAAGATGTTTAAATTATAATTAGCTAAGACTGCAGGCCCTTTCCACTGGGATTTTATGTGAAAAAGTAACCAAAGTGTAAGCAACAAATAAAAAGAAGGTAGAGATATGTGTTAGGCAGGACATTAATCAATAAAAATGTATTATTTTCTGGATTTTGCAATGTTTGGTATTTGTAAGCTTCCTAAAATTTATAATTTGTTATGATTTCTTTTTTTCATTCTATATCAATAGTCACTTTTGTATCTAATTTTGTATTTTTACTTTTGTATTCTTTTTTTCCCAGATGACCCCCAAAGGTCCAAGCCTCCTTCTCATCCCTGGTAGGAATCTAGCTCCACTCACTGTGATCTTGCACAACTCACTGCAACTCTCTGAGTCCCAGTTTAATCTGTAAAACAGCAATAATCTGTTTACCAGAACAATAGTATTACATAGCTATTTATTGTAAGGATTAAATAAATTGATACATGTGAAAGTGCTAATAAATATTAAAGAAATAATCATAATAGCTAATATTTATTAGCACTTTCACATGTATCAATTTATTTAATCTTCCCAACAAGTAGTTCTCATGGTGTAGCACCTAAGGCATTTGACTGCTAACCAGAAGGCTGGGGGTTCAAACACAACAGCCCCTCCTCAGAAGGAAGACTGGGCAATCTACTTCCATAGAGATACTGTCTTGGAAACCCGAGGAGGGATTGCTATCAATCGGAATCGACTCAACAGCAGTGAGTTGGGTTTTGTTTTTATTATAATTAATAATAATAATAATAATAATGTCCTCTTTCCCCAGAGATTCCCCATCTGTAAAGTGGATTTAATACACTGTATCTTACACAAGGGTTTTTCAAGAATCAAATGGGATAACTTTTACATTGCTATGAAGATGTGAGATTTTTCTTTTAATCACTCAAAGAAGGGTATGTGCATGGCCTATACACAACACTCTTCCTCTTACACACACCCACACACACACAGACATATATAGGCACACACACATACACACTCACTCACAAACATATAGATACACACAGCCACACACACCACAGACACACACTTATACACATTCACAAACATATGCACACTCACACACACACACTCCTCTTTCTAATCCCAACCTAGAATTCAAACTAATTGGTCTCTTTCACCCACATGGATGTCTTGGGTTGTTTCCATTTCAGCTGGTTAACCCACAGGGATGCTCTGGGCATTCTCTAGAGGTCAGGCAAACAGACCCTAGAGACAGACTGCCTGAGTTTGAATTTTGCAACTATCATGCCCAGATGTGAGACTTTGTGTAGATTACTTAATGTCTCTGAACCTCAATTTCTTCTCTGTAAAATCTGGGTAATAATAGTACCTACCTCTAGGGTTGCTCTGAGGATTAAATGAATCAATATATGTAAAAATACATATAAAATAAAACATATTAAATTTCATTTCTTCCATTTAACTAATACCTAAAAAGTGCTCCTTAAGTGTTAGCAATTGATTCTCTGTATCAAGTTACTTTCTGCTAGAGTGTCAGAGACTGCATTTTATATCAGCCCTCTCCCAGTTAAATGGATGAATTCATCTGGTCGGTTGAAGTATAAACACAGCTGATTGACTAATCTTGTTTTTGTTGATTTTGTCTCAAAATAAGGAAAGTTTTTAATATGTAAGAGGGTATTCATTGGCTAATTTTCTGAAATAAATCACTAAGCCTTTCTTTTTAGTTTGTTTTAGTTCACCATGGGTGACCCTGTTGGTATTTGAAATACTGGTGGCATATATTCCAGCCTCATAGCAACACTCAAACCACCACAACACAACAAACTGTTGTTAGAATGACTTAAATAAACTGATTCATTAAAAAGCGGTTGCTGTCAACTCTGACTCGTGGTGACCCCATGTGTGTCAGAACAGTCTACTGTGCTTCAGAGCGTTTTCAAGGGCTGATTTTTCAGAAGTAGATCTCCAGGTCTTTCTTGAAGGTGCTTCTGGGTGGACTAGAACTTCTAACCTTTTGGTTGGCAGCTAAGAGCATCTAAACCTTTGTACCACCTGGGGACCACTGATTCGTTGTTGTTGTTAGATGCTGTTGAGTGGGCTCTGACTCATAGAAACATATGTAGAACAGAACGAAACACTGCCCAGTCCTCTACCAGCCTCACAATCCTTGCTATACCTGAGCCCATTGTTGCACCCCCTGAGTCAATCCACCTTGCTGAGAGCCTTCCCCTTTTTCATTGACCCTCAGCTTTACCAAGCATGATATCTTCCTTCATGGAATGGTCCCTTTTGACAACATGACCAAAGTAGGTGAGATGAAATCTGGCCATTCTTGCTTCCAAGGAACATTCTGGCTGCACTTCTTCCAGGACATAGAAACATGTAAATGTAATTTAACATGTAAATTACTGTTTGAGGTTTTAGAACTAGTTCTTCTGGTAGTCCATGATACTTTCAGCATTCTACAGTAACACCACAACTCAAAAGCATGAGCTCTTCTTCAGTCTTCCTTATTCATTGTTCAGCTTTCACATGCATATGAGGCTATTGAAAATATCATGGCTTGGGTTAGGCGCACCTTAGTCTCCAAAGAGACTTTTTTGCTCTTTAACACTTTAAAGAAGTCTTCTGCAGCAGATTTGCCCAATGCAGTATGTTGTCTAATGTCTTGACTGCTGCTTCCATGCATGTTGATTATGGAACCAAATAATATGAAATATTTGACAACGTCAGTTTTTTTTCCGATTTATCATGATACTAATTATTAGTCCACTTGTGAGAATTTTCACTTTCTTTATGTTGAGATGTATTCCATACTGCAGACTATAATCTTTAATCTTCATCAGTAAGTGCTTCAAGTCACGTTCACTTTCAGTGAGCAAAGTTGTGTTGTCTGCATATCACAGGTTGTTCATGAGTCTCCCTCCAATCCTGATGCCACGTTCTTCTTCATATAGTCCAGCTTCTCGGATTATGTTCAGCACACAGATTGCATAAATATGGTGAAAGGATACAACCCTGAAGCTCTCCCTTCCTGATTTTAAACCATGCAATATTCTCTTGTTCTGTTCAAACAACAACCTCATGGTCTGTGTACAGGTTCCTCATGAGCACAATGAAGTGTTCTGGAATTCCCATTTTTCTCAACGTTATCCATAATTTGTTATGATCCACACAATCAACTGCTTTTGCATAGTGAATAAAACACAAGTAAACATCTTTCTGGTATTCTTTGCTTTCAGCCAAGATACATCTGATATCAATAATGACTGACTCATTAGAATGACTTAATTTGTCCAGTGCTTTTACCATAATGTAACCCTGCCACAAGTATCAGTAAGAGCCTGGTAAATTTGCCCAAGATGTTGCAGAAAGAATTCTCACAGCAGCTGACAGTTTGGATTAGAGAATGGGCTCCCGAAGGTCTATGATGACATTTTCACTCATCAGCTACAAAAGAAGGAAAATTAGGACAGGACAAATACTACAATTGAAATCCTTTAGTCTTTGATTATATTCTTTCTGCTTTGTACATTTTATGTAATTTTATTAATAATAGATGGCAATTTATTTTTCACTGCTTTATTTGGCAATGTAGCAAGTGGATCTTCCAGTTTTTTTTTTTTTTTTTAACAAATTCATGATTTTTTTTTTAACAAATTCTGGGAATCACTGGTCTAGAAGATTTTAAGTCTCCTTTCAATTTTCAAATTCTCTGGACACAAGCACTTTTCTAAGGATTTTTGCTTGTCAAGTATGCACTGGCATCCTGCTTCCTTTAACACCCCTGATATTTCCATGGAGCTCTTGAATCCAGATGGAGAAAGAAATGCAGGACTCTTCTCCATTCTTACTAGCACAGGGTCACAGGTAAGAAGACTTGGATAAGAAGCCATATTCTTGGATAAGAATTCTCAGTTCTGCCCTGGTGATGTGAGGGAAAATAAATCAGAAGCTTCTTTAGCATTTGAGCCAAGACAAAAGGAATGCTCAGGGGATAGAGAAAGTCCAGTGTGTTGGTAAATGAACCCAGCAAAGAGTTCTTGGCACAAGCACCTTCCTCCTATCTCTTACATGACACTCTTTCCTCTCACTTATTCTACCACTGTGAAAAGACAGAGCTATTTAATAATCAAGACCATCTTAAGGTGATGGACAACCAATTAATACTAACACTGGACTGAAATTTCAACCCCCACCCCAAACACTCTTTTTAATCAAAAGGACAGCCCTCCATGTCCCTTCCCCAATAGATCCTGGCCTCTATCTACCCACATTAATCACTTCAAGGTGGCCTGAAACTTATTTAATGTCACTGCCTAATCATTTTGTTAAATGTCATTGCCTTTGATTGGGAAGATTTGCTGTGTTTCTCATTCTTGTCCATATCACCCAGATCTTATTCTAGAGACAACCACTCTCTTTTAAAGTAGAATTGGAGATCCTGACTATGCACTGCCTCTTTGCCCTCTCATTAAGATCCTGGACATCTTGAAATGGGATGCATTTCTGCAAAGGTGCTGTTTGGTCACTGAAGGCCTCAGAAGGATTGTTGTGCATTCTTGTTTTGGTAACTGTGGAAACAGTGGAAAATTCAGCTCCTGCTACCTATTGCCTCTCCTATTTTCCTTGGTAAAACCAAAACCCCATTGCCATTGAGTTGATTCTAACTTAGAGTGATCTTGTAGGACCAAGTAAAACTGTCCCATAGGCTCTTTATGAAAGTAGACTGCCACATCTTTCTCCTGCAGAACAGCTGGTGGGTTTGCACTGCCGACCTTTGTGTTAGTAGCTGAGACTTAAACACTGTGCTACTGGAGTAACTTCTTCCTTGGTAGAGGTCACAAATATGAAAAACTGAGCTGTATGTATTTAAAAATTTTGAGAAAGCACTCAGTTTTGTGGCCTTTGGGTCATATATTCAGCTTTAATCTGAGAGGTAAGGCAGAATCAACTATTTTCAGTTACTAGAACAAGAATATATCATGTATCTTTTACTATCTATCTCATCAACACTAAATATATAAATATTGAACCACACATCTCTGTCTGACCTTTGGTGACCAATGTCACATGGCCTTCCAGCATCTCCTGCAGCTTTGTAGAGGAATCCCAGACCAAGTCAGGTTCTTTTTCCAATTTTCATCATAGCAAGTATCTTCATTCATGATTTTATCCTTGCCCTCCTCTTTGTGCATACACACACCCTAGTCAGTCTCCTTTTTCCTTAATCATTCATTCATTTACTCCAAAACTCATCTATTAAGCTTTTCTATGAGTCAAGCACTGGGGACTAGTAACACACAAGTCCTCACCTTCAAGGTGCATAATATCTTACATGTAAATACTGACATGTAAACAAAGAAATCAATGAAAGTTTCTTAAATGAAAGCTGTCTGCTCAGGGAACATGGTAGCATAAAGGATGAAGGTGTTGGGTTTATCTGAGGGTCATGGAGGGAAAGGTTTCATAGAGGAGGTGACTCTGGAGGTGGATTTTGGATGATGAGTACATTGTTCATCTAGTAGGTATGGGGGGCATTTACACTGTGTGTCTTTGCAGGCTGTGCATTGGATGGGGCTATGTTGGGGAGCTTCTTTGGAGGAACCTAGGCATGCTTGTCCCAGGGCTTGTTTGTGTACTGTGAACATGTGCGCATGTGTGTAGGTTAGAGCGTGGTGTGCGTTTCACAGCCTGATGTTTAGGAGCCTCTGTGCACATATCCAAGGCAGTATGTGAGGCAATGAGGCTTATTTAACATTCGCTAGGGGACAAATAAGAGAAAATTAAAAGAGCAATTTTAGGAGGGAATAATTGTTTTCCATACACCATAATTACAACTGCTTGTAAAAGCTGCCATCATAAACGAATCTGCCTTTTTAGAGTTCTCTTAAATTCTCTTGGTAATGAACAGACCCTAAAAGAGAGGAATTTAACCACTCCATATAGAGAAGCTGGGGTTGCACTGACCCCTGGTGTCTGCCTGGAGCAGAGGCCTCTAATTGCTGGCATGGAACCTAGATTCTTGGCTGGAAACACCTTAATCTTTCTTTTCCGGGCTTAGAAAGACTTGGGAAGCCTGTGGACCTGAAGTGAATCGTAACATCTCAGACGTCCTGGCTACCTGATGTCATTTTCTAACTTTTGTCTTCAATTCTATTTCTCCTCTTGTGCTCCCTCCTTCCACAGATGGGACCATTAGAAAGCTGATCAAGTCAGAAACCTGAAATGCCACTTATGATGTTTCTTTTCCTTCACTATCGTTCTCACACTCATACACCAATATCCACACAGACACTGAGGCCCATTGATTTTACCTCCCACATGTTTCTCAAATATGTTTTCTGCTTTAAGTCACTATGCCATCAACTCTCTTGGATTACAGAGCAGCATCCTAACAAGCTTCTCTGCTTGAGACTTGCTGTCACCAGGGATATCCCACTTTTAGCTTACTAAATTCATTCCTCAACTTACCTTTGATATGCTAGCAGAATTGTTGTTAATTGCTTCTGTTAAGTAACTGCATGAACTTGGGTAAACCACTTGGGTAATTTTCTCATCTATGAAATGTAACTTTGGGACAGTGTTTTTCTACCTTTTCACTCTAGGGACTTCTATTATTAGTGTCCTTATGTCTCTTCTCTTTCTCCTTGTACTAGGAAACATTTTCTATCAAACAAATTCATTGATTAAAGAAAAATGAATTTGTTACCCATCTTTTTCATCAAGACCTATTTAACTGAATGGGAGAATCTGGTCCACAGAAGATAACCAATGTTGCCATAAAGGTCATTCCAGCCAAAGGCAAAAAATGAAAAAACAAAACCTCTGATGTTTTAAATAGCCTGTACAGCCTTAACTCACTACTCACTGCTGTCGAGTCATATCTGACTCATACGACCCCTCCTTGGGTTTCTGAGGCAGTATCACTAGAAATAGATTGCCCAACCTCCCTTCTGAGGAGTGGCTGGTGGGTTTGAACCTCTAGTCTTCTGATTAGCAGTTAAATGCCTTAGGCACCATGCCACCAGAGCTCCTATTTAGTCATTTTTGGAATTTTGAAGATAGCATACAGTGTCACATCATAGGTCCCTATGATAGAGAGTGCCAAAGGGGCAAGGAGGCTGCATCTTCTGATCTCCTCTAATCCCACAAGAGGAAGACAGAATCAATAGCCCAAGGCCTATGCCTATGAGGTCAGACATGCCACCTCCCTCCAGCCCTTTCACCAACCCTGGCACCAACCGCCTCTCTGCTGGGTTTGATAATTCACTGCAGTGGCCACACAGAACTTACAGATTATGGGGTTTATTAGGGAAGCACCAGACTACATTTCAAGTGCAGGAATGTGCTTAGTCTCTTGCAACCAGCCATCTCACTCAGCAGCCAGCAATCTCAGTAGCACATTAGTCTCTCAGTAGTGAGTGTCTCTCGTGTCTCTCTCAGCAGAGCTTGTCTCTCACATCTCTCAGCTACAGGGAGAGAGATTTCTTCTGCCTCTAGGAGGGCTCCTTTTGAGCCTCGCAAAGTGGCAAACTAACCAATCCCAATGTCAGAATTCTATACACCTGAAGGAGAGAGAACTTCCAAGAAGATTGCTTTGTGCCACTCTCAACAGAAATACTCCAGGTGAATAACTTTAACAATCAGGAGCTCCTCAGTTGCTCATGGCAAATTCCACCATGGAGTTTACAAAGACTTATGGCTAGAAAAGAGAGCCACCATCACATTCATCCTGACTCCTGACAACCCTGTATGTGTCAGAGTAGAACTGTGCTCCATAAGGTTTTCAGTGGCTGTTTTTTTTTTTTTTTTTCTTTTTTTTTTTTTTTTTTTTTTTGGAGATAAAAAGATTGGTCTTTCTTCTGAAGAGCCTCTGGGTGGACTGGACCTTTAGCCTTTCAGTTAGCAGCTGAGTACATTGACAGTATGTGCCACCCAGAAGCTCCATGACATAGAAGAAACCACTGAAGCTGATGACCACTAACGTCAAAACTGCTCTGAGATTCACGTCTTCTCAGTCTCTCCTATCTTAAATCCTTCTCAGCATTTTCTAAAGTGAACATTCTCTAATTGCACCTGATCCATAAATAAATATTCCATCACCAATGCCAGATCTAATTAATTAAAGCTGGGAGGAGTTGACCATGCTACTTGTAAATTGAGCATATATGTGTAGAGAACTCAGAACAAATTAATTTTACATAGATTTAATGACTTATTATTTAATGCATGGTAATTACACATTTTTAGTAGGGTATAAAGAGTCTAACTAGTGCTAAGTTTTACATTGCCAAATCAAATTTCTAATTTTTGCTTTCTTACTTTCTTGGCCTTTTAATATCTTAAAATTGTCATTTGCCTTTGATGCTGTGCACTATTCACTTTATTTTTCTTCATCATCAAGACCACCACCACTACCATGACATGTTTATAGATATTTTCAAGCAATGATCCATGTTTTCTAACCAAGAAGAAATCCTTACTTCCAAAACTCCTGTTTCCCCACAGTGCAAATCTGGCTCATTGAAGAGTCAGGCTATCCAAAATCTGTCTAGCCTATCTTATTGTTTTATGTATTTGTGTATATGTTTGCATATATATATATACATATATATATATATATGTTTCACCAAATGCAGTGTTGGATTATAAATTGGGGGAAATAGCTATAAAGTAAATTGAAGTACAAGTAGGAAAGTTTGAACATGGGCTAATATTAGATAAAATTACAGCATTAAAATTAAATTCTCTGGATACGATCATGATATTGTAGTTGTATAGGAGAAAGTCTTTGTCTTAGAAAATATATGTTAAGATACTTACAGTGAAGTGATGCAATGTCTGCAAATTTCATGTGGTTCTAAACATAAGAAAATTAGAAATGTAGAAATGAAATATGGAAAAGAAAAGAGGAAAAATATGTGTGCTTGAGTATCCATACACATTACATGCAGAGAGAGAAATCCAATGTGACAAAATGTTAGCAATTTTTGGTCATTATACTAGTTTATAAACTTTTCTGTAGGCTCAAAAATTTCAACATTTTATTAGGACAAAGTATCTTTTGAAGCACTATGATACTTGTGATTTCATACCATTTCTTTCCTTAAAACCCCAATTCCTCCCTGTTGTCCTTATCTCAGGAGGTAACTTCTTCCTTGCATTCAGTCAGAAGGGGCTGGGTTATGCTACAGTAACAATCTGAAAATCTCAGTAACTTAAGCCATCAAAGGTTCCTTTCTCCATCATGCTATGGGCCAATTTCAAATCAGTGGGAGCCATCTTTGTGAACATCTCATGTACTCTCATTCTTACTTCATAAAAGTCTAGCCTCTGAAGTGGACTTATTTCTCCTTTATTCTCAAAGGAAGCAATTTCTTTCCTTTTTTTTTTTTTTTTTTTTGTTTTAAGATAACTGCTTCCCATGAACTCTGGATCCCTCTCTCTTCTGGAATTTTGCTTCCACAACATGTCTTTCACAGCTTCAACCTCTTTCTCTTTATGTGCTCTTGTCTCCATATGTCAGAAGGCCCTATCTTTGATCCTGTTATTCCTTCTCATTTCCCCTCTTATTTTTGCTGGTAAACCACTCAAAATTATGGTCTTTTCAGATTTCTGCATTTCCTGTCATCCCAATTTCTGTTCTCGTGTAAGTGGCATTTGCTTCAAAAATTATGTTGAAATATCTTCTTTTTGCAAAATAAATAGTCTTTTTTTTTTTCCTCTGCTCCATTATTCTTGACCTCTGTAGCTGGTGCTATTGACTCTTCCCCCATTTTTTATATTCTCTCCTACTTTGATCTTGATAAACCTGATACTTTGGGGTTTTTCTCCTTTCCTTTGGTATGGATCCTTATCTTTCTTCTTCCATGATTTCATTTTTCTCCCATCTTCCCAAATGGGAGGATTTGCTAAGGACCTTTCTTTAGCCCTTCACCCTTCCTTCTTCTAAACACATTCTCCAGGTGCTCATCGACTGTCACCTCCAGCACATCACTGACCTGTACATCTTCAGCCCTGGTCTCACTCCTCCCTTTTCAATCTCATTATCCCAACTGCTTATGTAAATTTCCCATCAGAGTGATTTGCCATCGCCTCAAACTGAATATATTCTAACTAAAAGTTTTCATAATTATCACTCCAAGAGGCACCAGTTTTCTTTCCATCTCCCAGCTTAGTAGGATCTTGGCAGAATTCTTTGTCTTTTTCTTCTCCTGCATTCCTCATTCCTATTTCTAATATTCCAAGTCCCATAATCTTACCTTAGCTCTGCGTTTTCCTTTGTGTTCTTTCAGATGTAAGTCCTCCTTCAAGTATCTGAGATTACAGATATTCTCTGAGTTGGAATTTCTACTCCCTGTTCTTTGTTCTCTCCAACTCAAAAAACAAAACAAAACAACACAAAAACACCTCACTGCTATTGAGTCCATTCAACTTGTAGCAATCCCTCCTTGGGTTTCCAAGGTGGTATCTCTACGGAAGTAGATCACCCAATCTTCCTTCCAAGGAGTGGCTGGTGGGTTTGAACCACCAGCCTTCTGGTTAGCAGTTAAATGCCTTAGGCACTATGCCATCAGAGCTCCCTCCAAGTCATCTTTCAAATCACTACCAATCAAAACTTCCTGGTGACAATCCCTGACCAACCAACTAAAGAAGGTACGTTAGGAAGCAAAAATTATGATGGAAACTATATTGGGCAATCTACCTCTGTAGAGATACCACCTTGGAAACTCAAGGAGGAGTCACTATGGATCAAATTGACTCCACGGCAGTGGGTTTGGTCTCTTTTTTTTAATACCTACTGTACATATACTTACCTCATAATTCATTTATCTTTGTTTCCTAGTATTGTTGCACCACAAATATCAAAAGTAGGTGCTTTTAAAGAACAGATTTCTCACAGTTCTAGAGGCTGAAAAGTCCCAATCAAAATCTTGGCCATGTTGATTCTTTCTGTGGGCCTCTCTTCACTGTCTGGTGACTCCTAACAATACTTCATGTCTTTTTGCTTGTAGAAGGGTCCTCACATGGTGTCTGTATTTCCCCTGTATGTGTCTATGTCTAGTCTGTTGTTTTTATAACTCAGAAGGATTAGGTTTAGGATCCATCTTATTCTGGTGTGACCTCATTAATACAAGAAAACAGAAACCAAAAAACTAAACTGGCTTCCCTTGAGTTGATTCTGACCCATTGACCCTATGTGTCAGAGTAGAACTGTGTGCCACAGGGTTTCTAATGACTGATTTTTCAGAAGTAGATCACCAGACTTTATTTCCAAACAGGGTCACATCTAAAAATGCAGAGTCCAGGACTTCAATACATATTTTGGAGGGACACAATTTAATCCATATTAGAGTCCGATTGATAGAAATGGCAAATCCAGACCCCACACATTCGAATATAATTTGGCTTCATCCAACCTATTCTACTGCCCCTGACTCATCTTCTCCGGTCTTCTACCTGCACCCTTCCAGGTTCATTTCCACATTCTCTGCAAAGACTTATGCCTCTATTTGGGCTTTCCCTTCTCTCCTCTCTACTTCTCACCTTCTATCCTTCCCACCCTTCCCCTTTTCCTTTATTTTTCTGTGATTTTTCTTCACCTCTCCTTTCACATTCATCCTTGTCATCCTCTTTTTTCTCCTTTCTGCTTTTTCAAATCTTCATCCTTCTCTGAGACATCATGCCATTCCCATCTTCTCCATGAAGACATCTCTAACTGTTTGGGCTTCCACTGGATTTATCTTTCTTCCATGGTAGCAAAAATTAGTTGCAAATAGTTTGGTAGTTAACTAATCAACATATGCTAACATTTTCATTCCAACTAAGTCATGAGCTTTTTGAAGTTCTACATAGAAACTATCGCAGTGCTGGACACATGACAACAGTCAGCAGATATGTAAGATTTGAGTATCAGATTTCTCTGAGGTCTAATGGAAAGTATTGGTTATCTTTATTCTCTTTCCTTAGGAAGAATTATACACGTGCATTTCTGAAAATAATTATTTCTCCTTAGCCCAATATGGTAAAATTTGGTCCCTGAAAGAGTTGTGAATGGTTTTAAATTACCAGGACAATCCATCTCCTTGGAGCACCAACATCCATACCCTTCCATTGATACCCAACCCAGCATTATAGGAATATTTTCTATCTCTTTTCATACTTACCTTTCTCATATCTACCATTTTTACCATTATGATGATAAATAATAGGGCTTTCATTTACATTAACTCATTTACTCCTCCCCAACTCTTTTAAGGTTGGTAATATTGTTAAAGGAGTCCTTGAGGGGTGCAATTTGTTAAGCAGTCAACTAGTAGCCAAAAGCTTGGTGATTTGAACCCTCCCAGAGGCGCTTTGGAAGATAGGCCTAAGAATCTGCTTCTGAAAGTTCATAACCATTGAAAACCTATAGAGTAGCTCTGGTAGCATAGTGCATAAGGCACTTGACTGCTAACCAGAAGGCTGGCGGTTCAAACCCACCAGCCACTCCTCGGAAGGAAGGTTGGGCAATCTACTTCTGTAGTGATACTGCCTTGGAAACCCAAGGAGGATCGCTATGAGTTGGGTCCGACTCAACAGCACATAACAACAACAACAACAACAGAGGCGCTTTGGAAAATAGGCCTAGGAATCTGCTTCTGAAAGTTCATAACCATTGAAAACCCTACAGAGTAGTTCTGTTCTGCCCATATGGGGTTGCCATGTGTTGGAATTGACTTGATGACAGCTAACAACAACAACAACAACAATGTCATTAGATTGGTATATTATTGTGCTGCAAAAAATGATAGTGGAGCTCAGAGAACTTGAACTGGCTCAAGATTACACAAACAGGACTTAAAGTCAATGCTTTGTCTGTTTTTATATGATTCACATTACTTCAATCCTTCTATCACTTTAAGTTCATTCTGATTTTGATGCACTTCCTCTGGGCTTACACACTTTTCTTCTATCCACCAAAACATTTATTACATGTCAGAGTAATCATTAATTTATAAGTCTATCTCCCAGATTATACTGTGAGCTTATTGAGAGTACAGACTAAGTCTTATTTTTGTATTTCCAGTGACTAGCACAGGGTACTTTGGTTGAATGTAATGAGTGGGAGAAAATTGTGACTTGTCCTGCTTGTCTCTTAGAGAACTCAGGACAAGATTCAATATAGACTCTCCATAATACATCACACATAGTTGTTTTTTATTTTTTATTAAAAAATTACTTAAATTTTCTTCCTTATCCTCTTTAACCCCAGCAGTTCTGTATTCTCAGTGACACACATTTCATTGAAGTCTGAGGTCTAGAGTAGTAGTTAAGGCTCAGACAGATTTAAGGTCACATCTTCTTCTGCTAGTTATAGTTAGCTGTGTGACTGTGGACAAATTATCAATCTCCTGAACCTCAGTTTTCTCATCAGAAAACTGGGAATAGTGAAAATTCACAGAACTGTTTTGAGAATAAGATAAGATAATTTATATGAAGCCCTCAGCACAGGTCCTGTTCAATGAAGGTTAGCAACTATTATCATAGGAAGAGGTGATTGATGAATCTGAGGAGCCACTTGGGCTGTAGCATGGGACCCATTTATTAACCTGCGAAGTTTTTTACTTGGTCAAACTTAAGCAAATGATGTAGACAATGATTCAGATCATTTGGACCCTAAACTCTACTTTGATCTCAATAATTCTGAGTAGTGGCAGGGGAGGGGTGGGGGTGGGGGTGAGATGACCCCTGTAGGTCTTTTTAGCACCTCTAAGAGCTTTACAGAGTTGGAGCAAGGAGTTGCTGTTCATGTTTGTAAAGTGAGGCCCTCCTTCTCTCCCCTTTCCCATCTATCTACCTCCTGCTGCACTGTGTTCCTAGAGTGACAGCAGTGCAGTGTGTGTGTGTGTGTGTGTGTGTGTGTGTGTGAGAGAGAGAGAGAGAGAGAGAGGCTTCCTTAATGGCTTGAGCTGCTAACAGGTGTATGGAGGCAATGAAATAAAGCATCACTGTTATATATTGATGAAATACACTTAGCGCATATGTAAATCCATCTCCTGGGGCAAAGAGCCATATAAATATATTTAACATCACATTAAGTGCTGTTTATCACCAAGTGCAGGGCTTTGGATTTAGAGGAAAGGTGGGCTGCATCTCCATACAAATTGCCTCAGCTTTGCTTGATCTCTGGGGAAACACAGTGGCTACTTCCTTCATCATGAAGCAGTGGTGGCTCAGTGGTGGAATTCTCACCTTCCATGCAGGAGACTGAGTGTGATTCCTGAGTGTGATTCCCGGCCAATGCACCTCATGTACAGCCACCACCCATCTGTCAGTGGTGGTTTGTGTGTTGCTATGATGCTGAGCAGGCTTCAGCAGAGCTTCCAGACTAAAACAATAGGTGAAAAGTCCTGATGATTTACTTCTAAAAATCAGCCAGTGAAAACTTATGAATCACAATAGTCTGGTCCCCAACTGATTGTAGTGATGGCACAGAACTGAAGGCATTTTGTTATGTTGTATATGGGGTTGCCATGAATTAGGGGCTGACTTGAAGGCAGCTAACAACAGCACTTGCTTCATCACAAAGCACTGTCCCACGTAGTTCATTTGATAGGTAAGCAAACTGAGGACTAAGGAGATCAAACATAAGCCTGCATGGAGTCTGGATTGAAGGGGGCCTGGAGAGGACTGTAGCCAATGCCCTGAACTTACGTTGAATAATCTTTGGGATCAGGAAAAAAAGAACTACATGCAATTCCTAGTTCCACCAGTGTGTGAACTTTGGCAAATGGTTTTCCGTAAGCCTTGGATTCCTTTTCTGTAAAATAAAGACAATGATATCTCTTAGGTTAATTCAATTATTCATTGATTTGCCTGTGCTTATAGAGGACATATTATGCACCAGGCACTGTTGTTGTAAGAACTAATTGATATTACATGTGCAAGTGTCTGACCAAATACTGGACATGCAGTAGGTACTCAACAAACTTTGCCTCTTCTCTCAAGTCTTGCAGACTTGACTGACCTTTTTCCAGGGAAAAAGTCATACACTCAATTTTGGAATGAGTCAAATCTAGAGTATTCACTTTCTGACTTTATTCTCTATCTCTCCCCCAACACTCTTCCTCAGCCCCAAGAACTATTCCCTCAGGCACTTGGGACTAGAATACCCCACTAACTTTGACAGATGATCTTTGAGGGGAGAGAAATCTCTGACACCCCAGGCCTCAAATGACAGCACAAGGATATTCAAAATAATCCTGCTCGTAGTAGATAAAGGTGACTTGTCAGAAGTTGTTTTCAGCAACAACTCTTAGGAAGCCTGACAAGTGGGTAGCTCTACCATTCTAGGGCAGCTTGTGGTCTTTCCTCAAAAGTGAGAAAGATGCCAGGGTCACTAGGGAGAGGGAAAGCCTAGGGGACAGGTCAACTATGAGACAAGATCACCAAGAGTAAAGATGACTTGGGTGATGGAACCACATATTGTACTCCTCATGAATACTTACTTCCCCTTCATCCTTTGCATGGGCCTCCCCATTTACTCTGAGTGTCTTCTCCACCACGGCCCCAAGGACAATCTTCTGCTTTCCGTGCACTTTTCCCAGCAACATCCACATCTGACTTTTGCTAGAGCTCTGCTTCTCTTACCATCATGGCCTCAACCACTGAGACAAGTGCAGGGAAACAGAACAACATAATCCTCTTCACACCATTCAGTCCCCAAAGGTCCTTATTCAGAATTCTCCATTTATCTGGTCATTAGATCTAATTAAATCCCTCCAACTTAGAGCACTGATGAGTGGCACCACTTTTTCTCACCAATTAAAATAAAGGAGATTAAAGAATGCCCTCGACACTTTGTCCTTGTGAGGATGGTGGCAGGGGAGGAACACAGAAGCCTGTCCTTTATCTTTGAAGACAATGTTGATGTAATGTGAGCGCCTGCCAGGTAAACATACCCTTTGTGTGGCTTATCCAGCTGTGGCCATGATTGTGCATTAAGTAGTCTGCTGTCTCTTATAGAAATATCTACCTCTTTCCAAAGATGTTTGAACAGTTTAGACAAAGAACATACATAATGAGATAAATAGAAACTAAAAAGGGAAACCAAGATTGGAGAAAAAGGGAAAAACAAGTATGTTTATCCAAAGGATTAATGAACATATTTGTTACAGTTAACACAAAATCTGATTGGAGTGTCCTGGTAGCTAAGGCAAAAAAGGAAACATGGCTTACTAACATAGCTCTCATCATTTAAAAGGGGCAAGTGGACTTATTCCTAGGGAATAAAAACATATCCTAGGCCTCATTTCTAAAAGAAACTTCTCGTGTAGGGCTTCATATAGGAGACACTGGATGATAGATAATGTTTTCAACAATATTATTTAATACTCACTGTCTTGCATTTGACAGACAGGGTTCTGGCCAGAGGCATATCTAGGGTATGGCGGGTATGGCAGGTATGGTACATGCCCTGGGTGCCACTGAGCAGTGTCTATTCAACAAGAAAATTCCCATCACCAAATGTGAAAAATCATTCAGCAATTTAAAACTAACTGCCATAGACACTATCTTCCATAAATATGCCTCTGGTTCTGGGTGTCCAGGGCTTAGGAACAAGGTTTTCTTCTTTGAAGGGTTAATTTGCTCACATAGCGTTCATCAGGTTCTTTAAACCACGCTCAGATCAACTCAACTCACTGGGTCAAGCAGGGCAGAAAAGGGTACTGACTCCTCTACCATGTCTGTGCCCCCAACAATGTGCTTTTGAAGAACCTTGCTCTATAAAAACAGACCTGCCTTCTCTGCCCTACCCCACTCCCATGTTTGGTTCACTGAAGACAGTTGTCATGCAGAAACTGGGGTTTTGACCCTTCGAGAAGCTAGGGTAGGGCTCTACCCTGGACATCATCTCAGAGTGATTTTGTCTCTCTTCATTGCAGCATTTTTGAACCAGAGCTTGTTCTCCTGACCTTCCGGGTTCTGATTTACCATGGACATGTGTGGAAATGTTCTTTCGATGAGCTTTTTCAGGGAGCACTCAGGATGGGGTGGGTGAAGCAAGAGCAAGTTGATCTCTGCCTCACTAACCCAGAAGGTTGCTCCTTGCCAGGAAGAAATAAGGGGAGCCAAGCTTCCACTCAGCACAGGCCCACAGTGAAGCATGTTCTACCAAAGAAGATTCCTTCATGCGTACCCTTCCCCTGTTCTCATCTTAGACTTCCTCAAATGAGTCCAAAAGAGCGCCTTGGGTTCAGGATCAAGCTCACAGTCTGCATGCTCCTCTCCCGTTCCACACCATCTATAGCACTCACAGCTACTCCTCTGGCTCTGCGCTTGCCCAAACCCATATACCCTCTTTGTTCTCTAGGTCCTGTTCAAGGCTACTTCCAAAGAACTGCCCTTTTTCTCTTCTTGTGTTCCTGTCTCCAATCAATACCCAGCCACTCCTCTGACTCCTGACATTGTTTCTCACCCATAGACCCTGAATTTCTCCCTGAACATTGGACTAGCTTCCTGTTCCTGTCTGTGTGATCACCAGGCAGTGTCTATAACTAGTTGCTATGGAGTCAATTCCAACTCATGGCTAATCCATGAATGGAACTGTGCTCCAGTGGGTTTTTAATGGTTGATTTTTTGAAAGCAGATTTCCAGGCCTTTCTTCTGAGTTGCCTCTGAGTGGACTCGAACCTCCAAGCAGCCTGGCATGTTAACCATTTGCATCACCAAGGGACTCTGGGTATTGCCTCTGTTGTCCTTGAAACCTCCTCCTGGTTGTCCATAAAAACAGGAAGCCCAGTTATTTTTCTTCTGACTTAGACCAAGCTCTATTGTGACAGAACATATTTCTGATTCCAATTCAGGGGTCTTCACTATCACAGCAAACAGGGAAGAATCAAAACATAATAATAACACAAGGAAGAGGTCTGTCTGTAACAGCTGCCCTTGACTATTGTTATTCAATAGTCCTCTCCACTGGCAGACAAAGCCCCCCAAAACTTCTCATGTCAGCCTCTTGAACACAGCTTTATTTCCTTGCTCATTGTGATTTGAGTGGAGAATTTGAAAATGTCTTTGTGGAGGGAGATCAGAAGGAGCAGCTGCTATTCATGGTTTTCTTGAATCAGAGTATGTATTTGGTTATCCAAGAGAATGTTCTTCCTGCCAGCTATAACTTGTGTGTCTTTTGGAGGCAGGCTCCTGAAACTCTCTCAGTCTCATTGCTTGATGGGCTTCAGGATTTAATGAGATTATGCATGTGTAGTGTGTAGCACAGCTCTCTGGAAGCCAGTTTCTTCTCTCTGGCCCACTTTCACTTCTCCCTTCCACTCATCCTGTTTCTTCCCCTGCTTCTTGACCCACCCTGAGATCATGTGCAGATAGAAGTCTGTGCTGACAGTTGTAGTAGGAGCAACATTTCCAAAGGGGGCGCTCTAAGACCAGGAAAAAGGCCTTTGGGGAACTTGAGTGTGCATCTGTGAGGATTGTGTGCTGGTACCTATGGCTGGACATTTAAAAAATGACTTTTATGAAATCTTTGCCTTGATATGCTATCAATTTTTCCAGATGCCTTTTCAATATCTGTCTACAGAACTGTATGAAATTACAGTACATTCTACAGCTGGGTGGATGATGATATGGCAGCTAGAGACAGACATCTCTCTGGCCTTGATGAAATTAGGTAGAGACAGACTCCTGGTAGTGGCCCATTCTGGGGGCTGCCAAGCTGCAAGCCTCCTGAATGCATGACTCTGAGTCCACCTCAAATGAGAAGCTACTGTAGTTGTTGCCCCTTTTCTCCTTCCTTCCCTCCTTCCCTCTAGGCCTGCTCCCTCTCAACTGCCCCAACCTCCTAGACCCCCACCCTCACCCCCCAAGGAAACAGATCTAGGCTTCAGGCTTTCAGGCAGTGCATGTTGAGAGGGTGGCCCAGCTTTGTTCTCCTCTGAGAGCAAGGGCCTTTCAAGATAGGATAAGGAGAGAATGAGAGGCTGAACAGCTTCCTTTAAACCCTCCTGGAGGACAGTATCTTTCCTATAAATAAAAACCAGTTGTCGTGGAGTCCATTTTGACTCCTGCCTACTGTACTATGTGTGTCAGAGTAGAACTACGCTCCTCCACAGGGTTTTTAATCATTGATTATTCAGAAGTAGAGTGTCTTCCCAGGTGTCTCTGGGTGGATCTGAACCATTTGCATCACCCAGAGACTTTCTATAATAAGGAACCTAAACTTACCGGTCTTTCAGAGTGTGGTGGGAAGGAGAAAGATATATGTCCAAAGGGCTCCCTACCTCACACCATTTATTACCTTTCTGGAGTGTGCAGGCAGGTGGAGCTTATTCCACCAAGTTCCTGAGAAAAAAGGACATGAGAAAAGTGAAGAGTACCTGACATGTAGTTGTCACCCATATGGAATGAGTAAATATGTCTATCTGAAATAATTAACCAAAAGCCTCTCTTCCTGTGGGTCTCTACCTCTATGTGGGAGGACTGGAGGCTTTGAAGGGAAGGATCTACTAGGAGACAGCTTAGAAGGGCCCAGAAGTACTTCTAAACTGTCACTTCTATTTCAGCAAGCAGAGTCTGGAAGCTAGGGGAGGATCACTGTGCCAGCCCAGCAGCCTCAGAAATTGGGACTCCTGTTACTGCTTCCTCTGGCCCCTGTTGGCTGGCACGAGGGATTCCAAGAGAAGGAAGGTCCTAAGCATGTGTTACAACAACCTGTGTGCTGCTATTTAATAGTGCTTGTCATCTTGTCCATTTTGTCCACTTACCAAGTCTGTTTCCATCGAGCCCTCAGAGTGGGAGGCTGCAGAGGCTCCCATCAGTGGCTGATAACAGACGGCCTTGCGTGAAGCAGAGGAAGTTAAGAAGCTTTTCTTTGCTGTTGTGGAGAGACCTCTGGCTCCAGGCAGTGCTCTCCAAGGGCAGTGTAGATACTGTCAATTACAAATCTGTCTTTCAAACTCAGGAGTGGGCTGCAATGATCTGTCTGCCTGTGAGTGTGCTCATGTGTGCAACTCTGGGTAGAGCCTCAGTGCAGGTAGCCAGGTGGGGCTTGGCCCTAGGATATACCTGATTTCCCCTTTTAGACTTAATTCACTGCTGAGTTAACTGTCAAGATAACATCTCTCTAGAGGATAATGTGTCCTATCCAGGGTGGTTCTACTTAAGGGGTGTGGTCTTTTGGCCATCTACCATATTTGTAAATCATTCCCAATCCTGAATATCTTTGAGCTCTGGCGGCCTAATGCCTAAGGGATTTGACTGCTAACCAGAAGTCTGGAGGTTCAAACCCACCAGCCACTCCTCAGAAGGAAGATGGGGCAATCTACTTCTGTAGTGATACCGTCTTGGAAACCCAAGGAGGGGTCACTATTAGTGGGATCCGATTGGACGGCAGTGAGTTTGGTTGGACCCCAGAGGTTCCCACCCTGTACTGGTTCACAGCACCCTTTGTCTCTCAGTAGTTTTTCATGGTGTCCTTAGACCAAAAGAACAAAGAGTTCCATTTTTTAAGTAGCTAGGATCTCTGGTGGTGCAAATGGTTAAGTCTAAACTACTAACTGAAATGTTGGTGGTTCAAACCCACCTGGGATGTCTCAGAAGTAAGTCTTGGTTATCTGCTTCTCAAAAGTCACAGGCTTGGAAACCCTATGGAGCAGTTCTACTCTGTATGCATGGGGTCACTATGAACAGGAATTGAATTGATAGCAACTCAAAATAAGAGTCAAGCAATTTTTTAAAAAAATACTTTATTGAAATATAATTTATGTACAGTGAAATACACAAAACTAAAGTGACGTGGAACAATGCATTTTCTTTTCTTTTCTTTCTTTTTTTTTTTTTTTTGCAGTGTTCCTTCCCCTCTACTCCCACTCCTGGTAACCAACAAAGAAAATTTCCTTCCATATATAAACCTTTCCTTGACTTTTTTTATTAAAAAATTAACTAATACTATTCCTTGGAAGGAAGATGGGGCAATCTACTTCCGTAGTGATACTGCCTCAGAAACCAAAGGAGGGGTCATTATGAGTCGGGTCTGACTCCACGGCACATAACAACAACAACATGTTGTCTTTCTGTGATTGACCTATTTAACTCAGCATAATGTCCTCTAAGTTCATCCACGTGATGTGGTGTTTTGCAGGTTGTGATAGTTAAGGTTGTGTGTCAACTTGGCTGGGCCTGGTTGAGTGGTGGATGAGACTGGTAATCAACTCCATTGTGGAATCTACTGTGAGCAGCTGAGTAGCTGCCTTAGGGATGTGGTCTGCTTCCTGTATGTAAGGAGAAGCCTTGGGGATAGTCTGGCTTATGGCACGCTTGAACCCTGCATGTAACTGTGTTGTCGTTCAACAGCCTGCCATGCTCTGCTGAGCTTGGGACTTTCAATGGACTTGAATTAATGGCCTACCATGTGGTTTGGTAACATCAGGACTGTGCCTTTTTACTTGTCAACCAGCTGTCTGAGTGAAGAAAAGCCTCTAGCTCCAGTGGGCTGGGAGCAGGAGGCAGAGCTGGACCCCAAGGCTGAGGGGCCTTCACAGAGCCCCTAGACCCTGGCACTTTGAACTTAGACCTAAAGCCTCCAAATTATAAGAGTAAACTCCTGTTTGTTAAAGTCATCCCATTTGCAGTATATTCTTGTCAGAGTGACACTAGGTAACTAGAACACAGATTCTACATTATTCTTTAATGTTGCATCGTTTTCCATTGCATTTATGTACCATAGTTTGGTTATCCAGTCTTCTGTTGATGGACACTTAGGTTGTTTCCATCTTTTTGCTATTGTAAATAGTGCTATGATGAACATGGGTGTGCATATATCTGTTCTTGTCCAGGCTCCCACTTCTTTAGGATATATACATAGTAATGTGATTGCTGGGTCAAACGGTATTTCTAATTCCAGCTTTTTAAGGAATCACCATACTGCTTTCCACAGAGGTTGTATCATTTGATGGTGCCACCAGCAGTGTAGGAGAGTTCCAATCTCTCCACATCCTTGCCAGCATTTGTTATTTTCTGTCTTGTTGAACTTTTCCCTTAGTGCTGGGATGAGATGGTATGTCCTTGTTGTTTTGATTTGCATCTCTGTGATGGCTAATGATCATGAGCATTTCTTCATGTATTTGCTGTCTGTCTGAATATCCTCTTTGGTGAAATCTCTATTCATGTCTCCTGCCCATTTTTTAATTGGATTATTAATATTTTTGTTGTTGAGGTGTTGGAGTTTCCTGAACATTTTGGAAATAAGTCCCTTGTCAGATATATTGTTGCCAAATGTTTTTTTCCCAATCTGTAAGTTCTCTTTTTTCTCTTTTGGAGAAGTCTCCTGAAGCACATAACAATTTAATTTTTAGAAGGTCCCATTCATCTAGTTTATCTTCTGTTGTTTGTGCATTTTGGGTTATGCATGGCAGTCTATTTATGCCACAAATGAAGGCTCCTAAATTTGCCCCTATTTTTTCCTTGAAGAACTTTATAGTTTTAGGTTTCACATTTAAGTCTTTGATCCATCTGGAGTTAGTTTTTGTGTATGGTGTGAGGTATGGATCTTGTTTCATTTTTCTGCAAATGGATACCCAGTTTTCCCAGCACTATTTGTTAAAGAGACGATCTCTTCTTCATTTAATGGATTTCAGCCTTTTGTCAAAAATCAGCTGACCATAGGTTGATGGATCTATTTTTGGATTTTCAATTCTGTTCCACTGGTCTATGTGTCTGTTGTTGTACCAATATCAGGCTATTGTGACTACCGTAGCTGTATAGTAGGTTTTGAGATCTGGGAGTGTGAGACCTCCTACGTTTTTCTTCTTCTTCAGTAGTGCTTTGTTTATTCAAGGTCTCTTCCTAAGAATCAAACATCTTTTCAAATATAAATGACCTAGCAACATAGTAGCTGTTTGAAAAATATAAATTTAAGTAAAAAAAAAAAAAAGGCTTTTTTCTTTCTTGAATAATCATAATGACTTACTAATGGTATGTGTGCACCTATTAGGTATTGACAGCCTCTCATCTTTGGACACCTCATCACCTTCACTGCCTATTTTGATTTTTGTGCAAGTTTTGTTTTTTCCCACAGCAACCTTTGGAAACCCAGCTTTGAAAAGATATAACCTCATTGATAGGAAATCATGAGATCTGTAGACTACCTTGAGCTAGTTATTTTCACAATGTCCAATAAATATTGAAGATCTCTATGTTTCCCTTCAAAATTTAAAATACTTGTGGTGTTCTTGGAGCTCACCGTGGTGTCTCAGGGTACCTCAGTGCAGCATTAGGAAATGGTGGCCTTCTCCAAATAAATATATTGTGTTGCCTCATGTTGAAAAGAGTGAGCTAGGCTACCAGGTGGATTGGGGACAAAGATTGTGGGGAGACTCCTAAGATTAACCCATGTCTTTACTTTTTCGGGAAATATTCTTGGGCTATGCTCATTACATAAAGAGGCATTTCTAGAAAGAATCATATGCTGGGGTCTTTCCTGCTGAGTAGCACTGGGCACTTGCATGGGTTGGAAGGCTGGGTTCATAGGATCTTGCCTTGTACCTTTTGGCCACTTCTCCAACATGCTGCAATCTGAATCCACTGCTCCTGGCTTCCATCCTCCCTTCCTTCTTTCTGCAAATGTGTATTGTGCTCCTCTGATGGAGACAGAACACAGTAATGAAAAGCCGGGGCTCCGGAGCCAGACTGCCCACCATTTTCTACCTGTGTTTGGGTAACCTCTGAGCTTCAAACTCTACATCTGTAAAAGGGGTTTAATAAAATGTGTCTCATAATTTGTTTGTTATGAGCTCAAAGTCACCTAAGAGAAATTAGAATAGAATTTGCTATTATGATCTGCAAGCAGCTCAACACACAGCTGTGAGCAAGACAGGTATGGTCCCTGCTTCTACATGGCTACAGTCCAGGGGAAAGATAAATATCAAACTAGTACTTGCCTGAATGAGTTGATTGCAATTTTGATGAGTGTTATTAAAGAGTTTAGAATTCTATGCAAATATGTAACATGGGGACCTGATTTAGATAGATTGGGGGAGGGTTGTCTAAGAATTCTTCCCAGAGTAAGTAACACTTAAGACAAATAGAAGTTAGGTATGCCAAGTTCTAGTAGGTGGAAGACATGTGGAAGAGGGTTCCAAACACAGGAAACAAGAGACTCAGGTTGATGTCAACAACAAAGAGGAACCAGGGGTTGGAGCGGAGGGGAGCAAATACCACAAAAATAAAAAAAATAATAAATAATTTTAAAAAGAACAAAAATGAGAGTCATTCAAGAGGAAGCTGGAGAGTTAGGCAGGGGCAGAATCATATAGGACCTTGTTAAGAAACCAAGATTTTTCTAGAATAATACTACTCACTGCTGTTGAGTTGGATCTGGCTCATAGTGACCCAACCTTCCTTCCGAGGAGTGGCTGGTGGGTTTGAATTGCCAACCTTCTGGTTAGCAGTCAAATGCCTTAGGCACTATGCCACCAGAGCTCCCTTCTAGAATGATAGGAAGCCATTAAAAGTTCGAAGCAGAAGAGTGGCATGCTCTGATGTTTTATAAAAGATCACTCAGGCTGCTGAGTGGAGAACAGATTTAGATGGCCAAGAAGGAAAACAAAAAGACCAGATGGGAGTCTGTTGATAAATCATCTGGGTGAGAAGAGAGGTGGTGGCCCTAAATATGGTGGCAGTAGAGAAGGGGACACATTGGAAAGATCATTAGGGGCTAGAATGGATGTGATGGATTGGATGTGGAGGAAGAAAGAGGTAGACAGGCAAATCCTCAGGAGATTTCCCAGAGCAGCTGGGTGGAAGGAAGGGGGGCCTGGGGACAAGGACCTTGATAGAGAGAGAATGTCCAGATTTTGTATTGGACACTAGGCCCTAGGTAGTATGTGAATGAGCCAGAAGGCTCTGCTCTCCAAAAGCACTCTCTGCAAATGTCTCTTCTCACTCTCACTGCGGTTGAGTCAGCTCCTACTCATAGCGACTCCTCCTTGGGTTTCTGAGGCAGGGTCTCTACAAAAGTAGATTGCCCAATTTCTTTCTGAGGAGTGGGTGATGGGTTTGAACTGGCAGCCTTCTGGTTAGCAGTCAAACATCTTAGGCACTACACCACCTAATTATCTAAATGCTTCTTAGATAATTGAATTAAAAGAGAATCTCTGTGTTTCTCTTCTGAAATTTCCAGATAACTGTCTGTGGTCCTCCCTTTATTTTGTACCAAGGTCAGCATACTGGGGTTGGAGGATGAGAACCTTTGCCGCGGCAAAGAACCCACTGGGGCTTTAGAGTTCTTAAGTGAACTCAGGATGTATTTGGAGTAATTAAAAACAAAGTTTATCATTATGCTGTCCACAAACAGGCTTGTCTAGATTTGCTGTCAGTTCCTGCCTCCCTCTCTGTGTAGCCATCTTTCTTTCTTGTATTTAAGGAAAAAAAAAAATGTTTTTGATATTAATTAAGTTACATAGCAATATCCTTCCCCTAATTAAAGTGGAACCCTTTCACAGGATGCTTTGAAGCATGGCTCTGTGGATGTAAGAAACTTTTCATCCTCTGCCAGAGCTCTGCAGTGTCTCTTCATATTGTTCACTTCAGTCAGAATAAAACTTTTTCTGATAATGAAGGGAAGAGATTTAACTTTTTCCAGATATCATACAGTCTCACAGGTGAGTCTGGGAAGGAGTCCAGTAAGCTTCAGGGCTGGGAGGCAAGTGAGGGAGACAAGAATGGGAATGGGAGGGGTGGCTGGAGCCACTTTGAACCCAGCAACATTGGGAGAGTCACAACCCAGACTCTGGGGACTGCTCAGTGCCATCCACAACTTTTTGCTATGAGCTTTGATATCCCCAAGGGAAGAAGTAGTGGTTTAGTTATGGATCCTTCAGTTCTAATTTCCAGGGGACAGTATATGTGGTTTGTCTGCACCCAGATGACCCAATCAGAGTTCTAGATATGAATCAATGAACAATGACCTGAGGAGCAAGGGGAGAGAAGAAAGAGAAGAAATGGAGCATGGAACACTGCAGCAGCAGGGAGAAAATCAGGAAAAGAAGGAGGAATTCAGCCTTCACCCTGAAAACACTCACTTGGCCAGGGAGCCATTTCTAGCTTTCCAAACCCTGCTGGTTCCTCTGATTTCCTCTTTCCCTCCCTCCAAGTTTCCCTCTTTCAAACCCTTCTGACTGCTCTGGAGGTGGGGAGAGAAAGAGAAGGAGCTTTGCCCCCTCCCTGCCCAGGAACCAATTTCTCATGAAAACACCCTAGGGAGGAAGCAGAGGCCACTGGTTTTTATCTGTGAATCTTACTGTTAGTGTTTTCCCTGTAGGTATTGACAACCAGTAAAACACACATCACAGACAGAACTAGAAACGGCCCCTGTGTGTCCACCTCCTCCCGCCAAGATGCCACCAGTCCTGAGTGTCAGACACTTAATTGGATTAGTGCTGTTTCTCCAGCTGTCTCAAGGTGTCTCCCAAATAGCTCTGAAACCACAGACAAAGGCAAACAGGAGAGGCTGGGTCTCTCTTCAGGAAGAGTGTTAGGGAGGTAGAGACCTAGTGCAGCTCCCTTCCTCGGGTCCTCATCCAGCTGTTGCCCATCTCCTGACCAGGCCAAGGAGGCAGAAGCAGGGCCCCAACAGGAGGCCTCAGCTTCCTGCCTGGTCTGCAAATGTCATGAGAATGTGGAGCCCTGCTTGTGGGAAATGGGTGAAGAAATTGAGGGGGGAGGGGGGGAGAGGGACAAGAAGAGTAGGGCATTGTAACAGAGTGAGTTAGCAGGGAGTTCCTGCAGCTTAACTTAATCAGTTAAGTCCATATGGGTACAGTAGCTCCTGAATTCCAGGCATTGTGCTCAATGTTAGGAGGGAAGACAGGGTTCCTGAACACCTGAACACCAGAGGTTCACAATTTAGCAGGAGAAGTGGCTGGAAGTAACTGTAAGTAACTCTAGTAGGAGGCAGGCTGTACTGCCTAAATATAAGAGAAGAACAAACAAAATGCTCTGGGAGCATTTTGGAGGGGAACTTGATTCTGACTGTGGTAGATCTGATGGACGGATGGTCTGAGTTGCGTGGATTGCTTAGACAGGGTGAAAGATGGATCAACAGAATAGTATTCCAGACAAAGGGATACCAAGTGAAAAGGTGCTGAAGAAGGGGAGTAGCTAGGACACTAGTGTGTTGGAAGGAAGGGAGAGAGGTGTCAGGTAGTAGCCATTATGGAAAGCCTTGTCTTCCTGGCAGAAGAGGGTGGCTCTTCTTTTTTTGTGTCATGGGGAGTCAGGGAAGACATATAAGGTATGGAGGAATGGAATTAGAACTGTATTTTAGAGGAACAATTCTGATCCCTTTTGGCACACATTTTCCCTAATCTTTTATCCTTGCCATATGTCTTGCCACCAAAAGCCCTATGAACATTTCAAAACATTTCAACGTGTGGCTTAGGAGAAATCCTAAGTCACAGCACTAGCTTCTATCTCCTGTACCTGATCTCTGGCTAGTCTATAGTTGGTCTATGGATAATTCCAGCAAGCCTTCAATAGAACAGGGCACAGAAGGCAGAATGGCTTTTTCCAAAGACCCTTTGTCAAGTAGTACTCCCATCCCCAGCCATTCTGACTTTGATGATTACTATAATAAACCAAAAACCAAACCAGTGGCTGTCAGTCAATTCTGTTTCACAGTGACCCTATAGGACAGAGTAGAACAGCCCCAGAGGGTTTTCAAGGCTGGAAATCTTCACAGAAATAGATTGTCACCTTTTTCTCTTGCAGGGAAGCTGATGGGTTCGAACTGCAGACCTTTCAGTTAGCAGCCAAGCTCTTAACCACTGTACCACCAGGGCTCTAGTTACTATAATAACCCAATCAAATATGCATATTCCAAGGAGATTTGAAGGAAAAAGGTGATGAAGGCAAGAGAGAGATGGGATTAATCTAGGAAAGAAGGGACCTTGTACTCAAGATTTTAAAGGCAGCAATAAATGGAGTTGGAAGGGAAAAAAAAAAAAGAGAAAGGCAATCCAGGAAGAAGAATCACCAAAGCAGAAGATAGCAAGTGTGGCAAGCACGATAAAGGGGAAGGATATATGGGAGTATGTGTTGGGATCAAGGTACGGGGGCAGTAGGTTGTAATAGGAATTGAAGTTGGAGGTGCCAGTCAACGGGCTAGTGATAGAAGAGCATAGAGTAGAATATAAATAAGGAGCCGTGTCAATCCATTCTCCAGAGCTTTTCTTCCTCCACCTCCAAAGTGCAGGCCCCACCAGTTAATGTGGAGTTGACTCTGACTCACTGAGATCTCATGTGCGTCAGATTAGAACTGTGCTCCATAGGGTTTTCAAGGGCTGATTTTTCAGAAGTAGATCACCAGGCCTTTCTTCTGAGGTGCTTTTGGGTGGACTCGAACTTCCAGGCTTTCATTTGGCAGCTGAGTGTATTAACTGTTCACGCCACCCAGACCCTCCCTTATTTTCTTCCCCTTAGGTACAGCCTTGCATGATGGATGAGTGCAGATCCCCAGGTGGTGGATCTGTCCCAGTCTTTGCATGCCCCTGAGATGAACAAGCACAGGAAAGGTGATCTGAGCAGGGCAACTGGCCCCACTGAGCTGAATGCTGGAGATTATATAAGCGCACGTATTCTGTGAGGCAGCTAAGCCCAAGACCTATTTTCTCTGTACTTTGGCAATGAAACTGTGTTGGCCAGCTAGGAATGAGGATTATTTTTCAGTTGTTCTGTGAATATTTGGGGAGCTCTGGTGGTGTAGTGCCTAAGGCATTTGACTGCTAAGCAGAAGGCTGGCGGTTCAAACCCACTAGCCACGCCTTGGAAGGAAGGTTGGGAAATCTGCTTCCATAGAGATACCACCTCAGAAACCCAAGGAGGAGGGGGTCACTATGAGTCAAATCGACTTGTCGGCAGTGAGGTTTTTTTTTTTTTTTTTTTTGGTGAATATTTGGGAACTTCTCTTCATATCTTGGCTTCACAGGAAAGTACTTTCTTTGGCAAAGGCTGTGTTCTACCAGGATAAATAGCTAGGTAAAAAAAGTTAGCTTAACAATTATTTTGTGCTTAACCTTTTAAAAAGGCCATCTACATACCATTTAGTGTTAACAAAACTCCTCTGAACACTTCAGGGTAGATGTTATACCCATTTCACAGATGAGGAAACTGAAGTTCAGAGAGGTGAAGTAAATTTCCCCAAGTCCCTCAGCTCCTAACTGCAGAGCCAAAACTCAATCTCTTGTCTTCTGATGCTCGATCTAGTGTATTTTCTGCCATAGACAGAGTCCTGTGGGAGACCAATGTTTCTCCATCAGGACGAGGGATGGTTTGTGAATACTAGGAAACAACGCCTGATTCTTATTGCAAGGCTTCCTAAGGGCTGGATCTTTAGTGCTGATGAAAGCCAGATTCCAGCCGTCAGCCGCGGGAGACACCTGCAGGCGTCCCAGCCAACCCAGAGACCTAGAAAGAAAACCCAAGCATTCTTAACCTTTTAAAAGATCTTAGCCTGTGGACAGATAAATTAACTCCAGGGCTCTGGGGAGATTAAACCTTATTTTATGGTTTGCTTGTTAAAAACGCATAACTCCAAATCTCACTAGAGATTGCAATTAAGATAGCACGGGGCTAAAGCTATATGAGAAGTAGTATTTACTCCTGGCTCCCTGCAAAGTCCAAAATGACAATGGGCTTTTCCATTTCGTAACCTGCAGTTGATCTGAAGCCACCTGCCTTTGTACGTAAAATGTTTTAGGACACGTGTTTCTCCTCTCCCAGCATAGCTGCTGCCACAGTTCTGTTATCCTTTGTGGTAGCCCAAAGTAACCATAAAAACTCAAAGTTAAAACAAAGTTTCCAGGGCATTAATGTTCAAGTGACACCAGGAACATTTTTTACCATCTGCTCTCTACTGTTCCCACAGGAGGGGCCCTTTTCTGTGTTCCCGTTTGGATGCCTGGATTTGCAAGCTCCAAATAGCTCTCTGATTCCAAGCAAGGGAAAGGAACAGCCAGGTCATCCTGGAGCAGAGAGTTCACCAAAATGTGCCTAGGAGAGAACCACTCTGTGTCTTCTTAACTGTTGCTATTGGAGATCTCATGTGGATTTTCCTTCCCAAAGTTCTGTGAAAAGTTGGTTACCTTATTTACTTGAAGGCCATCACCAAGAAATATTTGGATGACTTTTTCCAGGCTTCTTGTTGTCTTTCTACTAATGGCACATTTCCTACCCCCCACCCCCTTCTTTTGTATATAGAAGATTAATCCAAAGAAGGACTTCTGTTCTCTAAGAAGTTCCATCTTAGATATTATGGGACAATGAGGGTCTTTTTCAAACTTCCCTTCTTAGAACTCATCTCAAGACTCACTTAGGACCTTGGGATTTAAAATTCAAACCCCAGACCACATTCAAGAGTTACTCAACCAGATGGTTCATATGACCAGATAAATTGAAAGAGCACTGAACTGGGATTAGAACAGAGTTTCAGGCTAATCTTTACTACCTACTAGCTGTTTGATCTTGATCTAGTCACAGTATCTTGCAGGTTTTGAAATTCTTTCTTGTAAGAGAAGGGCCTACTAAGATTATATAAAAGGTATGTAAAAGAAGGGGCTGCTATGATTCATTTCTAATGAAAATGAGGGAAACCTTCAATGAGATAGATTGGTGCAATAGCCTCAACAGACTCAAACGCACCACTGAGCATGCAGATGACACAGGGCCAGGCAATATATTGTTCTATTATATGTAAGGTCGTCATGGTTTGGAACCAAATTGACAGTTACTGATAACAACAACTATGATTAAATGTGTCAGCAAGTTTTAATTGCTTTGTGTGCAAAAACCCTATGAAGCAGTCCTAAGGTCACACAGCTGGTCAGAAGCAGGGTCAGGATTCAAACTGAGGTCTTCTGGACTCATGAGCCCAAGCTTCTAGCCATTATACTATGCTACCTCTCAAGCCCTGGTAGTGCAATGATTAACTCGACTGCTAACTGAAAGGCTGGTTGACAGTTCCAACCCACTCCACTGGAGAAAGACCTAAAGATCTACTCCCATAGAGATTACAGCCTTGAAACCCTGCGGAGCAGTTCTACCTTGTCACATGGAGTCGCTATGAGTTGAAATTGACTCAGTGGCACTGAACAATAACAATGATCTTTCTAGATAGATAATATCAGCTTTGATATTCTATAAAAGTTTCATAGCCAAGGAAAAGACCTCACATACTATATGACAAATAAACCTTCCATCCCAACTTGCTCTACTTCTGTCCACTGGGTTAATCCCTCAGCCCCCTAATTACACAAAGATTCTAGACCAGCCCTGCGTCTTCCCCTTTCCCCTTCTCTGGGGCTGATTTGGCCAAACTTCTAAGTCTGTTACCTAGCAAGCCCTAGCACATCTGGAGCCCTGCTGCTGTCTCAATTGCACAGCTGTCTACAGCAAAGATGCAGCATCAGAAAGCTTGCCCAATGAAAATCCAGAGAGCAATCTTTATATGGATCAGCTCTTTATACCTTTGTGTGGATTTCACTTCTCACTCACAAAGACAACAGGGCGAGTTAGCAGAGTTCATACTGAGATGTGAGTGGCTTTATAACCAGCATGAGGAAGATTTCCACAGAAAAAAACCTCTTCTTTCCTGGTGACAGACCTGAATTTTTGCTAATGGGGGAAAAAAAGCTCTCTCTCCAAGAGAATTTGTGTGGACCCAAGGGCTTTGAAATGGAGAAAAGCTGGAAGATTCCTCTGAGGCAAAGAGACACCGCCAAATAGTGCAGGCCCCAAATTTAGGTTTAACAATCCCACACAGTAAAAGTTTCCAAAAGCTTAAGGAGGCAGAACCAATTCGGTGTTTTTTTTTTTGTTTTGTTTTCTTTTCCCTTCTTTATTTCATGAAACAGGGTAAAGGATATTGTTTTAGGGTGGGGGAGATTGAAACCTGCAGTGAAAGTAAATGAAAACCCAAAATCTTGGCTGGAGATGTGGATAAAAACCAGAAAATGAAAAAAAAAAAAGCAAAACTGACCAGTCTTATTTAGCTTCCCAAGGAAAGGAATGCTGTAGAGAAGAAGAAAGTGACTATAGTCAGCCCTGTTAACTCCTATGCCATTAATCAGGCCTCTCTGTCAGTTGACATTCTCACAGACAAAGACCATTGAGGTTCAAAATGGTGGAATCCTGCAGGATCCCGAAGTCCTTCTGCATCAACAAAGGCCAATGAAATTATACTTATTATTGAACCCTAGAATGTCAAAACTGGAAAGAACCCTAGAAGTCTTCTGACCCAACCCCCTCATTTTGCGGGTGAGGAAACTGAGGCCCAGAGGTCATGAGGCTGCTCGGTGTAGAACTGAGAGCAAGATGACAAGCCTCTGGATTCCAACTCTTTTTAAGAATCACAACTTACTGACAATGGACTCCACTTTATGGTGCTATAATTGTTGGAACACAGGTAATCCCTGGGTAATAATGGGGCTACTTTTATTTACCATATTATTTGATCAAGTAATACTAATTACATTAGCAATTTCATCCCTGTGTGTTGGGTATATATATTTAGTTACACTGTGCTTCCAAATGCAGTTCTCTTTATGTGAAGGCCAAAAAGGTGAACCAGTGAGCTGAGGTGACAATTCCCTCCCTCTCTGAGTATTGTCAATGACCTAATTTATTAATTTTACCTCCCTCCCAGTTTAGAAACCTGGACACAACTGGAGTTCTTCACATTAGCTGTCAGTGTTGTCATTCACACTTGTTCAATAATTCTGAGTGCTGACAACCTTCCTTATTTTTAGACCTAAATCCCATTTTATAATATAAATATCACACTCTAGGCAGGGCACCATACAGCAATTATTGCACTTCCCAGGTGAAGTGGATTTCTTGTCCTCAAATCTTCAAGATAGCATCTGAGATGTGTCCTAATCACTTGGAGGTATTGGGGCAGAAGATATTATAGGAAAAAGAGGACACCTGTTCCACTGGCAGACAGCCAGATCCTTCCCTCCAGAGAGAAAAATAAAGGTGGGGGTGGGTTGTAGGCCTATTAGAGAATATGTAACAGGGTACTGTAAAGAGCTCTGGTGGCACAGTGCTAAAGCCATTTGGCTGCTATCCAAAAGATCAGGGTTTTGAACCCACCAGCCACTCCAAAAAAGAAAGTTGTGGCAGTTTGTTTCCATAAGGATAACAGACTTGGAAACCCCCTGGTGCGGTGCTACTTTCTTACAGGTCGTGATTTAACAGCAGTGGGGTTAGTGTGGATGCTCAGCCACTCACTGAAAGGTGAAGTTTTGAGTGCTCACAAAGGTGCCTCAGAAGAAAGGTCTGGCAATCTACCTTTGAAAAATCAGCCATTGAAAAGTGGCTGGAGCACAATTCTACTCTGACACACGAGGTTGCCATGAGCCAGTGTCAACTGGACGGCAACTGGCTTGCAATTTACAAATGTGTTTCACTTGCTTTGCTGTACTGACCCTCATGATAGCATTTTGCATTTATCTAAAAGTTAGAATAGAGGAGCTCTGGTGACATAGTGGTTAAAGTGTTCAGCTGCTAACCAAAAGCTCAGTAGTTCAAAGCCACCAGCCGCTCCATGGGAGAAAGATGAGGCAGTCTGCTTCCTTAAAGATTTATGACCTTGGAAACCTTGGAAATGAGGCAGTTCTACTCCGTCCTATGGGGTTGCTATGAGTCAGAATTGACTCGGTGGCAGTGAGTTTGGTTTGGTTTGGTTAGAAGTTAGAATATTGGATGCTGTCTTCTGTCATGGACTGTCAGACTTTTCAGACATCCCATTTTACAGGGGAGACAATTAAGGATTGTCTTGACAATTGAGGAGAGAAGAGGTAATTTTCATAGAGCTAGTATTCAAACTGAAATCTTCTCCCTCCCTCTACATTACTCATATAAAGCAGATATCCCCCATGCCTCAGCAAATTATGTCAGGTAAGAATGAGGTTCCGAGTTTCTCTCATTGATTCAAAATTTTCAACTATTAAGGAGTTCTGGTGGTGTAGTGGTTAAGGCATTTGGCTGGTAATCAGAAGGTCAGAAGTTCAAACCCACCAGCCACTTTGAGGAAGGAAGATGGGGCAGTTGACTTCTGTAAAGATTTACAGCCTTGGAAACCCATTGGGGGTTGTTATGAGTTGGAATCTACTCAATGACAGTGAGTTTGGTTATAGTTGTTTATTTTTTAATAGCATTAGAAACCCAGTGATATATAAAGCATAGCACTGGGCTCAGGCACACAACAATCACTAGCTTACTTACTCTAAGCTCAAAGGAGAAATTTAGTATAAACTACCATGATTATGGATGATTATGGATTCCAGCTGGGCATCTGAAAAGATCTCTCAAGGAAGAACGATAGAAAGGTTCATAAAATAAATTAGTGCATCCAAGTCTTAGTTTACAGTTTGCCTATCAAGGAGAGCTCCAACTCCCTTCACCCCGTGACCTCTATACCACCCTTCACATCCAGGCTAACCCCCACATAATTCCACATGGCCTGGATCACAATGAACCTATAATGCACACTACCTCTCCTACACTTCCCAACGTAGAATCCTGAACACATGACACACAGAGTTGCAAACACAAACATGCACGTGCAACCTCACATACTCCCTTGGATGGCATTGTCCATCCACATCTCTGTTAGTCCTATCATTCTGGACATAAGATCACTTTCTCTCCTGCCCAGTCCTGGTTTGCTATGACTGTACTGTAGTCAGAATGATGTCCATTGCCCATGAACCACCAACAGCCCAGAACATCTGCCTGCCCCCAGGCTAATGTCTCGGTGCCTCCCCCATCTCCCTAGCCCCTTCTCCCTGCACATTCAGCAATCACTCCAGCCTCCGTGTCACACTTTCCCGGAGCTCCCTCTGACAAGTTTATCAAGTTGAGAGATGACACTGTCAATGGGCATATAAAAAAAAAAAGAAGGGAGAGAAGGAGAAAAAGTCCGGGAGCCTCCCTTGGTGCTGCAAGGACGAGTTCTTGTTCTCAAGGTCACACGGGCGGGCTGGGAGAGGCAGCTTCATTCTTTACCATCACTTGCGTCTTAAATGAGCCTCCCAGGGTGGGTGCCCGATGTAACTCCCTCCTGTGCTCTCCATGGCATGGGGTGGGGGTGGTGGAGGGGGCGTCGTGCATTGGTTGGAGATTGCTCTGTAAGACAATGGCTGAGCTGGTAATGCCAGCAAAGTCACGACACCAGGGACCTCTTACAATTTTAAGATCCAATCAACTTTAAAATATTACTATCTAAGGCGGATTTGAGCAGGGGCTATAGCAAACAATTGATCCTGGTATATTTACTGAGAGCACAAACACCCTGCTGAAATATTAATCTGGGATGGGGGTGATGGGGAGGAGGGATTGAGAAGCGTTCAGCTGGCAGAGTTCTTTCTAAAATTCTAGGATAAAAGATGTTTAACTGGGAAATGCATACATGCATACATATATATAATGTATACATATATATATATATATATACACAGGAGCTCTGGTGGTGTAGTGCCTAAGGCATTTGACTGCTAACCAGAAGGCTGGCGGTTCAAACCCACCAGCCACTCCTCGGAAGGAAGTTACCGCCTCGGAAACCCAAGGAGGGGTCGCTATGAGTCAGGACCAACTCGATGGCAGTGAGTTTGTATATATATATAAATCTCCCACTGCTATCCAGTGGATTCTGACTCATAGCGACCCCCATTGGGTTTCTGAGGCTGTAAATCTTATGGAAGTAGATTGCTACATCTTCCTCCTGCAGAGCAGCTGGTGGGATTGAACAACCAACATTCTGGTTAGTAGCCAAATGCCTTACCCACGGTGCTACCAGAGCTCCTTCATATATAAGTCTTCTATTTTTTTTATAAAAATTCTAACAGTCAACAAAAATAGGAGAAACTTATAAGGAGGTCATTGTCCTTTCTCAGGCCTCTCCCCAACTCTGCCCTCACTCAGGTGCTGAATATTCCACAAATGCCTGGGACCTTTTTTTTCTAGGACTTGGAGTCCCTGGGTAGTACAAACAGTTAAGCACTTGGCTTCTAATCAAAAGGTTGGCAGTTGGAACCTATGCAGAGGTTCCTCCGAAGAAAGGCCTGGCAATCTGCTTCCAGTCGGTCACTGCCTTGAAAATTCTATACAGTGCGGGTCTACTTTGAAACATATGGAGCTTGCATGAGTTGGAATTTGCCTGAGAGCAACTCCCCGCCTACCCTCGCCTTTACATTCCTTGTGTATATCACTGCCTTTAATGAAGATTCTGAATCCTCAGCCAGATGCAGGGAATGTGGCCCCATTCCAGAACATTCAGAATGAGAGGCCAGGCTCTCATATAATAATGAAGGCCTTGGAAGTAGAAGGTGAGATGTGGGGAGGGTAGAAGCTGCAAACAACCCTGAGTAATTTATCCAACACACGTGTCTGACAGAACAATATCAGCTCCCTCCCTCCTCTGCCCATAAAGACATCAATAACATCAATAGTGTGGCTGCCCCCAGCATGGTCCTTGCAATGTGGCCATGAGAAGAAGGACAAAAGAAACAGCCAATTTCCTGGCAGAGCAGATACTTACTGCTTGTAGCTAATGGGAGGGTGGAGGAGAGGGCAGCCCTGTGGAAGGCTGAGAAATTCCAGTTACTGACCAGCTGGACTGTGGTCAGAGCACTGAGGCTCTGGGTGAGCTGAGCTACTGCAGACACTCAGCTGCAGGGATGGCATGTACCTAGGAAACAGAGCCCAATGCAGCAACCAGAACACCAAAGCCTTTGGGCTGAAGGCCCCCAGAGAAAATCCTGTTCACCTTCCTAGCAAGGGAGGACCACCGGTATCTCTCCAGTTAGAATAACTGTTTTATTTTTAAAGATCTATAGAAGGATTCTTCTAAAACTATTCATTCTTCTGGAAGTCCATGGTATATTCAATATTTTTCACCAGTACAATTTGAATGCCTCAATTCTTCTGTGTTCCTTTTTCGTTGTTCAGCTTTAATATGTATGTGAGGAGATTGAAAAGACTATGACTTCAGTCAGACACACCTTAGTCATCAAAATATCTTTGCTTTTTAAAACTTTAAAGAAGTCTTTTGTAGCAGATTTGCCCAATGTAATATGTAGTTTGATTTCTTGATTGCAGCTTCTGTGGGTGTTGATTGTTGATCCAAGTAGAATAAAATAACCAGTAATTTCAATTTCTTCTTCATTTCTCACAATGTGGCTTATTAGTCCCATTGTGAGAAGAATGAACAAATTAGTCTTAGAAGAGATACAACCAGAATGCTCCTTAGAAGCAAGGATACTGACACTTTGGCATGCTTACTTTGGACATATCTTCAGGAAAGACCACTCACTAAAAAACCACTCAACAGTCATCTAAGATGCAGCTAATGGTCTTCTCTCATCTGAAGTGAAGAAGAGTGAAGAAAATGAAGGACATTTGGAAACAATCAGTCCTAGGATATGATGGACCTCAAGACCAGAAGAACTAGATGGTGCCCAGCTACCAATGCCAACCACTCGAGAAGGGATCAAAACTGGAGATCCTCAATAGAGTGGGAGGAAAAATGTAGAACAAAATTTAAAAACATAATAACAACTAGAATTACTGGTCAGATGGAGTCTGATGGGACTCCCAAGACTATGGCCCTGGGATACACTTCAGGCCTGGGATAATACTCACTCCCGAGGATGGGCTCTCAGCCCAACAGTAGTAAGACATACATGCAGAACACCCAACCCTGGGCGATGCACCCACCTCCTCTACGGAAATACACCTCTTGGAGCAATAGACCATGGGGCACCAGAGGGGCAGCATTCACATGGAGGGAAAGCTAGACAGATAGGAGTGCATAACTAAGAAGACTGCAAGGATGGGGGGGTCACAAGGATGGGGGGGTCACAAGGAAGGGAGAGGAGGAGAGTGGATTAGAGTTGGAGATGGTAATTGGGGAGTAAGACCAAATGTACATGAACTGTTGAATGTAAAACAAAATCTGCTCTGTAAATTTGCACCAAAAGCACAATTAAAAAAAAAAAGAAAACCATTCAACATATAAATGCCTTTGTGTGGGAGACCAATGAATGCCTTTAGGTAGAAATGACTAATATTCATCCATTTTAGCACCGCCAGTTGCTGTTGAGTCAATTCTGACTCATGGTGACCTCAAGTGTGTCAGAGTAGAACTCTGTTTCATGGGGTTTTCAATGGTTGATTTTTCAGCAAAAGTTTGCCAGATTTTCTTCTTAGGCATCTCTGGATGGACTCAAACCTCCAACTTTTCAGTTAGCAACCGAGTATGTTAAATGCTTGCACCACCCAGGGATTCCTTAACCATTTGAGACCTACAAGTATAATAATTTCATAGAGTTCATCCTAATATAGCACATAGATATATACCACCCTCAAGAAGGAAAGGAATAAAAGGAAACGAACATTTGTTGACCATTAACTATGTGCCAGGTACTTTACAAACATCATCTCATTTAGTTTAATCCTCATTTAATTCTCGTTCAGCAAGAATAAATAAATATATAAAAGAAACAAAATCTTTAAATACTAAGGTATGTGATACTATGGGGCAGTGGGATGTAAAAAGAGGATTATTTAGCTAATGAAGGCTTTGTAAGGAGGTGGGCCTCAACTTACCCTGAAGGGAAAGCTTACTGAGGTTGCTTCAGCTGAGTTTGAGTCTCTCTCCATTTTCCCATGGCACATTCACTGTAATTCCAAACAAGGGTCAATGAACACATTCTTCATCCATTTCTTGTTTCTCTGGATGGGCCAGCATAGTTCTTACATAACCCCTGAACCCCAGACTTTATGTTTACCCCTGAAAGGGATTGTAGGCACAGTTTGGAAGATGCATGATATACTCATAATACAACTACCATTTACTGCACTCTCAGATAGGTATTATTATGCCCATTTTATAGATGGCAAAGTTATGTGTCTTGCTTAAGGTTGCGAGGTAGAAATTTAGTTCTCCCCAATTTCAAAAGCCATGCCCATAATCACTAAGCATTATCAGTACAAAATTCAGATTTTGGCTGGTCTTGATTTCCCAGATGGTCTGGAATTCAAGAACTGAGTCTGAGATCTCTAGCAGCTACGGTCTTAGTTAGAGTCAGAAGTGCACACGGGAGTCATGCCTGGTTTTAATACCCTGCCCCCAGCCTTGGGGACAAGTCAGGCAGATTTTTCTGCAATCTTGGTTCCTCACCAATCCAGCCTAGTGCCAGGTCTTGGAGCCTTTCATTCATCATTCTTTATGAGGAATTAACTCATTGGGGCTGATTTATGGAGATAGGCAGGTGCTTCTGCCAACAGAACTCCTGCTGCTATCAATGTCTTGCTATCTTGCCCCTCCCTGTCCCTGAAGAGGCCCCACTGGCATTAAAGCTCATCTGAATCTTAGTTGCTCACCAACTCATTGTAGTTTTAAGTACATGCCCTTATGACCCCCAGGATTATGTGTTTTTTTTTTTTTCTTAACCGTTAAGAAAGCATATCTCCAAGGAGAAGCAGAATTTCACAAAGAGGCGGTGGAGGTGGCAGAGAGAACAAACCTCACATATGCTAAGAGCTCTATTCCACAATTTGAATGACAGTGAAGACACATCTTGTCAAATTACTGCTTCAGTCAAACATGACTAACCCTCACCAACGTTGACAACAGAATGATTTTGCTTTAAAAAAAAAAAAAAAAAAAAGGAAAGGAGAAGAGGGGAGTAAGCCTTGGGGTACTAACAGGATTCCCATTTCAGGAAGCTAATAGAGGTCCCATATATTCTTATGTACTTTTCAAAATACTTCACTGTTTGGGGCTCTAGGAGAGAAGGAACCGGGTTCTGCTCATGTCCGAGCTACTGTTCTAGCTGAAATGAGACCCCTCTGGGAAGGTACCTTGAACAAATCAGACCACCTGGAAACTATGTCATGCCAGCAGAACTGTTGGAAGTGATATTCCCAGCCAGTGCTGCCCCTTACCTAGTCACAAGGTGGACACAGACCTCTGTGTCTCGGGACAGGTAATTGTAATTCACGCAGAGTAGCAGGCCATGTTGTTTCAAGATGTCAGTGTTGATATGGGAATGGAGAAACAAGAACCAGAGACTGGGTCAAGGCCAAGACCGGGGAGGGTAAGTGTGTCATCAAACAGTATGAATGAAAGAATGGATGAGGTAGGGTGAAAGTAGAGCTGAGACCTGAATTGAAACAACAGAGGAATTGCTAACTAACAGTAAGCTGGAGAAACAGTGGTGGGAGGAGAAATCCAAGCTCAGTACTAGTCACCTGAGATGAACAAGCAAGAATAAGGATAACGAGGAGCTCTGGTAGCATAGTGCCTAAGGCACTTGACTGCTAATCAGAAGGCTAGCGGTTCAAACACACCAGCCACTCCTCGGAAGGAAGATGGGGCACTACTTCCGTAATGATACTGCCTTGGAAACCCAAGGAGGGATCTTTATGAGTCGGGTCCGACTCAATGGCACATAACAACAACAACAACAAGACACATACTCAGCAATTCCACATGTTTGCCTATTTATTTATTTTATTATTACGTTTTTAAATTGTGCTTTGGGTGAAAATTTACAGAGCAAATTGGTTTTCCATTCAACAATTCATATACATTTCATTTTGTGACGTTGTTTGCAATCCCCACAGTGTAACAGCACTTGTCCCACCTCCTCCTTGTGTTTACCATTTTCCTTAGTCCTTCTTTCCTATCCCTTCCTACATTCCGAGCTTTATCCCTGGACAAATGCTGCCCTTTTGGTCTCATATGGTTGACTATTCTAATGAGTGTGTATGTCCCGACTGTTATTGTTCATGTGGTAGGACTATCTATCATTTGGCTGAAAGTTGAGCCATGGAGGTGAGTTCAGGTGCAGGCTTGAAGGGTGTCTAAGGGCCGTAGTCTCAGGGGTTCCACCAGTCTCTATCAGACCAATAAACTTGGTATTTTTTTTATGATTTTGAGTTTTGTTCCACATTTTCCTCCCATTCTATCTGGGACCTCCTATTGTGATCCCTTTCAGAGCAGTCAGCAGCAGTAGCCAGGCACTACCTAGTTCTTCTGCTTTCATGGTCATGGATGCTTGGGTTCATTTGGTCCTTTAGCCCATTGGACTGATTGTTTCCTTGGATCTTTGATTTTTTTTTTTCACTCTTTGCTCTATAAGGAGAGAGACCAATAGTTGCACCTTAAATGGCCATTCACAAGCTTTTAAGACCAAAGTCACTACTCAGCAAAGTAGAATGTAGAACATTGTCTTTGTGGACTCTGTTATGCTGTTTGACTTTAGTGTCCCCTGAGACTATAGTCCTGAACCCATAGGCCCAACAACTCATTTCCTCAAGGTGTTTGGTTATACCTGAGAAGCTTTCAGAAATTTGCCCCCTGTATGCTCTACTATGGGAACTCTGGTGGCATAGTGCCTAAGGCACTTGACTGCTAACCAGAAGGCTGGCGGTTCAAACCCACCAGCCACTCCTCCGAAGGAAGGTTGAGCAATCTACTTCCATAGTGATACTACCTCAGAAACCCATGGAGGGGTCGCTATGAGTCGGGGCCAACTCGACGGCACATAACAACAACATGTTCTACTACATTCATGGATATAATTGCAGCACACATAAATACGTATATAGAAATATCCTCTGTCAAACCTACATATATTCATGGGTATAGTCTCATTCACCTTCCCATTCCTGTTCATCTTGAGTGTCTATCTATATATAATAATAGTTGCTATCTAAGATGCAACTATTGGTCTCTCCCTATCTGGACCAGAGAAAAGAAAATCAAACATGCAAGGAAACCCTCATAGATAATCGTTTGTGGTAGTTAAGTTTGTGTGTCAGTTTGGGTGGGCCTGATTGAGTGGGTGGACAGCCTGATATAGTTATTCCCCATGGTGAGGTTGGTAATTAACTCCATGGTGGACTCTATTGGAGCAGCTGAGTAGCTGCTTTAGGGATATAGTCTGCTTTCAGAATATAAGAAGCAACTTTGAGGAAGGTCTCCAACTTTTTGGCATGCTTGAACCCTGCATGTAGCTGAGCCATTGTTCAGCAGCTTGACATGCCCTGCTGATCTTGGGACTTCTTCTGGACTTGAATTAGTGGCCTGCCGTGTTGTTTGGTAATATTGGGACTGTGCCTTTTTACTTGTTGTTTTTGGGTTTGTCAGCCTCAGCAGCCAGCAGCTGCCTGAGTAAAGAAAAGCCTCTAGCTTCAGTGGGCTGGGAGCAAGAAGCAGAGCTGAAGCCCAAGGTCAAGGGGCTTTCACCTAGCCCCTAGAGCCTGGCATTTTGAACTTGAACTTCTAGCCTCCAAAACTGTAAGAGAATAAACTCCTGTTTATTAAAGCCAACCCATTTGTGTTACATTTCTGTCAGAGCGTCACTAGGTAACCAAAACATTGTTATTACTGTTATTGCAGGATTAGGTATGTAATAGTATTTACCTTTGTTGCCTTTAACTTTTGCACTCCTTCCAGTGTCTTCTTTTGCCTTGATTATTTTGTGCTGATCTCCCTATTACTGTATATTGCCTTTCCCTTCACCCAAGTTAATATGTGTCTACCCTATGGTTAGGGATTTACCCTTCCTCCTCCTCCCACCCCTGGTAACCTTTGAAGAATGTTTCTGTGTGTAAACCTTTTCTTGACTTTTTTCAGTAGTAGTCTCACACAATATTTGTCCTTTTGTGATTGACTAATTACACTTAGCTTAATGTCGTCTAGGTTCAGCCAAAGATGAAGAAATTGAAGTATTTTTTTTAATTAATTCATTTAAAATATTATTGTGTTTTGGGTGTAAATTTGCAAAGCAAATTTGTTTTATATTCAACAGTTCATGCACATTTGCTTTCACTACCTGATTACCACCTCCAACCATAAAAAACTCTCCTCCCGTCCTTTTCCTGTGACTAACCCCTCCCTGTGTCCTTCTTTACTATGTATTCCTGTCTGTCCAGCTTTCCCTGTATGTGAATGCTGCCCCTCTGGTGTCTCATGGCTGATTGCTCCAAGGGGTGCAGTTCCCTAGAGTAGATGGGTGCATCACCCTGGGTTAGGTGTTCTGCAAGTAGGTCTTTCTACTGTTGGGCTGAGAGCCAATCCATGGGGGTGAGTCCATTTCTAGGCCCAAAGGGTAACCGGAGGCTATAGTCTTGGGGGTTCCACCAGACTCTACCCAACCAGTAATTCTGATCATTTTTGTGTTTTTTAATTTTGTTCCACATGTTTCCTCCCACTCTACCCAAGATCTCCAGTTCTGATACCTTTCCAAGGTAGCCAGGCACCGTCTAGTTCTTCTGGTCATGAAGGTCATGAAGGCTGAGGTCCTTCTTATCAGGGACCATCTTATTCTTGAACTAATTGTTTCCAGGTGCCTTTGATTTTCTTTATATATCTTTAATTGAAGATTTTTACCAACTTCTGCAGTCTGAAATTGACCATACATGCAATCAAGACATAATTACTGATGATTGGAATGTAAAAGTTGGAAACAAAGAAGCATCAGTATTTGCAAAATATGGCCCAGGAGCTCTGGTGGCATAGTGCCTAAAGCATTTGACTGCTAACAGAAGGCTGATGGTTCAAACCCATCAGCCACTCCTCAGAAGGAAGATTGGACAATCTACTTTAGTAGTGATTCTGCCTTGGAAACCCAAGGAGGGGTTACTATGAGTCAGATCTGACTTGATGGCAGTGAGTTTGGAGTGATGATAGAAATGACACTGGAGATCACATGATAGAATATTACAAGACCAAAGATTTATTCATTCCAAATGCCCCCCCTCTTTTTTTCCCAATCAACAACATAAACAGTGGCTATACATGTAGAACTCATCGGAGGAATACACAGAAATCGGATTGACTGTATATGTGGAAAGAGGTGATGGAGAAGCTCAATATCATTAGTCAAAACAAAGCCAGGAGATGACTATGAAACAGACCATCAATTGTTCCTATGCAAGTTCAAGTTGAAGCTAAAGAAAATAAAAATAAGAATAATAAAATAACGAGGGCCAAAATCAACCTTGATTATAAAAAATAAACAAACAAAAAAAACCTCACTGCAGTTCAGTCTGATCTGACTCATAGTGACCCCTCCTTGGGTTTTCAAGGCAGTATCACTACAGAAGTGGATTGCCCAAACTTCTTTCCAAGGAGTGGCTGGTGGGTTTGAACAACCAGCCTTCTGGTTAGCAGTCAAATACCTTAGGCACTATGACACTAGAGCTCTCTTGAATTTAGGGACCATCTAAAGAATGATCAAAGACCAGACAAGTTGTGGGATGACATCAAGAGCATAATACATGAAGAAAGTAAATGGTTGTTAAAAAGACAGAAAAGGAAAAAAAAGACCAAAATGGATGTCAGAAGAGACTCTGAAACTTGATCTTGAATGGAGAGTAGCTAAAATGAATGGAAGATATGCTTAAATAAAAGAACTGTACAGAAGATTTCAAAGGGCAACTAGAGAAGACAAAGTAAAGTCTTATAATGAAATGTACAAAGACCTGGAGTTAGAAAACCAAAAGGGAAGAACATGCATGGCATTTCTCAAGCTGAAAGAACTGAAGAAAAACTTCAGCCTTGAGTTACAATATTGAAGGATTCTATGGGCTAAAATATTTGAATGATGCAGAAAGCATAAAAAGAAGATGGAAGGAATATATAAAGTCACTGTATCAAAAAGAATTGGTCGATGTGCAACTATTTCAGGAGGTAGCGTATAATCAAGAACCAATGGTATTTGTGGTAGTTAAGTTGTGTACCAACTTGATTGGGTCTGGTTTTGAGTGGCTGGGCAGCTGGATGCAGTTATTCCCCATGATGAGACTGGTAATCAACTTCATAGTGGGATCTACTGGAGCAGCTGAGAATCTGCTTTAGGGTATGTGGTCTGCTTTCAGTACATAAGAAGCTTTGAGAAAGATCTCTGGAGCTTTTGGCATGCTTGGACCCTGCATTTGGCCAAGTCTTCATTACTATGGCCCGCCATGTTGTCTGCTGATCTTGGAACTGTTAATAGACTTGAATTAGTGGTCTGCCGTGCTGCTTGATAATTTTGGGACTGTGCCATTTTATTTGTTGACTTTGGACTTGTCAGCCTCAGCAGCCAGCAGCAGCCTGAACTAAGAGATGCCTCCAGATTCAGTGGGGGCTTCAGAGTTGAAGCCCAAGGTTGAGGAGATTTCATCCAGTCTCTAAAGTTGGCACTTCAAACTCAGACTTCTAGCTTCCTAAACTGTAAGAGAATAAACTCCTGTTTGTTAAAGCCACCCATTTGTGGTACTTTCTGTTCTATTCTGAAGAATAGAACAAGAGGACCAAAACAATATTGAAGGAGGAAGTCCAAGCTGCACTGAAGGAATTGGTGAAAAATAAGGTTCCAGGAATCGTTGGAATGCCCATTGAGATGTTTCAACAAACAGATGTGGTGCTGGAGGTACTTACTCATTTATGAAGAAATTTGAAAGATAGCTACCTGGCCAACTGACAGGAAGAGATCCATATTGATGCCCATTCCAAAGAAAGGTGATAAAACAGAATGTCGAAACTATCGAACAGTATCATTGATATCATTTGCAAGTAAAATCTTGCTGAAGATAATGAAAAAATGGTTACAGTATTATAATGACAGGAAACTTCCAGAAATGCAAGCTGGATTCAGAAGAGGACAGGGAGTGAGGGATATTATTGCTGACGTCAGATGGATCTTAGCTGAAAGAGAAATGTCTACCTGTGTTTTATTGACTATGCAAAGGCTTTCAATTGTATGAATCATAACAAATTATGGAAAACATTGCAAAGAATAGGAATTCCAGAACACTTAACTTTTCTCATGAGGAAACTGTACCGAGACCAAGAGGCTGTCATTAGAAAAGAACAAAGGGATACTGCATGGTTTAAATTCAGGAATGTTGTGTGTAAGGGTTGTATCCTTTCACCATACTTATTCAATCTATATGCTGAGAAAATAATCTGAGAAGCTAGACTATATGGAGAAGAATGTGGCATCATGATTGGAGGAAGCACCATTAACAATTTGCAATATGCAGGTGACACAACCTTACTTGTGGAAAGTGAAGATTGCTTGAAGCACTTACTGATGAAGATCAAAGACGACAATGTTCAGTATGGATTACACCTCAATATAAAGAAAATGAAAATCCTCACAACTGGACCAATAAGCAACTTAATGACAAATGGAGAAAAGATTGAAGTTGTCAGGGATTTCATTTTACTTGGATCCACCATCAACACACATAGAAGTAGAAGTCAGGAAATCAGATGTCATATTGCACTGGGCAAATCTGCTGCAAAAGACCTCTTCAAAGTGTTGAAGAGCAAAGATATCTCTTTGAAGACTAAGGTGTGCCTGACCCAAGCCATGATATTTTCAATAGCCTCATATGCATTTGAAAGCTGGACAATGAATACAGAAGACCAAAGAAGAGCTTATGCTTTTGAGTTATAGTGTTGGTGAAGAATACTGAAAGTACCATGGACTGCCAGAAGAAGGAACAAATCTGTCCTGGAAGAAGTGCAACCAGAATGTTCCTTAGAAGTAAGAATGGCCAGACTTCGTCCGAGCTACTTTGGTTTGGTCATGTTGTCAGAAGGGACCATTCCCTGGAGAAAGATATCATGCTTGGTAAAGTAGAGGGTCAACAAAGAAAGGGAAGACCCTCAAGGAAATAGATTGACACTCTGACTGCAATGATGGGCTTAAGCACAGCAAGGATAGTGAGGATGGTGCAGGACTGGGCAATGTTTCGTTCTGCTGTCCATAGGGTTACTATGAGTCAAACTGACTTGCTGTCACTAAACAACCACAATAATAGGTTCACCCATATTATGAGGTGATTTGCAGATTCATTGTTATTCTTTAATATTGCATAGTGTTCCATTGTGTGTATGTACCATAGTTTGTTTATCCATTCATCCATTGATGAACACTTAGGTTGCTACCTTTTTTTTTCTTTTTTTTGCTATTGTAAATAATGCTACAATGAACATGGGTGTGCATATATCTGTTCATGTCATGGCTCTTATTTCTCTGGGGTATATACCCAGTAGTGGAATTGCTAGATCATATTGTATTTCTAATTTCCAGCTTTTTAAGGATGCACCATACCATTTTCCAAAATAGTTATACCATTTTACAGTCCCACCAGTAGTGTATGAGGGTTCCAGGCTCTCCACATTCTCCTCAGAATTTGCTGTTTTCTGCTTTTTATTTTAAATTTTGCTATTAATGCCAGAGAGAGAGAGATTATATATAATTGTTGTTTTGATTTGCATCTCTCTAATGGCTAACGATGAGCTCTGGTGGTGCTGTGGTTAAAGTATTGAGTTGCTAACCCAAAGGTCCGTGGTTTGAATCCACCAGCCCCTCCATAGGAGAAAGATGAAGCAGTTTGCTTCCATAAAGTTTACAGCCTTGGAAACTCTACAGGACAGTTCTACTCTGTCCTCAGAATCAGCTTGATGGCCATAGGTGGTTTAATGGCTAATGACTGTGAGCATTTCTTCATGTATTTGTTGACTGCCCGAACGTTGTCTTTGATGAAGTGTCTGTTCATGTCCTATCTCCATTTTTTTAATTGGATTGTTTGTCTTTTTGTTGTTGAGGTGTTGAAGTTTTCTATAAATTTTAGAGATTAGTCCCTTGTCAGATATGTTGTTGTCATTTTTTACCCCTGACTGTGGATTCTCTTTTTGCTCTTTTGTTGAAGTATTTTCATTTCATCTTTTTCTATGTTGTGGAATATTTTGAGTAGAATTAGTATCAGTTCTCTGAATGTTTGGTAGAATTTACCAGTAAAGCAATCAGGACCAAGACTTTTTTTTTTTTTTTTTTTAATGACCTGTTCAATTTCTTCTTTTGTAATGAGTCTATTCAAATTCTCTACCTTAGATTGTGTTAGTTTGGATAAATAGTGTGTTTCTAGAAATTTGTCCATTTCTTTCAGGTTTTCAAATTTGCTGGAGTACAGTTCTTCATGTTGTTGTTGTTGTTATGTGCCGTCGAGTCGGCCCCGACTCATAGCGACCCCTCCTTGGGTTTCCGAGGCAGTATCACTAAGGAAGATTGCCCAACCTTCCTTCCGAGGAGTGGCTGGTGGGTTTGAACCGCCAGCCTTCTGGTTAGCAGTCAAGTGCTTTAGCCACTATGCTACCAGAGCTCACAGTTCTTCATAGTATTCCATAATTATCCTTTTTATTTTAGTAGGTTATGTTGTGGCATCACCTACTTCATTTCATATTCATGTTATTTGCATCTCCTTCTTTTCCTTTGTTAAATTTGTCAGTGGTTTGTCAATTTTATTAATCCTTTCAAAGAAGCAACTTCTAGTCTTGTTGATTCTTTCTGCTGTTTTTCTGTTCTGTTTATTTCTGCTCAGATCTTTATTTTATCCTTTCTTCTGGTGGCTGTCTGCTTTCTTTGCTGTTATTTTTCTAATTGTTGGAGATGTTGGGGTAAGGTGTTGATTTTGTTTCTTTCTTCTTTTTTTGATTGTGAATTTGTTGCTATAAATTGCCCTCTTAGCACAGGTTTTGCTGTGTCCCAAAGGTTTTGGTAGGTTGTGTTTTCATTCTTGTTTGATTCAATGAAAATTTTTATTTCATTTCTTCTTTTTTACCAAATAGTTTTAAATCAAAACCAAACCCACTACTATTGCATTGATTCTGACTCATAGTGACCCTCTAGGGCAGAGTGGAACTGCCCCACAGCGTTTTCAAGGCTGTAAATCTTTATAGAATCAGACTGCCTCATCTTACTCCCATGGAGTGGCTGGTGGGTTCATACCAACTTTTGGTCAGCAGCCGAAGGCTTTGACCACTATGCCACCAGAGTAGTTTTACAGCAGGGTGTTATTTAGTTTCTATGTATTTGATTTTTTTTTTCCCCTTGATCTCCCTGTTGTTGAATACTAAATTTTATAGCACTGTGATCTGAGAAGATGCTTTGTAATAATGTTTTTAAATGCATTGAGACTTGTTTTGTGGCCTAACATATAGTCAATTCTGGAGAATGTTCTGTATGCACTGGAAAAGAATGTATGTTGTGCTGTTTTGGGGTGGAGTGTTCTTTATATATCTATGAGGTCTAGTTGGTTGGTTGTGTTATTTAGATCTTCTGTACCTTTGTTGAGTTTCTTTCTAGTTGTTCTGTCCTTCATTAGAAGCGGTGTGTTCAATTTTCCCATTATGATGGAGTTGTCTATTTCTCTTTTAAAGTCTATTAAACTTTGGTTTATGCATTTTAGTGTCATGTGTCTTAATCACTGAGTGTTGTCTGCTGTTGTTAGTTCTCTGAAGGAGTCCCTTGAGCATTTCTTGTAAGATTGGTCTGGTTTTTACAAATTCTCTTAATTTCTGTTTATCTAGGAATGTCATAAATTCATTATTATATTTAAGGGTCAGTTTTGCTGTATATATAATATTTGGTGGGCATAATTTTTTTTTTTTTTTTTT
>NW_006921623.1:8499848-8521916 GCF_000298275.1 Orycteropus afer afer | reverse complement strand
ACATGTAAGTCATTCTTTTTGATGGTGACCCACATAATTTTTAGGCTTTCTTCACTTTTTTTTTTTTTTTGCTGATTATTCCTCTAATGGATTAGTATTAGGAGATTTGCCTTCAATCTTGCTAAGTCTGTCTTTTATTGATTCCTTTATACTCCTTTGTCCTCTAGATGTGTCACCTATTTTTGAAATTTTATTATTAATCTTCTGGATTTCTATTCACTGTTTTTGTATGGTGTCTAATTTCCATTTACTTTGTCAATTTGTTCTTGTATTGTTTTCTTGAATTATTCTAGAGTTTTGTCTGTGTTTTTCTTGATTTTTGTCTGTGGTTTCCTCAAACTTTCTCTCAATCTATTGAAAGCACTTAAGTGTAATTCTTTTGAATTCCTTATCAGGGAGTTCCAATAGTATTTCTTCTTCTGGAAGCTTTTCTAGCCCTGTATTTTGGTCACTTTTGTGAGCCATCTTGTCCTTTTTTTTTTTAAAGTGTGATTTGAAGTTGTCTGTTGTCTCCAAGACATTGTAATGCTATTGCATTTATTTGTTGATTGCATACTGGTTTACTTTACCTGATTTTTTTTTTTTTTTTTTTTAGTTTCAATGTATACAGGCAAAAGGGCAGGCATGTTACTCTAGTTTCTAGTTTGGCAGCACTGGGGCGCTCACCAGCTATATCCGAATGGATTTGATAGTGGGTGGGAGTGTGGGCATGAGTCTCTGATTGCTAACTGTACAGACTAGATGGGTGTTAGCTGTTATTTATCATCAATATAGTGGTATTGGAATGTGTGGTGGCACTCATATAGTGGGTGGGATGGCAGGTGTGGTGAGTATTGCTGGGTCAGGTCACTGGCTCCCATCGGCTGGGGAAAGACAGAATGTAAAAAAGGAGGAGGAATAGGAAGAAGAAGATAAAAGAAAAACACAAAGGGCAGGAAAGAGGGGAGACTGAAAAAGAAAGTAAAAGAAAAAGAAGAAAAGCAAGCAAACAATCAAACAAAAACAAAAAACAAATGTGGCATAGTACTGGTGCAAGCTCTAGCCACCAAACATGACTGCAGCAAAAATGTGGCAATCACTCCCCTGGGAACTCTAGGGGAGCACATGCTGCCATCTACAGAGGGGCAGGGCCAAGCACTGCTGACCTTGATGGGCAGAGACAGGCAGCCACTCCATGGATTCAATTATAAAAAGGGAGAAGGGGGAGAGGAAGAAAAAATAAAAGAAAGAAGATAGAAGAAGAAAAAAAGAAAAATAACTTTTTAAAGTAGAAAAAAGCAGCATCATAGTGATAAAAAGTGCTAGGTAGCAAACATTGCTATGTGGGAATGCAGCACTCATTCTGTGGGATCATGCACCTCTGACTTGGGAGTGGTTGGGGGCAGGTCTTCTACCTGTGTGTGTGGCAAGGGGAGGGGTGCCAGCTCTGTGGGATCCAAAAACAAAAGACAAGAAAAGAAAAAGGGCAATGAAAAAGGAAGAAAAAGAAGGAAAGTAAAAAAAGAAAATAATGGTGTGGGGGCAGGGCAGAGAAAAGAACTATAAAGAAAAATAAAGGGGGGAAAAAAAAGCAGAACTCACTGCCTGTGAAACCAGCCATGAGATGAACGGGTGGGGGCTGTGCTTCTGGTCACCAGGAGGTTGTGCAAGGTAAAAACAAAAATATACCAAACTCACTGCCATCAAGTTGGTACCGACTCATAGCAACCCCTCCTTGGGTTTCTGAGGCAGTATCACTATGGAAGTAGATTGCCCAACCTTCCTTCTGAGGAGTGGCTGGTGGGTTTGAACTGCCAGGCTTCTGGTAAGCAGTCAAATGCCTTAAAGCACAATGCCACCAGAGATCCTATGCAAGGTAAAGGGGGAGTCAAAACAATCACCAGTGTGAGTACTGGTGCAGTTCAGGACATGAGGAGCTGGTTATCTGTTTCTGCTCAGAAAGGTGAGAAAGGTGCTTGCACTTTGACTATCTGGTCAGAACGATGCTTATATTAATTCAAAAGGGCCACCCTATGTGAGCTGGCAGTTTACTGCTCTTTGTTCACTATTTTCTCTCTTCAGTATCTTTTCTCTCTTCAGTATTTGATCTACTTCTTTATCCTTTTCTTTGAAGCTCTGAGTTTCGGGATTGTCACCTGTATCTAATTTACTTGCTTTCTCAAGCCTTTGTTGTAGAGGGTCTGGATAGGATATCTGCCTAGTCCGCAATCTTGGATCCTCCCTTATATTTTGCTATGTTGATGCATCCCCACTGGTGAGCTTCCACTAGTTTTAAACAGTGATACCCAAAGCCCTGTTCCAGTAGGGACTATATCATTGGTCCGTAGTTGAAGCAGATCTTGTCTCATAATAAAGTTTTGATCATAATAATCATTGCTGGTGGTTATGGATTGAGTTGTGCCTCCTCAAAACATATGTTGAAATCCTAACCTCTGTACCTATAAATATGACCCTGTTTAAAAATAGAGGTTTTCTTTTGTTATGTCAATGAGGTCATACCAAAGTAGGGTGTGTCCTAAAGCTAACTGCTTCTGAGTTATAAAAAGAGCAGAGCAAATATAGAGACACACACAAGGGGAAGAGGAAGACAGACAATGGAGACAAATGCATCTACAAGCCCAGGAATGCCAAAGACTGTGGGCAGCTACTAGAAATGGAAATAGATTAGGAAGGACTTCCCTCTAGAACCATACACTGAATTTGAACCTCTAGCCTCCTAAACAAGGAGCTCTGGTGGAGTAGTGCCTTAGGCATTTGACTGCTAATCAGAAAGCTGGTGGTTCAAACCCACCAGACACTCCGCAGAAGGTAGACTGGGAAATCTACTTCCATAAAGATTTACCACCTCAGAAACCGATAACTGTGAGAGAATAAATTTTTGTTTCTTAGAGCCACCCACTTGTGGCACTTTGGTTATAGCTGCACTAGAAAACTAAGATATTGACTGTACTGGACCAGTCTACCTGGTTTCTAACTTTTGGCCTCTTATAAACTCTTATTTCTAGATGTCCATAAATGAGTATCTTTTCTGTTTGATTCCTGACCTTCTTTCTATTACTGACTTTTTGATTTAGTAACTTCAATTTGTAATTTCTTGCCTACTTCCATCTTCAATGAGATGGATTGACACATTGGCTGCAACAATGGACTCAAACACAGCAAAAATTGTGAGGATGGCTCAGGACCAGGCAGGGTTACATTCTGTAGTACATTGGGTCACTATGAGTTGGAACCAACTCGACAGCAGTTAACGACGACAACATCCATCTTTTAAGAAATTTGTGCTCCCAGGTACAAATTAGCACTTCCTAGATTCAGTGTCTTTCTGGTGATGCTTGCCTAACTACTGCTCTGGAATCAACATGACAATTATAATTCACTAGGGAAATAGAAGCCAGGTGATAACAGCCATCCACTGAGGAGATACCATCTTAATAAATCCAAGTTCACTAGCAAGTACTTATTATCTTAGAATCATAGACTCTTAGATTGGGAAGAGCCCTCAAAGCTTATCTAATTTGATGCCTCCCCCATTTGTTGTATAAATCCTATTATAACATTAATTATTTCAAAATAATAAGAATTAATTACCATTAATTGTCTCTGCTAAGTACTTTACATATGTTATCTCATACAATCCTGACATCAGTTCTGTGAGGCAGACCTTGTTATCCTCATTTTATAGGTTAGGAAACAAAATCTATGCTATGAAATACTATATCACATTGATGCCCCATACTATTTATTGGTCCTAAAACTTCTACTTGGGCATTTCAAGAAACTCACTACCTCTTGGGATATCCTACTTTATCTTTGGACAGCTCTGCCTGTGAAAAATCATTTCCTTATTTTGAGCTCAAATCCCTCTTTGGATAATTTTTGCCTGATGTCTTGGTTTTACCAGTTAGCTAAGACAGAGTAAGTCTAAATCCCTCTACCATAAAACAACTCTGTAAACACTATGTTCCCATGTTTCTCTTGAAATTTGCAAAACATCTCCAAGTTCAACATTTCCTTTTATGACTATTTTTTTTAATTTTTGTAAATGTATATGTAACAAAACACTGCCATTTCAATTCTTCATATGTACAAGTCAGTGACATTAATTATGTTCATCATGTTGTTCAACCATCACCATTATTCATTTCCAAGTTTTTCCATCACAGAAACTGAGTGTCTCCTAAGTAATGATTCTCCCTTCCCCAACATTTTGTTTATCTATTTATTTGTTCATGACTGTTAGATTGTCTTTACCTTTTGGATATCATAAATAGTACTGTAATGAACACTAGTGTACAAGTTTCTATTTGCATTTCTGCTTTTAATTGTTTATGGTATATACCTAGAAGTGAAATTGCTGAATTGTATGGTAATTTTATGTTTAACTTTTTGAGGAACTGCCAAATTAATTTCCACAGCAGCTATACCATTTTACAATCCCACCAGCAATGGATAAGAGTTCTAGTTCCTCCACATCCTTACTGACACCTATTGTTTTCAAATTTTTAAATGATGGCCATCTTAGTCAGTCAGTCATGAAGTGATACCTCACTGTGGTTTTGATTTGCATTTCCCTATAATTTGCCTTTAGTTGTTTTACCCTGACCAGGAACCCCAAAATTGTGTTGTAAATTGTCCTTGAGTTGATTCTGACTGATAGCAACCCTATAGGACAGAGTAGAACTGCCCCCATCGAGTTTCCAAGGTTGTAATCTTTATGGGAGGAGCTCTGGTAGCATAGTGCCTAAGGCACTTGACTGCTAACCAGAAGGCTGGTGGTTCAAACCCAACAGCCACTCCTTGGAAGGAAGGTTGGGTAATCTACTTCTGTAGTGATACTGCCTCAGAAACCCAAGGAGGGGTCGCTATGAGTTGGGCCTGACTTGACGGCACATAACAACAACAAAAACAGTCTTTATGGGAGTATGTATCCAGGTTTTTCCTCCTGTGGAGTAGCTGGTGGGTTCAAACTGCCATCCTTTTAGCAGCCAAGTGCTTAACTATTGCACCACCAGGGTCCTTGTGTTGTAAATATTAGTAATAAATTCTACTATTTTTGGGGGGTTTCTACCATTTTTCCTCTCTTGTGCTAAATTTTCTCGGGCTAGTCAAAGACATGTAAAGTAAGAACAATGCCCACAAGTTAAAAAAATTATGCATACAAAATTCTTGGATAAGAAACAATAAGGCAGTATATTTATTGAACTCTTTATTTCGTGAGACTGATCGTAAATATAATAGAAAATCCAGTTAGAGGGAGACCAGTTGGCAGCAACCATGAGGGAAGGCTTTGTGGAAGACTTGCAGCTTAACCTGGGCTTCAGTGGTGGGAAGCTTTAGGAACAGCAGAGCAGAGGGGATTCCAGATGGTAAACCACAGCGATAAATGGCAGGTTGCATGTTGAAGGTAAAGAGGAGAGTGGCTCTGTGTAGAGAGATTTGGGAACTGAGAATGGAAAAGTGGGAAAGGTCAGATGGGAATGAGGGGGGTGGGATATGGAAATCCTGAGTATTGAGCTGAAAGATTTATAGGTATGTGAATATAGAATCAGTGAGAGAGAAGAGGTTATTTTAAGGGCACTTCATTCAATCTGGCCTTTCATATATCTCACTTTCACAGGCCCATATTTCTCTGCAGGGCACCTATGCTAATTTCTATCATCATTCCAATTTACCCCCAGCTGGCTTTTCTGTCTCTGTCGATTTCAATCAGAGCCGTTTTTTTTTTTTTTTTTTAACTTGATCTTTGCCTGAATCCCACTTTACCTGACCAGTGCTATCTTCCTACAGTTAGTCTCATCATTTCCAACCTGGGGTCCTGTGCTGAGATACCTGTCTGTCTCCTGTCTCTATTCCTTCCAGGGCTCCCTCCATACAACTGCCAGACACAGCACAAATCATAGGGACCACTTGTGTTTCATTTCTCCCATTGGCTCTCCATCATCTTCAGAACAAAGTTTTATACTTCCTGCCCACTTCTCCAGCCTCATTTCCAACTACTGTCAATACAAGCCCTATGCCTAGCAGTCCTCAAAACCTTTCGTTTGCTTGACTATACCATATTCTCCATTTCTTGGTTTTTGCATTTGTCTTATACTGCATGGGATATCTTCCTTCCTTTACTCACCTTACAATAATATCCTGGAAGATTCAGTTTAGTATTGTTTCTGGAGATGCCTCTTGGCTCACCTGAGAGGAATTAGTTGACTTTGAAGAAAATTCCTGGGTGTTGTAAATGGTTAATAGGTTTAGCTGCTAAGCAAGAGGTTGGAGGTTCAAATCCACTCCCATGTGCCTCAGAAGAAGCCTGATGATCTACTTCTAAAGATCAGCCATTGAAAACTGTATGGAGCACAGTTCTACTCTGACACATATGGGGTCACCTTCAATTGGAATAGAGTCAATGGGAACTGGTTTTGAGATCTACTTCCAAAGTATCTTGAGGCATTTCATGAACACTCAATGCAGTGGGCATGAAAGTCCATGTACCACGCTGGGTATGAAACAAGAAAAACCCACTAAGCTATCTTATTATCTTATCTGTATTGGAGTGCTACCCCAGACTCACAGGATCCAAGCTGGAGAATCAGGCTTGAAAAATAAGCAGGAATCAAGTGAAGCTCAGAAGTCTGGCTACAGGGACTACAGAAAAGGTCGTGCTTTGCATGCAAGCTGTTCTGGGTGCAGCCACGACCACAGGATGGACTTGGTCTCCAAATGTCATGGCAGAGAGGTTCTGGGAGCTCCTATTCATGAGAAAATTTTAAATCAGAAGATCCCAATCTTCCAGCAAGGAGCCCTGGTAGCTCAGTGGTTAAGCACTCTGCTATTAACCTAGAGGTCACTGGTTTGAATCCACCAGTTGCTTTGTGGGAGAAAGATATTGTACTCTGCTTCTGTTAAGATTACAGAAGGGCCCCTGCAGACCCTATGAGACAGTTCTGTTCTGTCTTATAGGTTTGCTATGAGTCGGAATCAATTCGACAGCAATGAGTAATTAAAGCCTGGAGTCCTTGTGTAGTGCAAACAGTAAGCGTGCTTAGCTGTTAACTGAAAGATTGGAGGTTCAAATCTACCCAGAAGTGCCTCAGAATGCCTGGCGATGTGATTTACTTCTGAAAAATCAGCCACTGAAAACCCCATGGAGCACAGTTCTACTCTGATACACATGGGATCGCCACAGATCAGAATTGACTCAACATCCATTGGTTTCTCTAATTAAAGCTGTGATGCAGGGAATGGATGAGTTGACACCCCCCTCCCCCGAATCCTGAAAAGTAACTGCTTTTCTGTAAGGAACTCAAAAAACTCAGGAAACAAATCAGACTGCTTAGTAACAGTCCTCCTCCCTCACTGAGTAGTTGAGAGAAAACAACAGGAAGCCCTCAGGGTAAACCAGAGATGATGCCTAATAAACAATTTATAGCATTTTGTAGCTGATAATAATTGCTCACTTAAGTCTCCCAAAGCTTTAATTTGATAGGTCTGTAATCAATAGCAGTTTTCACCCTAAGGAATGAGAGGACTGAGTGGCAGAGAACAGCAAGCTTCTGCATGTATGTTGCCAACCCCAGGAGTTGAAGGAACAAGAGAGAAGACCTTCAAGACTTGCAAATGGATGCAAGGAAATAGAGGAAGGTTCCATCTAGGCTTCCTGTGAGCCCAGGAAGACTATAGGAATTTAAGAAATTGGGCTCACTTATCAGTGGAGATGGCTACTCTTTATTCAGCCTCTCAAACCCTCAAGTGGTTTCCCAGGCAGCAGTCACAGCTCTGATCAAAGCAGATCTTTTAAGGGTCATGGGCTTTAAACTTTCCGAAAGGATCCTACCATCACAGAGTCCTGCCCATACAACTTCATTTGGTCCTTTTATACGTTTGATTGTTTTCCTCATCTCACTGGCCTGGGTCTACTGAGACCAAAATATGCCTCTTAGATGACAATGCTACCCAGTTTCTAACTTCAGATCAACTTGTTATAAATCCTTCCTGTCCGTGCAGCCCCCATTGCCCATCTTAGCTTTGGCATTTCCATAATGGCATTGACGTCTGGAAGGGATTCCATCCTGTCAGACAAGAGCACACTTTCATCATCAATTGACACACAATGATAGGCTCCGAGGAAAACCACTCTTTTCTTAGTTAGGATAGTGCCCTGGTTTGTAAATTGTTTGACCTCTGGTCACCATGTACTGTGCATGTCTTATATTCAGGGTATACAAACCAAAAAACCAAACTCACTGCTGTCGAGTTGAATCCAACTCATAGCAACCCCTCCTTGGATTTCCGAGGAGGTATCACTACGGAAGTAGATTGCCCAACCTTCCTTCCAAGGTGTGGCTGGTGGGTTTAAACTACTAGCCTTCTGGTTAGCAGTCAAATGCCTTAGGCACTATGCCACCAGAGCTCCATATTCAGGGTATAAGATTGCAATAACAGCCCCAGAACTCACTTGACAGTTTAGCACCCAACCCAGATTGGAGCTCACTTAGGGGTTTTCAAGAAGGGCCATTACCATTATTTCCTCCTCAGGGATAGCTCTACTGTGGGCAGCCATGGAAGTTGCTTACATGGTATGATTTGGATGGCAGTAGGTAAACTCACCCTACTCCAAAACAGTTCTCTTACATTAGGCTTGGTGCCTAGAATTCCTCCATTAGCTATAGGGAAATGTGTTGTGGAAGATAAGGCATAGGATTTGGATTCAGAAGATCCATCACCTTAGAGTCCTGGTTTTGTCCTTTCTGTTGTTGTGATGTTGGACAGCTTTCTGGGCCTCAGTTCACTTTAAGAAGCAAATGAAAAAAAATACGACAGTGTTTTGAATATTCTACTTCTCTGAACACATATTAATAATTGTTGCTCTTCATTTTCTCAGTCCCAAGTTTTCATTTCAAATATCCATCAGAGGGGTAAAATTTTATACATACCACCTAACACCTTGTAGTCTAGAGGCTGAAAATATGCATCCAGAAACGACTTAGAGTGATAGTCTTAGTAAAACTGAGAAGCTACTGCTGAGAAGAGGTGGTCAGCTCTTTGTTCAGAGGTTTACATAAATCTCTTGGAAATCCAACAGAAGTAAACCAAAGTAAACCAAAGACATAGTTAAGTCACCCACTTGTATGCAACTTCTGTTTATTACTTACCTAACAAATATCCCATGAATACCTAATTCGTGTCAGGATTTGTGCTGCATTCTGGGAATGCAATGATGGACATAAACATACCAAAAATCATGAAGATGCACAGGAATAGGCAACATTTTCTTCTATGATACATAAGGTCACCACGGCTTGACAGCAATTTACAACACAACACGCCCCCATAGAGCAAATAGTCTAGAGGCAGAAATAACACATGAAAGTCAATTATAATGTAGTGTGACAAGTGCTCAGATGAGCAAATTACAATGTGACATGGGAACATATAAGAGAGCTTATAACCCAGAGAAGTAAGTCAGAGAAGAGTTGCTGGAGCAAGGCTGTCTGAGAGTTAGCTGGCAAAGCAGGGAGGGCAAGGGGTAGAAAAGGAGATAAGAATACTCCAGGTAGAGTGAAAAGTTATGGTGATAGTCTAGAGGTGACTGGAATGTGATTTGTTTGAGAAATGGAAAATAGTTCAGTGCATCTGGAGCACAGTGTGAGTGGGCAAAAGGTTGGAGAGGTAAATGGAATTGTATAAACAGGGATCTGTGCACCACGGTAAGAAATTTGACCATCAGGCTGCAGGCAATGGGTCACAGGAAGGTTTTATGTAGGAGACTGACATTCACTATTGCATGACTCAGAATGTACGATTTCTTGATTTGACTGATCTCTGCCCACCTTCACTAGAGTGGGTAATGTCATATTAGTCACTGTGATCCCATTGCCTAGCATTTAGTAGAGTCCCTGAATGGTAAAAACGGTTAACTTGCTCAGTTGCTAACCACAAAGTGGGACGTTTAAGTCCAACCAGAGGTTCCTCTGAAGAAAGTCTACTTCCAAAAAATCAGCCATTGAAAACCCTATAGAGCATGGCTCTACTCTGATACACATGGGGTGGCCGTGGGCCAGAATCAACTCAATGGCAACTGGTACATTAATAATGAAATTAACCAAACTGATTGTCTCTTCTTATCTTCCTTCTTTATCTACTACTAGAAATAAACTGGCATGAAATTAGGAAGGTGAAATAAGAGTTTGGTAGAAACCAAGAGGTGGCTTACCTTGTCTCTTTTGACTAATGTTACACACTTTTCTATTTTCTCTCCTTCTGGGTCTACAGAAGAAGAGAATTTTTGCACACCTCTCAGAGAGAAACTTAAATAAGGGTTAGTAAGCAAATTAACCCAGGGTCTACCAGACCATAGGGCCCACAGTTAATTCACAGCAAGCACCTTGCTACCACTCCCTCCTATATTCATGGCAGACAGTGCTAGTCAGGCACAGCTTCCTTTCCTTTTGAGCATGGACTCATTCTCAACACATTCTTTCTTACCAGAGCTTTCTTGGAAGCTATAATCTATTAGACAATTTTCTCTTGAATGAAATCTGTTACGCTTTCAAGAGATCCATAAGGAAAAAGAACACATTTTGTCCCAACATTAGATAGATTCCATGAATGATAGTCTGGGTAAGACTTTTATATTAAAGCCATCAAGTTTCATGTGAAGTTTTGAGGTCCACAGCCCTGGGCAGTGAGTGTCAGAACTAGACAGGTCACTTAAAGTAACTGCTTGAGTCTAACTACCTGTACAGAAACCAGAGTAAACTGAGGAATAATCAAAACGGAAGTTAAATTGGCTACAAGATCATAAATTGTGTCAACATCATTCAATTTCTTTAAGTCTTGCTTCTGTTTGTATTACTTTTATTTATTTATCTCTAAAAGAGAATGCTGGTCCAATATATGTTCTGATTTTAGTAAAAAGCTCTTTCCATAGAAAATTATTAAAGAATATTTGAAGCTTTAGTATTCATCCTTCAGATTCTTAATTATAAATGGCATTAGGTGACATTTGCCTAAATTGCAACCATTTTCTCCAAAAAAAAATATGACCAACTACTAAAGACCTTGCCTTGTAACTTTCATCTCTCTCTCTCTCTCTCTCTCTCTCTCTCTAGGTCTCTTACTTTTTCTGCCCTTCCCTGTTTTCTATCCTTTACTTCCCATGTCTCCTTGGTTCTTCGTTCTGGTCCCCACCTCTGTATATACATTTCTTTGTGTTGCTCTACCTCTTGCTAACATTTTGTTCTGTCCCTTGATCTTCCTGCCTTTACTTTATCCATCTCTCTATATCTGTACCTTCCCATGCCCTTGTTCCCACCTCCTGGTTGCCCCTCCCTCAAAGGTAGAAAGCCATTAAAGCCGCTCCACATGCTTTCTTCACACTGCCGTATTGCTAGTGTAGACTCCTTGCCGGTCTCCCTAGAAATAGCTTTTGCCTTTTGTTGCCAAATCAGAATCTTCTCAGCAGTGAAAACGTGGCTTATGAAAGCAAGTGCCTTGTAATTAAATAAATGGGTAATTTCAGTGTTTTTATTTTTATTTTTCCACCCAGGGATTTTGTTAGTAACAGGAAGGAACAGATAGCAGTACTTTAATTCCTATTGATAGAGAAGAAAAAATAAGTTAGTCTATATTTAGCTTTTATTTGGGTATTTGTGATAATTAATAAGAAGTGAAGGAAACATCTGTCCTAGAAATGGAGAAGATGAGAGGGAATGGAGGAAAAAAAAATTGGCTACATCAGCTAAGACTGCTGGGAAAAGATAAGGTTGGCAAAAATGCTGGCTGAGCTACAGTTTGGAGAAGAGTTAAGGAGAATAAGAGTTTCATCAAATATATCAGAGGATATAGTGATCCTGAGGAGGCAGCCCCACAGATAAATCAGACGGTGATGAAGTATGACCATTATAAACTAATGGACACCTTGAGGAGAGCAAGTGCCAAGGAGGAAACTTAGAGACTCCAAATCAGGACAGAGCAGCAGCCCAATGATGGCTCTCCCCAGGTGGGAAGGAAATTAGCCAGTGTATCTGTGCACTGCTTATAATCATTCTCCCAGACCTCTGAGAGAGAAGGGGCATTGGAGAGCCTGCATCCAAGTAAACAGCAGCAAAAGAGTGTGAGGTAAGCTGGACAGCCCCCGAGCTGGAACACAGAAGCCAGCAGCCCAAGGGAACATCTACAAACGTTGGAAGAACAGAGGGATCTGGAATGATAAGGACACAGAGGGTATCTCGTGGTGCACAAGGTTAATAGCTTCTTTCTCTCACACACTCACTCTCATTTTCTTCCTTCCTTCCCTCCTTTCCTCTTATCTTTCTTGAGTTTCTAAAGAAAAACAACAGAATCCCTTGGTCTGTTTTGGATATTTTGATCCAATACAATTCCTGTGTTCACAGGTTTGACATTATGTCCACTGGTTACATGTCATAAGCCATTCTTATTAGCTAAAGGCAAAAAATCCAAACCAAACTCACTGCCATAGAGTCAATTTCAATTCATAGCCACCCTACAGAATAAAGTAGAACTGGCATAGGGTTTCCAAGGTTGTAAATCTTTATGGAAGCAGACTGCCTCAACTTCTCCCTCAGAGTGGCTAGTGAGTTCGAATCCCATCAACATTTGGTTAGCAGCCAAATGCTTTAACCACTTCACCACCAGTGCTCCTAATGACAGCACACAGAAAATGGCATCTTTACTAACAAAATTCCTAGTTCCTTGAACAGGCAGACATTTGTCCCTGGGATTAAGAGGGGAGACAACCTAAAAATAATTTAATGTCATATTGCATCATATAATTTTTATCATCCAAAATACTTTCATAATATCTCAATATCACTATGAAATGCCTAGGGTAGATACCACTTCATCTCTCCTATGTTGTTGTTGTTGTTGTTATGTGCCGTCGAGTCAGACCCAACTCATAGCGACCCCTCCTTGGGTTTCCGAGGCAGTAGCACTATGGAAGTAGATTGCCCCATCTTCCTTCTGAGGAGTGGCTGGTGGGTTTGAACCACCAGCCTTCTGATTAGCAATCAAGTGCCTTAGGCACTAGGCCACCAGAGCTCCCATCTCTCCTATAGCTACACTATATTAAAATTGAGACAGATAATGAACGTTAGACTTTTGACATTCTTTGATTATTTAAACTGTTAAACAAATCATTTCACAGGTTCCTGTATGGAGAGCTTTTGTTGCACATTTTATGCTATTGTTTTCAGCTGTTAAGTTACTGCATCTCCTAGCACATTGTCTCAAAACCTCATACTTCCTAAGATTAAGGAGTGATTTTGCTTGATACTTATATTTTATACTCTTTCACTATTTTGCTATAGAGGGACAGTGTAATGTCATGGATAAATACTGACATTAAAATCAGAATTCCCAAGTTCAAGTTCAAGATCCATCAATTTCACTTACTGTGAGATGTTGGACAAGTCTTATAATCTCACTGGATCTCAATTCCCAACACTGTAAGAAGAAAATTAACATACTTACCTCACAAGATATCTGTGAGGATTAAACTGGGCTAATGTAAAATCCTGACAACTGTGCCTGAGACATAGTAAATGCTCAATAAGCAGTAAGCACAGTTGTTATGCTGTTGCTGCTGCTGCTGTTGTTATAATGTTCAATACTGCTTTGAGACCTATTAAGTTTTATAACTATCAAGCTTATCCTTATTGATTTTTTGTGTGGAATTATGAAGAAATTATGTGCATCTTTTAAATTCTCTTTTACTTGCAAATAAGAGAAACCCAACTAAGTAGCTTTTATTCATTCATTCAACACTAATTATTTGTCAGGAAATGTTTTAGGTCCTGAGGATAGAGCAGTGAAAAGACAAAGTCCCTGGTCTTATGGTTCTTATATTCTCGTGTGAGAGACAAAATATAAAGAATGAATATAAAGAATGGACAAGAAGAAAATGTCAAGCTGTAATCACCACTGTGAAAGCATTCTAAATAACATAATGGATAGATTGTTATTTAGGAATTGAAGATTACTTAGATTTGAGGACAGGGAAAGCTTCTCTGAGGAGATAGCATTCAAAGGAGCAAAAGGAACCAGTCACACAAAAATTCCAGGAAGTGATGAGCAAATGCAAAGGCTCTGAGGCAGAGAACAAGCTTGATAATTTCAAGGAAAGAAGACTTAATTAAGGAAGAAGATGAGTTGGAGAGATGGACAGGGTCCAAATCATAGAGTCTTGTGGACTATGACAAGGAGTTTGGATTTTACCAATTATTTTGGAAGTAATTGGAGAAGTTGAGCACAGAGGTGGCATTATCATTTAAATTCTGGAAAGAGTGTTCTATGTTCTGTGTAAAGATAGAAAATGCATTGTAGATGGTCAAGAATAAATGCAGGGAAAACAGTTAGGAGGCTGTTGTGATAGACAAGGGAAGGAAAAATGGAGATGGAAAGAAGTACATATATGGGGAACTTATTTTAGAGATAGAACTAGTAGAATTTGGTGATGGATTCAATATTGGAGATGGAAGACAGGGAGGGAATTGACTCAATGGCAGTGAATTTTCTTTCTTTTTTAAAAGACAGGGAGGAGTTAAGGATGACACTTAGGTTTCTGGTCTAAACAAGTAAAACATGCAAGTGGTGGTGCCCTTTACTGAGATAGGGAAGACTGGGAAGGGGTGAATTGGGAGAATGGAGGAGGGTGTTGGGCATGTCAGGTCAAAATGACTACTACACAACAAAGAAGCACTGTTAAATAGGCAGCCAGATATATATGGTGTAGAGGTCAGGGCTAGAGTTATAAATTTAGAAGTCATAGCATAGATGGTATTAAAAGTCATGGGACTAGATGAGATCACCAAGGAGGGTGCGTAGATAAATATGAGAAAGTGGTTTGGGACAGAACCTTGAGGATGCCAAGATTTAGAGCCAATTAGGAGAGGAAGATACAGGAACAAAAGGAAATTTATTAGCTCAATACACAACCCAATTTTGGCAACAGCGGGACTGATCTCAGGGATAAGAGGACTCAAGGTCTAGAATGCCATCAGGGTCCAGTCTGTCTTTCTTTGCCCTCTGGGTTCTCTTTCCCTCCTCCTCATCTTTCAACTCAGCCTATTTCCATGTATAGTCTTCATTGCAGGATTTTTCTATTTGATGGCTATAGGCAGCTATGAATTCCACCTTAGCAATACAACAGAGCAAGAAAACTGCCTCCCAATTTCAGTTTAAGATATCCTAAAGAAGATTGATAGTTGGTCTGGCTTGGGTCACAAGCCCACCCTTTGAACCAGTTACAGGCTAGGAGAGCAGAACAACATAATCAATTTGCCCAGTTTTGTTATGTGAATACCCTGTGGTCCAGTGTGGACTTTGTTTTTAGAAGAAGCTAACATATTTATGGTCACAGATGGAATCACTAAGCTAGGCAGCCCTTTCAATTTAGATCTATTTCCTAATTATAAACTTGATGTGTCTCTCTAATATCTCCAAATATAGTATGATGACCTGCATTTTAGTTCCTTCTCTTGTGGCATCTTTAATTAAATGTAAATAAATAAATTTGCTCTTATCTAAAACTGAGACTGATGTACTCAATATTTATAGTAGAAAGTAAAGTGAGTCATGGAAAAAAAAAAAAAGGAAGAAAGGAAAAGAGTATCAGAGGATCAGGACCCTTCTACAGACACAATCATTTGGTTCCAGGGGTGAGGTGTTCATAGTTACATGGAGAGGCCATGGTCAAGCTGGGCCTCCTGGCCTAGAGATTCTTCCCTGAAGATTAGTAAATTTCAGAGAGGTGCATTTCTATACCATCCTCACTACCCTGCACACTCCTTCCTGTAATAGGCTGGCCCTTGTCAACTGTTCTGCAGTAGCTACCTTGCAACACAATCAGTAATTGCCTGTCTGACTCTAGTCTGGGCCTGTTCCCAATTTTGTTTTGATTCATTGTGCAGGGAAAAAAAAAAAAAAAAAGAAGAAGAAGAAGAGTTTATTTCTAAGCCCACGCATTTCAAGGGGCTAAGAAAAAGTGACAACCCAAATTTGCTAACCAAATATTGATGCAAATAGCACATTCCATAATGGTTAGTTGGCCTATTTTGAATGTGTACTTTAGTCCCTACTATATAAAAGGTCAATTTCAGAGGTATCTGAAAGGCTATTCTTGCAATACACATTATTGCCATTTGAAATCCCAAGACTCTTCAGTCAGGTTTTTAAAAGGGACCCTCTAAAAGAGCCCTGGTGTCACAATGGTTAAACACTCAGCTGTTAACGGAAAGTTTGGTGGTTGGAACATACCCAGTGGTTCTGTGGGATAGACTTGGGATCTGCTTCTGTAAAGACTATAGCCAAGAAAATACTATAGGGCAGTTCTACTCTGTTATTTGGTTCTCAATGAGTTGAAATTGACTTAATGGCACCACTACCACCAACAAATAACCCCAGGTTATGACAAAAGGAAACTCATTAAGTGTTAGAGAAGAAATTTTGACCACTCCCATTTTCTATGCTCCATACCTACATATCTGGTCTTGTGAGTGGGACCTGAAGGTTAAGAGATTTTCTCTGGGATTTGCCAAGGTCTGTGGTTTTGCCAAAGGAGCTCTGGTGGCACAGTGATTAAGACATTCAGCTGCTAACCTAAAGGTTGGTGGTTCAAACCTAGTAGCCTCTCTGTGGAAGAAAGATGAGGCACTTTGCTTCCATAAAGATTTACAGCCCTGGAAACCCTATGGAGCAGTTATACTATTTCCTATAGGGTTGCTATGAGTCAGAATTGACTCAATGGCAATGTTTCTTTTCTTTCTTTCTTTAAATGGTTTTACCATTTAAATTGTGTAGAATGATATATAAATGGCATAGAAAGAGTCTGTGACCACCATGATAGCATTAGGAAAAGGGAGGACACCAAACTCTGCACATAAAATATTGATGATAGATGCTAACACTAACCAGTATATCCACAATACTGCATTGCCATTAACACTAAACACCAGGCTACAGATAAACGCAAAAACATCTGAGAAGATCAGATGGGGGTCAGTGAACAGGAGTATACTCTAGACCAAAGATAGATTCAGTGGAGGCTAATCTTGCACAGATACCAGTGATACAAAATACCCCAATCCTTACAGAAACAGCAGAAGACGTTGAGTAGTCCCTCACAGACAGTCAGACACTGTGGGAGAGAGATCCAATGGATCTACCAACTCAGAACCATAGTATTTGGTATACCAAACTCAATTGACACAACAAAATACATGAAAGTCTTGTTCTTCATCCTACATTGGTGAATAGCGACTGGGGTCTTCAAAGCTTTCAAGCAGCCATCTAAGATGCAGCGAATGGTCTCCTATCCTCGGAAGCAAAGAAGAGTGCAAAAAACTAAGGGCATTTGGAAGCAATCAGCCCTAGGACATGATGGCTCTTGAGACTAGAAGAACTAGATGGTGCCTGGCTACCAATGCCAACCACTCAGGAAAGGATCAAATCTGGAGATCCTGGATAGAGTGGGAGGAAAAACGTGGAACAAAACCCAAAAACTCAATAATGGCCAGAATTACTGGTCGGATGGAGTCTGGTGAGACCCCCAATGCTATGGTCCTGGGATACATTCTGGGCCTAGAATAAAACTCACTCCCTGGGGCTGGCTCTTACCCAACAGTAAACAAGATGTACATGCAGACCACTCAACCTAGGGAGACATCCACATACCCTGTGGAAATGCATCCCTTGAAGCAATCAACCATGGGGCACCAGAGGGGCAACATTCGCACAGAGGAAATGCAGGACACCCAGGAATGCATATAACTATGAGGGGCACAGAGGGAGGGTTACTGGACAGGGAGGGAGGAGACTGGGTTAGGGTTGGGGATGGCAAATGGGGAGTGAAACTAAATGTACACGTCATGTTGAATGTGAAAGAAACTCTTAAAAAAAAATTATAAAACAAAAAAACAAAGAATACAAGATCAAATCCTTCCCCACTAAGAGGCTAAAAAGGGCAACATCAATAGAACAACTAACTTATTCATTGTGGGCTGGCTGTTCATCATAACTCAATCATGTTTATGATTGGCCTCTATCATTGTATGCCACAGAATCAATTTCAACTCATAGCTACATATAGGACAGAGTAGAACAGGGTTTCCTAAACTGTAATGTTTATAGGAGCAAATTTCCAGGTATTTTTCCCATGGAACTACTGGTGGATTTGAACCATCAAACTTTTGGTTAACAGCCAAGCACTTAACCATTGTGCCACCAAGGCTTCTTATGATCAGCCTAGAGGATGGTTTTGTTTTTCATTTAAGGATTTTGCTGCTTCCTCTTTAGTTTTTCTTTTTAGTTAGCATATTTGAGTTGTCACTTTTTATTTGCCCATTAAAAGGTTTGGTCTAGGAAGGAAATTTTTGTTTTTGTCAACACGGTAGAATCAAGATGAAGAATAAGAACCAGTTTAGATTGGGGTCAGGAAGGCAATTTCTGAGTAAGCTGCCATGTGGCTCCTCCTCCTTCCTTAACAAAAGGTTTGATATTGCTGTGTCTTTGCTGGAAAATGTTTCGGATGCTGACAGGTGGCTAGAAGAAGAAAAGTACAATTTCCTGAACAAAGGCTTCAAATGAGTAGAACCAAAGACCTTGGAAAATTCCAGTCTCCAGATCCAATGGATTAGATTCATGGATGCTGAAAGAAGTTGAAACTCTTAAGAGTGTATCTCTGCCTTCTCCTTAGGAATCAGGATCTGTGTTTATTTCCTAGGGCTGCAGTGGTTAAGGCACTTGACTGCTAACCAGAAGGCTGGCGGTTCAAACCCACCAGCCACTCCTTGGAAGGAAGATGGGGCAATCTACTTCCATAGTGATGCTGCCTTGGAAACCCAAGGAGGGGTCGCTATGAATCAGGTCCAACTTGATGGCACATAACAACAACAACAACAAGGCTGCCATAGGGAGCTCTGGTGGTGAAGTGCCTAAGGTATTTGACTGCTAACCAGAAGGCTGGTGTTCATAATAAAATGCCACTAATTGAGTGCTTCACCCAGATGTGGGAGGCGGGGGAGGAGCCAAGGCAAGACAGAGCTGGAATGGCATGACATTCATCATCTCAAAGGATGTTTCAATATCTGTCCTGAAGTACAATGCTGTCAGTGATAGGATAATATCTATACACCTACAAGGAAGACCAGTTAACACTATGATTACTCAAATTTACGCACCAACTACCAAAGCCAAAGATGAAGAAATTGAAGATTTTTATCAATTTCTGCAGTCTGAATTTGACTGAACATGCAATTAAGATGTGTTAATTATCACTGGTGACTGGAATTCAAAAGTTGGAAACAAAGAAGAATCCCGGTAGTTGGAAAATTTGGCCTTGGTGACAGAAATAATGCTGGAAAACAAATGATAAAATTTTGCAAGACCAATGACTTATTCATTGCAAATACCTTTTTTCAACAACACAAACAACAGCTTGATACATGGACATCACCAGATGGATGGAGTACACAGGATTCAGATTGACTACATTTGTGGCAAGAGGAGATGGAGAAGCTCAATATCTTTAGCCAAAACAGGGCCAGGAGCTGATTGTGGAACAGACCATCAACCACTCATATGTAAATTCAACTTGAAGTTGAAGACAATTAAAACAAGTCAACAAGAGCCAAAATATGACCTTGAATATATCCCTCTGAATTAAGAGACCATCTAAAGAATAAATTTGATGCATTGAACACCAATGACTGAAAACCAGAATTATGGGATGACATCAAGAGCATCATCCATGAAGAAAGCAAGAGGTCATTAAAAAGATGAGAAAGAAAGAAAGAAAAAAAACAAAATGGATGTCAGAAGAGATCTGAAAATTGCCATTGAGTGGAGAGTAGCTAAAGCAAATGGAAGAAATGATAAGATAAAAGAGCTGAACAGAAGATTTCAAAGAACAGCTCGAGCAGACAAAGCCAATTACTATAATGAAATGTGCAAAGACCTGGAGTTAGAAAACCAAAAGGAAAGAGCATGTTCGGCATTTCTCAAGCTGAAAGAACTGAGATAAAAATGTAAGCCTTGAGTTGCAATATTGAAAGATTCTATGGGCAAAATATTGAATGATGCAGGAAATATTAAAAGAAGATGGAAGGAATATACAGAGTCATTGTACCAAAAAGACCTGGTTGATCTTCCTTCATTTCAGGAGGTGGCATATGATCAAGAACCAATGGTATTGAAGGAAGAAGTTGAACCTGCACTGAAGGAATTGGCCAGGAATTGACAGAATACCCATTGAGATGTTTCAACAAATGGATGCCCCACTGGAGGCACTCACTCGGCTATGCCAAGAGATTTGGAATACAGCCAACTGACTGGAAGAGATCCATATTTGTACACATTCCAAAGAAAGGTGTCCCACAGAATGTGGAAATTATCAAACAGTATCATTAATATCACATGCAAGGAAAATCTTACTGAAGATAATTAAAAAAAGAGTTACAGTAATATATTGACAGAGAAATTCCAGAAATGCAAGCTGGATTCAGAAGAGGATGCAGAATGAGGGATATCATTGCTGATGTCAGATGGATCTTGGCCTAAAGCAAAGAATATCAGAAAAGATGTTTACTTATGTTTTATTGACTATGCAAAGGCATTTGATTGTATGGATCATAACAAATTATGGGTAACAATAAGAAGAATGGGAATTCCAGAACACTTACTTGTACTCCTGAGGAACCTGTACATAGACCAGGAGGCTGCCATTCGAATAAAACAAGTGGACATTGCATGGTTTAAAATCAAGAAGGGAGTGCATCAGGGTTGTATTCTTTCACCATATTTATTGAATCTATATGCTGAGCAAATAATCCAAGAAGCTGGACTATGTGAAGAAGAATGTGGCAACAGGATTGGAAGAAGAATAATTAACAACCTGAGATATGCAGAGGATACAACTTTGCTTGCTGCTAGTGAGTATGACTTGGAGTACTTACTGATGAAGATTGAAGAATACAGTCTGCAGTATGGATTACATCTCAATATAAAGAAAATAAAAATCCTCACAACTGGACCTATAAGCAGCATCACGATAAATGAAGATTGAAGTTGTCAAAGACTACACATTGCTTGGTTCCACAATTGACACCAATGGAAGCAGCAGTCAGGACATCAGACAATGTATAGCACTGGGCAAATAGGCTGCAAAGGACCTCTTTCAAGTGTTGAAGAGGACTAAGGGGTGTCTGACCCAAGCCATGATATTTTCAATTACCTCATATGCATGTGAGAGCTAGACAATGAATAAAGAAGACCAAAGAAGAATTGATGCTTTTGAGTTGTGGTGCTGGCAAAGAATGCTGAAAGTACCATGAACTGCTAAAAGATCTAACAAATCCATCCTGGAGGAAGTACAGCCAGAATTTTCTTTAGAGGAGAGAACGGCCAGACTTTGTCTCACCTACTTTGGTCATGTTGTCAGAAGGGACCATTCCCTGGAGAAGGATGTCATGCTTGGTAAGGTGGAAGTTCGCCAAAGGAGGCGAAAGCCCTCAACGAAATAGATTGACACAGTGGCTGCAGAGATAGGCTCAAGTATTGCAAGGATCGTGGAGCTGGCGTGGGACCGGGCAGTGTTTCATTCTGCTGTGCATAGGGTTGCTATGAGTCAGAAATGACTCGACAGCACCTCACAACAACAACAATTGAGTGGCTTATAGGAATGGAAATTTGCCTCACAGTTCTGGAGATTAGATATCTAAATCAATGTATTGGCCAGGCCACACTGTCTCCAAAATCTCTGGGGAGAATCCTTAGTGGTAGCCCCAGGCATTTGTTGCTTGTAGATACATCTTCGAAGCCCAAGTGGCATAGAGGTTACATGTGTTCAGCTGCTACCTGAAAGGTCAGTGGTTTGAACCCATTAGCTAGCTGCTCTGTAGGAGAAAGTTAAGGCAGTCTGCTTCAGTAGAGGTTACAGCCTAGGAAACACTATGGGGCTTTTCTACTCTGTCCTATTGTTGTTGTTGTTATGTGCTGTCGAGTCGGCCCCGACTCATAGTGACCTCTCCTTGGGTTTCTGAGACAGTATCACTA
>NW_006921623.1:8476640-8498882 GCF_000298275.1 Orycteropus afer afer | reverse complement strand
GGGTTTGAACCACCAGCCTTCTGGTTAGCAGTCAAATGCCTTAGGCATTATGCTACCAGAGCTCCCTAGGGTTGCATAGTATTCCATTATGTGTATGTGCCACAGTGTATGTGCCTTGGTTGGTGGGTTGTTTCCATCTCTTTGCTATTGTGAATAGTGCTGCAATGAACATGGGTGTGGATATATCTATTTGTGTCCCGCCTCTCACATTTTTGGGATACTGCCTCGGAAACCTCACATAACAACAACAAATACCCAGTAATGGAATTGCTGGATCAAATGATATTTATATTTCCAACTTTTTAAAGACTCTGCATACCAATTTCCATAGTGGTTGTGTCATTTTACAGTCCCACCAGCAGTGTATGAGAGTTCCAGTCTCTCCATATCTTCGCTAGCATTTGTTATATTCTGTCTTGCTGAACTTTGCTGTTAATGTTGGGGTGAGATGGTATCTCATTGTTGTTTTGATTTGCATCTGTCTAATGGCAAATTGGGAACTCCGGGGGCACAATGCCTAAGGCATTTGACTGCTAACCAGAAAGATGGCGGTTCAAACACACCAGCCACTCCTCGGAAGAAAGATTGGGCAATCTATTTCCATAGAGATACCACCTAACTCGACGGCAGTGGGTTTGGTTTTTTGGTAATGGCTAATGATTGTGGATATTTCTTCATGTGTTTGTTGGCTGCCTGAATATCTTTGGTGAAGTGTCAGTTCATGTCTTCTGCCTATTTCTTAAATTGCATTGTTTTTCTTTTTGATGTTGAGGTGTTGGAGTTTTCTATTAATTTTAAAGGTAAGTCCTGTGCTTTATATGTCATTGCCAACTATTTTTTTTCCCATTCTGTAGGTTCTCTTTTTACTTTTTTTGAGAAATCTTTTGATGTACACAAGAATTTAATTTTTAGAAGGTCTCAGTCATCTAGTTTATCTTCGGCCGTTTATGCATCTTGGGTTATGCTTGACAGTCTATTTATGCCATAAATTAGAGTCCTTAAATTTGCCCCTATTTTTTCTTTGATGAACTTCACCTTTAAGCCTTTGATCCATGTGGAGTTAGTTTTTGTGTATGGTGTGAGGTATGGATCTTGTTTCATTTTTCTGCAAATGGTTATACAGTTTTGCCAGCACCATTTGTGAAAGAAACTATCTCTTCCCCATTTAATGGATTTTGGCTCTTTGTCAAATATCAGCTGACCATAGGTGGATGGATCTATTTCTGGGTTTTCAGTTCTGTTCCACCGGTCTATGTGTCTGTCATTGTACCAATGTCAGGCTGTTTTGACAACTGTGGCTGTGTAATAGGTTTTGAGACCTGGGAGTGTGAGATCTCCTACTTTGTTCTTCTTCAGTAGTGCTTTGCTTATCTGAGGTCTCTTCTTTCTATATAAAATTAATGATTGGTTTTTCCATGTCTTTAAAGAATGTTGATGGAATGTGAACTGGGATTGCATTGAATGTATAGATTGCTTTGGATGGTATTGACATTTTCACAATATTCAGTCTTCTTACCCATGAGCGTGGAATGTTTTTCCATTTATGTAGATCTCTTATAGTTTCTTGAAGTAGTGTTTTGTAGTTTTCTTTGCATAGATCTTTTGTGTTCTTGGTAAGATTTATTCCAAAGTATCTTATCTTTTTGGTAGCTATTGTAAATGGTATTGATTTCTTTCCAGAGACCTCTTTGCTGGTGAGAGGAATCCAACTAATTTTTGTATGTTGATCTTGTATCCTGCCACTATGTTAATCTTTTAATAAGTTCCAGTGGTTTTCTTGCTGAGTCTCATGGGGTTTCTATATATTAGATCATATCATCTGCAAACAGGGATAGTTTGACTTATTCCTCACAAATATGGATGACTTTCATTTCCCTTTCTTGCCTTATTGACCTTTCTAGTACTTCCAATATAATGTTGAATAGAAGCGGAGATAGAGGGCATCCTTGTCTGGTTCCTGTTCCTGTTCAGTCTCTCTCCATTGAGAATAATGTTGGCTGTTGGTTTTGTGTATATGCCCTTTATTATGTTGAGGAATTTCCCTTCTATTCCTATTTTTCTGAGAGATTTTATCAGGAATGGGTGTTGGATTTTATCAAATGCTTTTTCTGCATCTATTGATATGATCATGTGGTTCTTTTATTTTAGTTACATAATGAATTATGTTGATTATTTTTCTAATGTTGAACCATCCTTGCATATCTGATATAAATTCCACTTGGTCATGATATATCATTATTATTATTTTATATGTTGTTAGAGTCTATTGGCTAGGATTTTTTTTTTTTTTTTTTGAAGATTTTTGCATCTACATTCATGAAGGATATTGGTCTGTAGTTTTCCATTCTCGTGGTGTCTTTGCCTGGTTTTGGTATCAGGGTAATGCTTGCTTCATACAATGAATTTGGGAGGATTCCATTCTTTTTTGTATTCTTTAATAATTTGAGTAGGCTTGTCAGCTCTTCTCTGAATGAATGGTAGAATTCTCCAGTGAAAGCATCTGGGCCAGGATTTTTTTCTTGGTTATTTTTTATGGCCTGTTAAATTTTCTACCTCAGTTTATGTTAATTTAAGTAAGTAGGTGTTCTAGAAATCTGTCTATTTCTTATAGGCTTTCAAACTTGGAGTACAGTTCTTCATAGTATCCTGATATTATTGTTTTATTTCTGTTGGTTCTGTTGTAACATCACCTATTTCATTTCTCATTCATGTTATTTTCATCTTCTTCTTTCCCTTTAAGTTTTCCAGTGGTTTGTTGATTTTACTAATCTTTTCAAAGAACCAACTTCTAGTCTTGCTGATTTTTTTTCTATTGTCTTTCTGTTTCAGTTTCATTGATTTCTGCTTGAGTTTTTATTATTTCTTTTCTTCTGGTGACTTTTTTTTTTTTTTTTTTTTTTTTTTGCTATTCTTTTTCTAATTGTAGGAGATGTTTGGTTAAGGTATTGATTTTGGCTCTTCTTTTTTTGATGTGTGCCTCTATTGCTATAAATTGCCCTCTGGTCACTATTTTTGCTGTGTCCCAAAGATTTTGGTATGTTGTGTTTTCATTCTCAATTGATTCAAGGAATTTTTTAATTTCATTTTTTAAATTTCTTCTATTACTCAGTCATTTTTGAGGGGGTGTTATTCAGTTTCCATGAGTTTTCTCTTTTTCCATTGGTCTTCCTAGTGTTGAGTTCTAATTTTATAGCACTGTGATCTGAGAAGATGTTTTGCATTATCTCAGTGTTTTTAAATTTATAAAGGCTTGCTTTGTGGCCTAACATAATCTATCCTGGAGAATATTGCAAGTGTGCTGGAAAAGAATGTATATTGTGCTGTTGTTGGGTGCAGTGCTCTGTAGATGTCTATATCTACAGAGGTCAAGTTGGCTGATAGTATTGTTTAATTCTGCTTCTTTGTTGAGTTTATTTTCAGTTCTATCTTTTTTTGAAAGTGGCATATTAAAGTCTCCTACTATTTCTGTGGAGTTACCTATTTGTTTAATTCTCTTAAAGTCTGCTTTATGTATTTTGGGGCTTTTTCATTGGGTATGTAGATACATACTATGGTTATGCCTTCTTGTTCAATTGATCCTTTAATCATTATATAATATCCTTCCTTGTCTCTTATGGTCATTTTTGCCTTAAGCCCTATTTTATCAGAAATTAATATCATCACTCCTGCTCTTTTTTGGTTGCCATTTGCTTGGTATATCTTTTCTTAACTTTTGATTTTTAGTCTACTTTTGCCTTTGTGTCTAAGCGAGTCTCTTGTAGACAGTATGTTGATGGGTTATGTTTTCTTATCCAGTCTGCAACTCTCTGTCTCTTGAGTGGTGCATTCAATCCATTTACATTCAGTATAATTATCAACAAATATGAATTTATTGATGTCATTTTGTTATGTGTTTTTTTCTTTTCTTTTTTTTTGTGTGGTGTTACAGATTTCTTTGTTCCCTATACTTTCTTCTGGTGAGCTCATTTTGTTTATCAATTGTCTTATTATCTCCTTCATTGTTATTGTTTCAGCATTTGCTAAATATTTGTGCTTGTCCTCTTTTTTATTTTGATGCAAAGTTTTATTATTTTTCTCTGAGGTTACCCTGCAAATTATAATTTTCTTCCCAAGTTGAAAACAATCTGTTCTATCTCATAATTGTCTTGACTTCCTCACCATTTAGAAGTTATGTAACTACGCTATTTATTCCCTTTTTTTGGTTTGTAGTTGTCCTCATTTACTAACTGATGTCTCTGGGTCCCTATTTACAGTCTTGTAAGGTTATTTTACTTGGATACTTCTCTAATTGTGTTGGTTTCTGGGTTATGCCATCATGGGTGTTAATCACTGGTTGTTGTTTGCTGTTGTTGTTTCTCTCTCTGAAGGACTTCCTTTAGCATCTTTTGTAAGGGTTTTCTGGTTTTAACCAATTCCCTTAATTTCTGTTTATCTGGAAACATTTCTAATTTCATCCTCATATTTGAGAGACAATTTTGCTGGATATATAATTCTTGGTTGGAAATTTTTTCTTTCAGGGTTTTATATATATCATCCCATTGCCTTCTTGCCTGCATGGTCTCTGGCAAGAAATTAGAACTGAGTCATATTGATTGCCCTTTTCTAAGTAACTTTTTACTTTTCTCATGCAACTTTCAGGATTCTTTCTTTGTCTTTGGTTGAGGTGAATTTGTTGAGGATATGTCTTGGTGATTTTCTTTTGGGGTCTATCCTGTTTGGGGTTCATTGGACTTCTTGAATTGATATATTCTTGTCTTTCATCATATTAGGGAAGTTTTCTTCCAACAGATCTTTGAGAATTTTCTCTGCGGTTTTATCTGTTTCTTCCTGTTCTGCAATTCCAGTTACACATAGGTTGTTCTTCTTGATAGAATCCCATATGAATCTTAGGCTTTCATGATGTTTGGATTTTTTTCATTATGTTTTTATCTTTTTTCTGATTGATCCCTTAACAAAGTATTATTGAAGTATTTCTCTTCAATCTTGTTAATTCTGTCTTCCGTTGATTCAATTCTACTCCTTTGCCCATTCAATGTATTATCTATTTCTGAAATCTTAGTATTAATCTTCTGGCTTTCTATTTGTAGTTTTGTATCATTTCTAACATTTTGTTAATTTGTTCTTGTATTGCTTTCCTAAATTGTTCTGGAGTTCTGTCTGTGTTTACTTAATTTTTTCAGTGTTTTTCTTGATCTTGTCAGTGTTTGTATTGGTCTGTCTCTCAATCTGTTGAAGGTACCCAAATATAATTATTTTTAATTTCTTATCAAGGAGTTCCAATGCTGCTCCTTCCTTAGGGATATTTTCTGCATTTGTATCCTGATGTCTTGTTTCTACTACTTTATCTTGCTTTTTTGAGTGGACTGTGATGGCCTGTTTTCTCTGAGACATTTTGTTGTTGGTGTATATATTCTTAATTTGTGCTTGTATGTTGGTGTGATTCATGCAAGATGTTTTTTCTCCTTTGTTTTGTTTTTATATATATGTGTGAGCAGGGTACTGTGCTCCTCTATTCAGTAATTGTTAGCATTTAGGCACTCACCACCTGTCTCCTGGTGGGTGTGATAGAGAATGAGAGTGTGTGCACAGATCTCTGTTAGTTGTTCATAAAGAGCAGTTAAGGGTGAGTTGAGCTGGTATTGGCCAACATCTATCCTTGGTCAGTTGTTACAAAAGGAAGTGGTGGCTCTCACTCAGTAGGTGGGGTGACATGAGGTGCAGATATGGTTGGATTGTGTGGGAATGGTTGCTATCTCTGACTCAAACAAGAAAAATTTTTTAAAAATTAAGAAACCACCCAAAAACCAAAAACAGAGCAAAAACTCAAACTGCATAAATGGAACAATCACACACATACACACACAATGCAATAAATAAGATGAAAAAATTTCAAAATATATGTAAAAATATAAAAGAAAGATAATAAGACAAAGAGAGGAAAAAAGAAAGCTACCATATCTAGGGTGGGAGGAATGAGAGAAAAGAGCCAGAGTAAAAGAATAGTGAAGGAAAAAATGGGAAACTACAAAAGGGAAAACAAGGGACGTGAAGAACCAAAAGAGAGAAAAAAGAAGGGAATTGGGAAAAGGGGAGAGTTAAAAAACAAACAAACAAACAAAACCCTCAAGAACTAGGGATGGGAAAGAGGGAAAAAAGAAGGAAGAAAAGAGGAAGATAAAAAGAATAATTTTAAAACAAACAAAAACAAAACTGTGGAGGATAGGGCATGGCACCTAGCATCTCTCAGGGTACAGACCAGGATGGAACCCCCCACTGGTTAAGAAGTTGGGTGGAGGCAGGGATGGCCACACTCCTGTTCATCAAGAGGGCATGGGGCACAAGAGAAACAAGGGGAATATTGGACCTCTTCAGTTGTCAGTCTCCAGTGTGGTTACCTGTGGTGTCCTGGGCAGGTGGAGCCCACTCCCACTTCTCAGTCTAGGTGAAAAGGCCACCTGTACACACTCAAAACAGCTGAGCCTGCCACTTGTAAATATCCAAAATATCTGTGCCCTCAGGCCCCCAGACAGATCCGTCTGTCCCCTTCCTCACTGTTCTCCCTTCTGGGCATTCAGTACCAATGCAATCCCTGCCCACGATGTCCTTGGTGAGCAGAGCCAATTCTTCAATTGCTTTTGGGAAAACGGCTGTGCCTTCAGGACAGCCAGCAGTCCACTGCTCAGTTTGTCTCCTTACTCAGTGTTTCATTCAGGTTCTTCTACTAGCTGTTATTTAATCCACTTCTTTACCTTTCCCTTCAAAGCTCAGGGTCTCAGAATCATTTTCTGTATTGGTTTCAATTTTTTTCTCATTGCTTTGTTGTAGATGGTCTGTGCAGCTTGTCTGCCTTTTCTGCCATCTTGCTGGAACTCCCAGGACCTACTCTTTTCCTCTGTGATTTAATGTTAACTTATAACATCTTCTGAGACCCTATTTCTAAACAAGGTCACATTCACAAGTTCCAAGAGTTAGGATCTCAACAAATCTTTTTTGGGGACACAATTCAATCCATAACAAGGTCCAAGAAGCATACCTCTCTCACAGCAGAGGAGGTAGTTGGATTAGGTACAATCAGAGTTGTTTCCTTAGGTATAAGATGAGGCAAAACTTTCTCAATATGATTCCTAGGACTCTCTCCCACAGGCTAAACAAGTAACTTTGATGTCTTAGTTATCTAGTGCTACTATAACAAACAAATTTATTTTCTCACAGTTTAGGAGGTTACCCACTGTCATCAAGACAGTTGCAACTCATAGCAACCCCCACTGAGTTTCCAAAGCTGTAGATATTTATGAAAGTTTATTGCCTCATCTTCCTCCCATGGAGCAGATGGTGGGTTTGAATCACTGACCTTCTGGTTAGTAGCTAAATGCCTTATGTTTAGGAAGCTAGAAGTCTAAATTGAGAGTGCTGGCTGTCGGGGGAGGGTTTCTCTCTCTATCAGTTCAACCCATAACACTTAGGTTAGTGTTTAGGCCCACAAAGTAAAAAAAAAAAAAAAAAAAAAGCAAGTCACTGCCATCAAGTAGATTCCAACTTGTAGCAACCTCCAATGGTTTTCTGAGGCTGTAAGTCTTTATAGAAGTAGATTGCCCCATCTTCCTTACAAGGAGAAGCTGGTGGGTTTGAACCACTAACCTTCTGGTAAGCAGCCAGATGCCTTACCCACTGTGCCACCAGAGCTCCTTTTAGGCCCACCAGAAGTCAAGGAAAAAAAAAAGAAGAAGAAAAAAAAATGGGGACCTCTTCTGCAAAATCTTGCCACTGTGATCATGAAAAAGATAAAATATACAAATAATGTTATAGATTGAATTGTGCATCCCCAAAATATGTATTGTAAACCCTAACCTCTTGCCAATGATTATAATCCCATTTGGGAATGGGTTGTCTTTGTTATGTAAATGTAGACAGGATTAGTGTTGGGTGTATCTTGAGTTAATCTCTTTTGAGATATAAAGGAGATTAAACTAACAAGTGATGGAAGTGGAGATGGGGGAAAAGAAATGCCAAACTACTTGAAGATCACCCAGGAACAGAAACTCAGAAGAGCTGACAGAAAGAAAGACTTCCCCTAGAGCTGGCACCCTGAATTCAGATGTCTAGCCTCCTAAAACAGTGAGAAAATAAATTTTTGTTTGATAAAGCCACCCACTTAGGGTATTTCTGTTATAGCAGCAGTATAGATAACAAAGACAAATATCAAATGCTGTAACCAGGCTGGGGGCAGACCGAAAACCAAAACTCATTGTCATTAAGTTGATTCCAAGTCATAGCAACCCTATACGGCAAATTAGAACTGCCCCATAGGGTTTGCAAGGCTATATATCTTTATGGAAGTAGACTGCATCTTTCTCCCACAAAGCAGCTAGTGGGTCTGAACCATCGACCTTTTGTTTAGTGGCTGAATGCTTTTAAATTCTAGGCATACAAGATGGATGAAACTAAGTAACAGTCAGGCAGTGTCAGGGAAGTCTCTAAGCAAATGGCTAGACTTTACTCCTGGGCTGGAATTAAAAGAACTCCAGTCTCAGCAGTGGGGTTGACAAGGCCATATCTTATACCTAGAGGTTCTGCAAGGGACACAAGGGCATCAACGGAGACAGGAATGCAGGTACCAAAACAGGGCATCAAGCAAGCTGAGGTCAAAGGCATTGCCTTCTAATGGCTAGAAGGCAGGCTTCAGACTGAAGCTTGCTGGTTGAAGCTTCAGTTCTCTTACCTATTACCTCTGTGACCTTGGGAAAGCTACTGTCCCTCTCTAGGCTTCAGTTTCTTCATATGTAAACTGAGGAAAATAATATTTCCTTTTGAGAGAACTAAAATATAAATGTGAGCACAGTGACTGGCACATAGCAAACACTAAACAAACAAACAAAAAAGATATTATTCTCACAAAAATAGGTAGAAGCCAGTTTAATCAGAAAAAGACCATAACAAAAGGAGCACATTATCCAGATTAGCATTGAGAGCAAATTGATTTTTAATCCCACACAGTTGGGCTTGAGCTCCTTAAATCTCTCCTGCCCAAGGCCAAGATTATTCCTAGTGCCCTAGAATGGAACTGAGTCCAGAGGTGAGGATCAAGTGGCCCCAGCTGGGGATGAAGGAGGCTGGAAGCCAGGTGGGGCCAGACAGTGGCTTAGCTGTCTTTGAGTAGGTTACAGGTATCAGATGAAAAGGGATATAATGTGTTCTCATGTTTTTCCAAGAGCATATCTCAAGAGACAAATTACAGTTCAAAATAAGAATATCACATTATTTTAAATATGGAGCCTATGGAACTGTAAAGGGGTGGGCTCATCTTTTCAGAAGTAGTCAAGCAAAAGATGGATAGGCAGAGATTCTAAAGAGTCTAGTTTAGGAGACTGTACTGGTTGACCAGTTCTGGTTGACCTCCAAGGTACTATCCATGTTGCAGATGCTAAGGTACCATGCGCTGTTGGAATTGGGCTGGTCTTTGTGTAAAAAGCTAAGAAATTGCCAGCAAAGCTTCCAGAATTAAACCTAGTTTGGTATGTTTTGGCATCCTCAAGAGGATCACTTATCCAGGGATTAAAGGAGATGGTGGCATCTCTGGAGTGTCACAACTTCTCAATAGCATTTTGCTGCTTGTGATCTTTGCAAAAAATAGGGCAGTGGTGGCAGTAGCAATAGGTTGAGAGGAAGGTGGCAAAATAGGAGAAAATAAAGAAAAAATAGATGCACCATGAAACCTGCAATTAATTTGTACCGTGCTATTTCCATAAAGTAGACCTCACACTTGAGATCTGAAAGGTAATCATCTGAGATATCAGAGCCTGGCTATAAATAGCCAAGTTTTCAGCCTTATGGCTGCACCCTGGAGCGAGGGGCTGTCAGGGAGGTCCCCACTGGAGCCTTGTGGGCCAAGGCCACCTTCCCTAGACATACCTTATTAATGCCTGCTCCCAGGACCACAGACCATCTTGTTAGCTATTCATGCCATGCTTGACTGTAATTGCTGCCTCATCATGGGAGAGCCTGCTGCAGAAAGAATAACTACACTAGACAAAGCTGCTGTATCCACCCAGTGGTTAGAATCAAAAAAGTGTAATCACAGGTTCCCTCCCAGAGGCCCACCCTCTGGCATCTCCCTCATTCTCAGAGCCATTTGGCTAGGTTGCTCTCCAGTTTGCTGCTCCCAGTTTCCTCCCAGTAAATCAGACAGCCACTTGCTCATAAGGCCTGAGGAGGGACTAGGCCAGACGGAGTTTGCAAACAGAACCTTGGGAATTGCCAAACACACACCTCTTGGAATAGGCTCTTGGTGGTATCTTCAGGCTGTTGCTTAAGCCAAGATTCAGGCTTCTGGGCCTCTTTGGCTGGACTCATTGTGTTAGCCAGCTGTGTGTATGCATGTGTGAATGTGCATATATGTGTGTGTATGTGTGTGCATCTGTGTGGCATGGGGGATGTTTGGGTGAGTGAACTGATATGCACCAAGCTCAGTCCCTGGGCTCCACTGATAACGTATTTCACATACACATGAGGTGCAATTATTTATAAATGTTGTGAGCATTGTGATGAATAAAACACAGTTGAAAGCATGGCTTTTTTTTTTTTTTTTTTGGTCATTGCATTTTTTTTTTTTATGAACAGATCAAAGTAAAACTACTCTCACATAGGAAATTTCCAAGTATTTTTAGTATTCAATTTCCAAGTATTTTTAGTATTCAAAACAGAGCAAAAACATTGGGAACCACTGCTATATAAAGCAAAAGTTCAGACAAAGTCATCATGACATTTCAGAAACTTAGTTTAAAAACTAAACTTGGAGATTGCACAATTAACAAGATTTCAAAGATGTCCTTACCTCATTCCTGAGGCTTACTCTGTCCTTCCTTGTGATCTCCTTTCCCAGCCCACAGCACAGGGCTAGGCACATGTTGTTGTTGTTATTTGCCGTCAAGTCGGACCCGACTCATAGCGACCCCTCCTTGGGTTTCCGAGGCAGTATCACTACAGAAGTAGATTGCCCCATCTTCCTTCTAAGGAGTGGCTGGTGGGTTTGAACCGCCAGCCTTCTAGTTAGCAGTCAAATGCCTTAGGCACTATGCTCCCAGAGCTCCCAGCTAGACACATATTGGGTATATAATCAATATATCTTGTTTCATACAATCTCAAATTCCTGGGCAATCCCTAACTTCAATTTTCCTGATTCCTGTGAACACTGGAAGTCAATCAGGTAAGATCAAACTGGGCTTTAGCAAGAACCAAATCACTCCCCATATTCCTAGTCCTTTGATTTTGATGGTTTGATGAGAGACAGAAGTGTTAAGGAAACTGGCTTAGGTCCCCTTCCAAGGAATCACCCCTCCACTGGGTGGTATACTGGAAAATGTATGGGCTCTGGAGCAGAAAAATGCACATGCCCATCTGGGCTCCACCCATTAATGCAGTAATTAACCTTAGGCAAATCACTTCATCTGTAAAATGTACCCCCTGCAAGGGCTTAGCATAGTATGTAGTCAGTTAAGGCAGTTCATGTCTGTCAAGCCAAGGTCCTGAGTCACCCCAAAAAATATGACATACACATAGGGAATGGATAGAAAAATGCTTTACTCACATAGATAAAAGAGCAAGTTCAGCTTCCATTGTGGGCACTGGTCTTCCATGGCCAGTGAGTCACTGTCTCTGGTCATTCCAGGGCTGGTAATCTGCACACTCGTCTTGTGCTGAAGGTGAGTGATCCCATTCCCTCCCCATTAGGGACAGATATAGGATGGGGTTGGCTAGATGTCATGTGATACACACATGCACAGAGCAGAGAGAAAGCTTACTGTGTATCCATCACCAAAACCAAACCAAACTCACTGCCATTGAGTCAATTCCTACTCATAGCAACCCCCATCGGGTTTCCAAGGCTATAAATCTTTACAGAAGCAGATTGCCTCATCTTTTTTTCCACAGAGCAGCTGGATGGGTTTGAACCACCAATCTTTTGGCTAGCAGTTAAATGCCTTAACTGTTATACCACCAGAGCTCCTTAACAGGGATCCAGAAAGGGAGAGAATTTCCCTGATAAGAAGAAAGTGGGAGAGAGAGAGGTACAGTTACCAGATTCCATCAGGGTTCAAGGCTTTTGATTAAGCATCATTACCTTATTCCTGAGTTTTATTCTATTCTTCACTCTGATCTCCATTTCCTGTCCAGATGGGGCACAGGGCCAGGTGAGGTCAGAGGGCTGCACAGTAGACTGCTTTCTCATTTTCCAAACATCTTTCCTTCTCATACATTGTTTGCACATAGTTTGAAGTACTCTTAAGTACTTTGTGGAGAAAAATCTTACCCTAAAGAAATTTATTATGCAATTGGATGAGTGATAGCAGTAGGGTCAACTTCATGGGTACGTAACCTCTGGTCACAAAGAGCTCTGTGCTCAGAAGCACCCCATGTGTAGTTTAATGCTCTACTGTGACTGTCTTGAAATTCTTAGCTTTTGAGGATGAGCTCTCTCATTTTCATTTGGCATTAGGCACCATAAATTGTGTGGCTAGTCTTGTATATATGCACGCACAACACACCTCAAGAACATACATGCAAGTGTCTTGTCAGAATGACCCAACGACACATTGGAAAGCTGATGGAATACAAGGTAAGAGACACATTCCTGGAGTTGACAAGGGGACCAGAAGAGGCAGGCAAGGAATGAAAGGACTTAAAATAATCCAAAACAACCATTGCTTTGAATGGTCCAACCAGATACAGAAAGGGGCTCTCTGCTTTAAATCATCCTGGATCCGGGGAGATAACAGGCTCTCGGAGTGGGCTGGGCATCTCATATTTTCACAGGATAAGTGTACTTTCCCAAGACTGCGGGAAATCTGAAATTTCTACAACTTTATTCTAAGCCTCAAAGGTGACTCAGCATCTCACTCTCCTTTCAATTTCTCTAAATGGCCCAAGTTGATTAAATCAACGCACAATTCTGCTCCTTTCTACCTGACATATCCACCTGAGTCCTGCCCTCCTGCAAAGACTGTTTTCACATTAGGAATGTGCCTCTTTTTCTCATCTGCCCTGGCTTAAAACCTAGCTTTGAAACTGATTATCTATGTGACTTTGGGCAAGTCATTTCTACTTCCTTCAATTTCCTCATTCAGAAAATGAGAAGGTTGGGCAATCCTACTTCCGTAGTGATACTGCCTCGGAAACCCAAGGAGGGGTCGCTATGAGTCAGGGCTGACTCGACGGCACATAACAACAACAACAACAACAATAGAGCCTACCTCCTGTGGTTGCTACGAGAATAAAAGACATTAATAAACATACAGCAGATAGAATCATACTTACCACGTATGTAAAGGCTCAATAGACATTAGTAATTATTATTATCACCCCCACAGTCTGAGCTAATCTATCCTCAAGCCTTAGAGTTTCTACCTTTGAAACCTCTCTCAAATGTGCTCCCATTGCTCCATGTCTGCTTTCATCACTTTCTCCTAGGCCATTGTCTTCTTCCTCCTGAATACTGCTGAGGCCTCTGAACTACCTCAAATCTCCAGTCTCAAATCCCCACAATGCCTATCATTACTCCTGGCATATAGTAAGTGCTCAATAGATGGTGAATGAAGTGATGAATGAGAGAGATTATTAGAGTGATATTCTAATGAAGAAATCTGATCACTTCCTCTGTGCCACTCAAACTCCTCATATGGTGCGTGCACACGTGCACTGTTGTCAAGTAGGATCTGACTCATAGTGACCCCTCCTTGGGTTTCCAAGGCAGTATTACTACGGAAGTAGATTGCCCAACTTTCCTTCTGAAGAGTGGCTGGTGGGTTTGAACTGCCACCTTCTGGTTAGCAGTCAAATGCCTTAGGCACTATGCCACCAGACCTCCTACTCAGGATGCAATCCAAACTCTTTCACCAAGGCCTTCTTGGTCCAGCCCCTGCTCAGTTCTTCAGCTTCCCTCTCACTTCAAGCCTCTCCATCCCCACTCCCAGCTCCCCTACTCCCAGCTATCACTTACTCTTCTCAGACCTGCTTTATCCCCTGGAGCCTCTTTTCCTATGCTGCTCCCTCTCCCTGCTTTCCATCTCATATCCCTATCCCTCTCTCCTGTTCCCACATCTGGCCAACTCCTGCTCTGATGTCATTCCTGAATCAAGTGTCCCTGCTACACATTCCTGCAGCATGGAAGGATGAACCCAGTACTTACACTACTTCCTTATTTCCCTGTTGCTTATCTCTTCCATTAGAATTGAAACTCCTCAAGGGTAAAGATTTAGCCTTCTTTATTTTTCTATTTTCAATGATTATGATATTTCCTGACATAAAAGAAATATTTAATAAGTGATGATTTACTTTTCTGCCAAATAATTCCTTTATTTCCATTGCCATTCCTCTAGATAATCAAATACATCAGTGGTAGGGACCAGGTTTATTCTTATTTACTTTTGTATCCCCATTATGATGGTAAAGGAGACTTGGTGATGTGGTGATTAAAGTGCTTGGCTGATAACAAAAAGGTGGTATGTACCCACCTAGTTGCTCCACAGGAGAAAGATAAGGCAGTCTGCTTCTATAAAGATTTACAGCCTTGGAAACCCTGTTTCCAGGCAATTCTATTGTTTGGGGAAATTCTATTCTGTCCTATAGGGTCGCTATTAGTTGGAATCAACTTGGCAACAAGTTTTAATATGATGGCTAATTTTATGAATTAACTTGACTAAATTACGTCACCCTTTACCTGTTCGTTTGGCCAAATAGTAGTCTAGATGTTCCTGCAAAGTATTTACATGAGATTAGCATTTAAATCAGTTGGCCTTAAGTAAAGTAGTTACCCTCTATAATGTGGGTGGGCCTTATCCAATTAGGTGAAGGCTCTAAAAGCAAAATCTGATGTTTCCCAAAGGAGGATTCTGCCTCCAGACTATAAATAGACATTCTTTCAGAATTCTCCTCTCACCTTATTGCCTGAACTACCAATTCTGGCCCACAAGACTGCCAGAATTTCCAGCCTATTGCCTTTCCTACAGATTTTGGACTTGCCAGCCCCCATAATCACATGAAGCAATACCTCAAAGTAAGTCTCTCTTTTTTTTCTCTCTCTCTCCAAAAAATACCCTACTGGTAAACTGAAGTGCACAGAATGTTAAATGTAAAACAAATTCTGCTCTGTAAATTTGCACCTACAGCATAATAAAAAACAAAGAAATAAACAAAACCCAAAAATACCCTGCTGGTTCTGTTTCTCTAGAGAACTGCAACTGAGACACCTAGTATCTAGGACAATGCCAGACACGCAGAATGCATCGAATGCATATTTGTTATATTAATGACTTTTAGACTTATAGATTAGAATCTATCAATCCACAAATATTTATGATATGCTTTTCCTAGGCAAGATATTTTATTAGCATAAATTGCCAAACCAAACACAATGACAATCTGGAGGAAAGGAAATTCCAAGCTGAGAAGACAGTGTTGAGACAGATCAGGAGTTTAAAAGAGCAGGGAGAGTTTGGCCAATGGCAGGAAGGCAGTTAGGGTGGATGTACAGTGGGACAGTGGGACATATGATTAAAAAGGGATTTGTACTCCAGTCCCTAAGTAATAGCAAGCTATTATGGGCTTTTGGAGATGGGGTAGTTGAGTAACAGCGTAAATGTAGAGACACAACCCCCGAAGCAAGGTAGAGAATAACGAAGTGACATAGGATTGGAGTCGGGGAGACCAGGAAGAGGCCATAGCAGTTGTAATAGAACAGAAGCTGTGAGAATGAGGAAGAAGAGAAAGAGATGGGCTTGAAGGTGCTCCAGGGGCTGTATCAGCAGGCCCATAGGACTGCTTGACTCCAAGATGCAAGTAAGGATGGCAAGTCTGAAGATGGCATGAATTTTGGCGATGGAGAGGATGGGAACATTGTCTGTTTGGTAGGAAGCTTAGAAAGAAGAGCAGGTTGGTGGAGAAGTTTGAAAGCGTCCTTGGGGTACAGGTAATGAGCTCACCCTTGGATGTGTTAGGGGTGTTGTATGTTAGGAAGTGGTAGAAGGGAGGAGAAAGACTGGTGCTGCTGTGCAGAGAACAGTGAAGTACTGCTTCCTAGTCCAGTGTGTGCATTTCAGAGAAGGGGTGCTGTGGGGGATGTCAGGATGGGAAGGAGATGACGGTAAACCGAGAGCGGCTCAGCTCCAGCCTTACAGGGTAATGCTCACAAAATGTAATTATTAGTGAACAGTGCTGGAAAACACCGATCTACAAAACCTGACATTTCTGAATAGCAGGCAGGCAGGTGAAGGGAATTCCCAAGATCATCCTGGGCACCTCTGTCACTTCGTTCCAACCTTAATTGAAATGCAACAAGGAAAGCACTTCTCCACGGAAAAGTGAGGCCACTGTGGAAAGGCTGAGGGGAGGAGAGTTCACAACAGCTGCAAAAATACCCTCTGTCTAAATCCTCCCTGGATTTCTGGGAAGAGCCTGGCTGGGCAAGTGGGTGAGTGGGGACTGGGAAAGAGAGGGTGAGAGAGAGGAGAACAGGGAAGGGTGAGTGGGGGTTGTGGATATATATATATATATATATATATATAAAATTTTCACACAGCTCATAAGGAGGTAAGAAAGTCAAGGATTTCTGTCAATTGAAAGAGCTTCTGCAGCAATGGAGATGTCAGCTCAGGAGTCATGCTGCCTTCTTTAATTGGAGTCTATTGGTGAAGGTTGAAGAAGGGGATGAGAGAGAGAGAGAGGGAGAGAGAGAGGGGGTGGTGGAGAGAGGAAGAATCAGAGACAGAGAACGAGATTGAGAGAGAGGGTGCAAGCAGTGAAAGAAGAAAGTACAGAAAGACCTTATACAGAAAGAAAACCCTCAAACAGTCCTTACTCAGCTTCTCAGATCCTCTGCTATTGGGCCAGCTGCTGCCTGGCTGGGGCCCTGAGAGGCCCACATGACTACCTCCCACCTAGGGAGGGGCTGGGTCCCCAGCAGGGTGTGCAGACCTCTGCACTAAGGAAGAAATGAGGAAGAGGAGGGGTCTGCTGAAGTTGATTAATTTCTGCTTCCTTCTCTATCATTTATTAAAAAAAATGAAAAAAAAAATCCTTTTTCATTTTTCTCCAGTGCCCTTACTACTTGTCAAGCTCATGGTTCTTGATCCATCAGGAAAGCTCAGCCCATGTAAAGCCAGGGCATATATATCTAATAAAGCCTAATCCGCTCTCGGCTTCTCAGCTTTACAGGTAACCTATGTAGCAAGTGACCCAGTCTTTGCTGACTCCAGCTACCTCAGGCCCATTAACCCTGAGGTTTCCGGGGACACAGTGATGTGGTGGAATTGGAGACAGAAAGGAAAAAGAATAAGTAAGGTAATGAGGAAAAGGAAGCAACCTGTGTGTGTGTGTGTGTGCGCGTGTGCGTGCGTGTGAGAGAGAGACAGGCAGAGACAGAGATAGAGAGATAAGAAGATTATGCAAAGAATGGTGGGGAGGAGAAGGGAAAAAGGAGGAGAGGAGATAAGAAATAAAATGTAATAATGAGTCAGAGTAGAACTGTGCTCTGTAGAGTTTTTAATGGTTGATTTTTCAAAGTAGACTGCCAGGCCTTCCTTCCAGGAATAAGATACCCAAACCCACCGGCATCAAGTTGATTCCAACTCAAAGTGACCTACAGGACAGAGTAGAACTGCCCTATAGGGTTTTCAAGACTGTAAATCCTTAGGGAAGCAGACTGCCACATTTTCTGGAGCAGAGTGGCTGGTGGGTTTGAACCACCAACCTTTTGGTTAGCAGCCAAGTACTTTAACCACTGTGCCATTAGGCTCCTTGGAATAAGATGTTGTTGTTGTTGTTATGTGCCATTGAGTTGGACCCAACTCATAGGTGACCCCTTCTTGGGTTTCTGAGGTGGTATTTCTACATAAGTAGATTGCCCAACCTTCCTTCCAAAGAGTAGCTGGTGGGTTTGCAATCAAGTGCCTTAGGCACTAAGCTACCAGAGCTGTAGTTGGTGAGAAAAGGGTAGCCTTTGTGTATACATAACATTTGTTTCCCATACCTTATCTCCTAAATATTTGTAGAGTTATTGGAACAAACATCCAAAAGAAGCTTTTAGAAATCAACAAATTCAACCCCATTTTACAGATGCAAAAGCCGAGGGACTAATGCTCAGGGAAGCTAAGTACTTGAGTTGCAGTTAAAGATCTTGCAGGTCAAAGTTAGGATTTGAATCTAGGTCTCTTGGCTTTCTTACCTGCACCTGGGAAGACTATCAGTTGTTTCTGTGGTTTGGCTTTTGGGTATGTAAGAATAACCATTATTTAGTGTTTACCATATGCCAAGTACTGTTCTAAGTACTTTATATATGTTACCTCATTTAATTTTCTGTTATGGGTTGTGTATCCCAAAAAATATGTTGAAGTCCTAACCCTTGTTGTTGTTGTAATAACTGCTGTTGAGTTGGCCCCGACTCATAGCGACCCCTCCTTGGGTTTCCGAGGCAGTATCACTACAGAAGTAGGATTGCCCAACCTTCCTTCCGAGGAGTGCCTGGTGGATTTGAACCGCCAGCCTTCTGGTTAGCAGTCAAGTGCCATAAGCACTAATGTAACCTTGTTTCAAAATGGGATTTTTGCAGATGTTATCAGTTAACATGAGGTAATCCTGGAATAGGGTGGGCTCTAATCCATTATGACTGAGGTCCTTATAAAAAGAGGAGAAAAAGAGACAGAGACAGAGAAGAAAGTCATATGAAGACACAGACAGAGATTGGAGTCATGCTGCTACAAATCAAGGAACCCCTGGGGCTACCAGAATCTGAAACATATAAAGAAGAATCTTCTAGAACCTTAGGAGGAAGCATGGCCCTGCCAACACCCTGAATTCAGACTATGAACCTCCAGAACTGTGAGACGATAAATTTCTGTTGTTTTAAGCCACCTACTTTGTGATAATTTGTTACAGCAGTCCTGGGAAACTAATACAAACCCCAAGAGGTAGGGACTATTATCCACTTTTTAAAGTTGAAGAAAAGGCACAGAGAGGTCAAGTCAATTGTACAGGGTCACACAACTGGTAAGGAATGGAGCTGGGAGACAAACAATCTAATTTAAGTTCTTATTTTTAACCACACTGTAGACCAGACCTACCTCTCAATAATAAATTAATTGGAGGCTGAACAATGTCTGTGAAAATGTCCATATCAAAAGACCGAGGAGAGATGATTCTTCTTCCAAATTGACAAAGTCCCTGATCTTGGAAAGAAAACACCTCCTTGTTCATTTATATGCCCCCCCTCATCCCCAATTATAGGTAGGAACCCTGGAGAAGCATTGGTTAAATGCTCAGCTGCTATCTGAAAGATCAGCAGTTCAAACCCACTAGCCACCTCTGTGGGAGAAAGAAATGGCAGTCTGCTCCCATAAAGACTGTAACCTAGCAAAAGCTATAAGGTAGTTCTACTCTGTCCTATAAGGTCGCTATGAGTCATAATACACTCAATGGTACACAATAATAAAAACAACAGATTATAGGTTTGCACTGACATACAGCTGAGAGGGCTACTCTTTGTGTTCACTTCTTTGTATTGTTGCCAAGTCAGGCTGCATCCAAGGTATGAACTATCTTCACAAATGAACTGAAAACATGGCCCAGGCACCAACCTTGTGGCAAACACTATAGTAGGCATGGGGGTGGGAACAAGTCCTCATCAAGATGGGCCCAATAGAGACCATTTCCTCAAGAATCTTTTTGTCTCTCAGGGGATGTAAGACATGTCAACATATAACTGTACCATAAGCTAGACAGACATAGTACTCCAATCAATATATTGATTGTGATGGTTAATTTTATGTGTCAACTTGGCTAGGGTTTGGTTCTCAGTGGTTTGGCCAAGCACTAATTTAGTTTCTGTCATGGAATAATTACATGCGATTAAATCAGTTGGCCTTGGGTAGAGTAGATAACTTTTCATAATGTAATGTAATCACCTCCCATAATGTAAGGCAATGTCATATAATCATTTTCCTCAATGCAATCTAATATAATCATCTTTCATAATGTAATGTAATGTAATCAATCAATCAGTTGGGTTATACCAGTGTAGGGCGGATCCTACAGAAACCATTTCCTGAAGAAGAATATCATGCTTGGTAAAGTGAAGAGTCAGCAAGAAAGGGGAAGATTCTTAACAAGATAGACTGGCACAGTAGCTGCAACAATGGGCTCAGGTATAACAAGTATCGTGAGGATGGCACATGACTGGGCAGTGTTTTGTTCTGTTGTATGTAAGATCGATATGAGTCAGAGCTAATTCAATGGCACCTAACAACAACAACAACAACAGGGTGGATCCTGAACCTAGTCACTTCTTAGTTATAGAAAGACCAAGTAGACACACACACACACACACAGGGAAAGACAGATCACATGCAAGAATCATCTATAGGCAAAGAAACACCACAGATCACTTGGCAAAAACCAGAACTAGGAGAGATGTTCACAGAAGGAATTGCCACAGCCAAGATCCTGATTTGGACTTTTAGCCTCCTAAACTGTGAGAAAATAAATTACTGTTCTTGAAAGCCAACAACCACTTGCGGTATTTCTATTATGGCAGCACTAGCTAACTGAGACACTGATGGAGTGCTAAGAGAATTTAGAAAAGCAAGAGGTTACATTGGAATGGACATCTGAGAGGGCTTCATGCAGGAGGATCTGGGAAGGCTTCAGCTGGGCCTCAAGCCATCAACAGAGTTTGGCTGTAAGAGATGGAAGGAGAGAAGATGGCCTTCTTAAAGGAAAGATTGCTAGAGCACAGGCTCAGAAATTAAAATAATAATAATAATAACGTAAAGGCAATCTCAAGGGGTATGCAGGGATGGGTAGAACATCCTCTGGAGAACTCCCGGCATCCCAGAACATTTTCCATTTCCTTTCAGTCAGATAACTTTTCTGTTCAGGCCCAGCATACACAGATCACCAGGGCCTGATCTGCTATAAGAAAGGCCAGCATTTTATTGAGCATGTGCCAAGCATTTCTTGTGCATCATGTCCTCTAATCTTCACAAGCTCCCTATGCAATAAGTACTATCATCTTCATTACAGATGAGGAGAAGGAAACCAGATAGGTTAAACAGCTTACCAAAGACATGCAGGTAGTTAGGGATGAAGCTGGAATTTGAACCCACACTTGTTGGGTCTGCTATGCCATTTTCCTGCATAGGGTGGGGAGAAGGGTGGGACAGGTCTTTGGAAAATAGCTCCCAGGGAGCAGAAACTCAGGAGAGTTGTTCAGTTCTCACCTGGAAAACAGAAAGAAGCTAAATTATAGCATAAGGAGGGGGTTCAGGACTGCCCACTGGGTTAGGAAACCCGGGATTCAGCACCTACTGCAGGAGGCTACAAAGTGTGTGTGTTACTAACACTGTTTCTGATGGTTTCTAAGGATGAAAGAGTGAAAAACCAAATATGCTTAAGGTGCAGATAATCTGTAGAGCTCCAGTTACACATACACATATGCATCCATCAGCAAAAAGACTGCCCATTTCTAAACAATGACTAACATCTTGTAACTCTATTATAAATATCTCATAAAATTATAAACTTCACTATGGGATCTCAGTGCTATAGGGCCTCTCTCTCTTTTCTCCTTCCCTTCTTTCTTCCTCCCCTTTCTGTTCTACTTCTTTCTTCCTTTCCTTCTTTCCTCTGTTGCCTCCTAATCATTGTTAGCTGTTAGGGAACCTCTCAAAGGTCACAATAACATTTAAGTGGAAGACTTAGCATCTCCAGATTTCAGAGCTAACTCCACAATTAAACTCAGGGGACTAAGGCTTTCACAGCTCAAGTTTGCTCATGACCACCCTAAAACTTGTCCTGTTGCTTTTCTGTATCTTAATTGGTTTGAAAAGAAAAAGTGGGTTTTAGGGCATGTTCAAGTCCTTAAGCTTGAGGATAGGTGGTGGTCAGTTTACACTCTTCCACTGTGAGCCATTCCATTGCCAGAGACAAGATGTAGGACCAGATGATTCAACTTGTCCCAGGCTTGCCGCATTCCTAAGGGAAAAGTGTTTGTCTTGAGACCCACCTGCCTCCACCTGGTTAGCACCTGCAGCCTAGTACTGCTCCCCACTTGCTGAACCCTTCTAGCAGCATTAGAAGCAGCAGTGGCAGCAGCACCTGCCATCACCACTCCCTCCCTCACCACCTGGGTACCTGTAGCCCTCTGCAATAACTCCTTTCCAACCCCGCCAGCCCTCCACCAGGGCTGCAGCAGATGAA
>NW_006921623.1:8465002-8471944 GCF_000298275.1 Orycteropus afer afer | reverse complement strand
CAACCGTGAAGGAACTGTTTCAAGTACTGAAGAGCAAGGATGTCTCCTTGAGGACTAAGGTGCACCTGACACAAGCCATGATATTTCCAATCATCTCGTATGCATGTGAGAGCTGGACAATGAATAAGGAAGACTGAAGAAGAGTTGATGCTTTTGAGTTCTGGTGTTGGCGAAGAATGCTGAAAGCACCATGGACTGCTAGAAGAACTAACAGGTCTGTCCTGGAGGAAGTGCACCTGAAATGCTCCTTGGAAGCGAGAATGGCCAGACTTCATCTCACCTACTTTGGTCTTGTTGTCAAAAGGGACTATTCCCTGGAGAAGGATGTCATGCTTGGTAGGGTATAGGGTCGACGAAAGAGGGGAAGGCCTTCAACGAGATGGATTGACACGGTGGCTGTGATGATAGTCTCAAGTATAGCAGGTATCATGGAGCTGGCACCAGATCAGGCAGTGTTTCATTCTGCTGTGCATGAGGTCGCTATGAGTCGGAAATGACTCGACGGCACTTAACAACAACAGGGAGCAGTAGGGCCAGTTCCATCACTCTGTCTTTCCTGGGTCCACCTGCCACCAACACTGACCTCGTTCTTTATGACTTGGTCATTTTTCAAATCAATCTGATCTCAAAATAATACTTCCACATCGGCTGTTGTGTGAAGGTGACAATGATGAGGAATATGACAATGATTATTATTAGTTTTTTTTTTTTTTTTGTCAGATTTTGTTTTGTTTTGCTTTTCATCCAAATTGCTGTTGCTGAGGACTTATTTCCTGGAGCCAAAGTTTCTTGCCTTTCACTCACTTTACACTTTGACTCATTTATTTTTCCTATTTCCCCAAAGACTTTTTGACACTTTGAAAAGTGTTTTACTTAGATACAATCCTGCTCTCTTACCTTCTGTTTCTTTCATCTCTCCCTTCTCGCTTTTTATTAATAAGTCATAAAAAAAAACTGTTTCCAGGCAAACATCACTCACTGAGTAATAAAACCTGAGGCAAAGGACAGAGTGGTGCTGACAAGCAGAGACTGGGGAGACAGGTCATTTCCTACTCTCTGAGTGTCATCGAGGCCTTTACTCAGCAGCCTGTCACATGCAGGTTTGAGGGAAGCCAATAAAAGAAGAGAGAGCACTGCGCAGGGTGGCTTTATGGGGCCACCAGGGCCTCCTTAGTACCAGCCAGAACCTAGTCAGCTGGGAAACAAGGCTAGTCTGAATTCCTGCAACACTGTCATATTTGAGTCAAATCATAGACTTGTTGGATGTCAGTTCTGGAAGGCAGAGTTTAGATCATCTGCTCTAGCTTTTACAGATAAGGAAACTTGAGGCTAATGACTTACCACAGATGAGTCAGAAGTAGGGCCTGGATCAGAACACAAATTCATGGGGAGTCAGCAGTGGAAGGAAGTTGAGAGATTTCAGTCTTAAACTGTCATGTGTAGATAGGAAGCCTCTGGTCCAGAGAAGAAAAGTGACTTGCACAGGATCCCACTTTCCTTTGTACCAGGAATGAGTACCCTTAGACTCTAGTCAAAATGTTGTTGTTATTAGCCACCTGTCAAGTTGGCCCCTGACTCATGGTGAACCCATGCACAATGCAACAAACTGCCCAATCCTGTGTCATCCCGTGGTCAGTTGTGGATCAGAGCTGGATCCAACCCCAGGGCTTTTCAACACAGATTTTAGTTTATTCTTTGAGGCACCAAATGACCAATAGTGAGAGCCCATCCAGCCCTCTTCTTGCTTTTCACACTTTCCTACAGTGGTCATACCCACCAATGTGGAGCCATGGTCACCAGCACTCTGATGACTCCAGGCCTCCCTTCTCTCCTCAACTCCAAACTCCTATGTGCATGTATTAGCTGGGCATTTACGTTTATACTGGAATAACACACAGGTACCTCAGGTTCTTTATTTCATCTACCAAACCTGATTAGCACTATTTTTTGTTGTTTGTTGTTAGTTGACATTAAGTCCTTTCTGACTTGTGGTGACCCCATGTGTGCAGAGTACTTCTGCTCCATAGTGTTTTCAGGGCTGTGACCTTTCTGAGTAGATTGCCAGGCTTAGCTTTTGAAGTTCCTTTGGGGGGTGGGGGTTTGAACAGTCAACCTTTCAGTTTATAGTTAAGTGCTTAGCCATTAGGACCTACCAAATAACTAAACTAAAAAATCTCAGACTTCTTTCTATTGCTGTTATTGGGAATAGATAGCAGTCCCCAGGTTACAAACGGCCAATTTAGAGACCACTCCTATTTTCTCTTTAACTTTATGCAAAACTTTGCAAAGATTGAACCAACTCCTACCTGTAACAAATTCTTTATCATAATCCAGCTCACTTGCTACATATACAGCTTTTAAATTAACAATCGTATGTACCTGCTCTGACTTAACTACAAATTCAACTTGGAGACACACTTAGGAAGGTCTCTTGTTTGTAAACCAGGGACTGCCCATATACACAGCAAAAATTCAACCATTTCTGCATGTACAATTCAGTGACATTGATTACATTCTTTGAGTTGTGCATTTGTTTTCACCCTCCCTTTCAAAGTTGTTCCTCCCCACTAACATAAACTTACTGCCTGCTAAGGTTCTTATCTAATCTTTTTAGTTGCTGTTGTCACTTTGATTCTGTATAGAGAGGTCTTGAAAGAGCATAATGCTCAAGGCAGACATTTTTTACTAGCTAAGTTAGACTAAAAGAGCTCTGGTGGTTCGGTGGTTAAGGCATTTCAGTGCTAACCAAATGGTTGTTTATTGTTGTCATTATGTGCCGTGCAGTCAGACCAACTCATAGCAGCCCCTCCTTGGGTTTCTGAGGCAGTATCACTACGGAAGTAGATTGCCCAACCTTCCTTCCGAGGAATGGCTCGTGGGTTTGAACCACCAGCCTTCTGGTTAGCAGACAAGTGCATTAGACACTATGCTACCAGAGCAGTTTGAATTAACCAGCTTGCTCTATAGGAGAAAGATGAGGCCTTGGAAATGCCTGTAAAGATTTATAGCCTTGGAAAACCTATAGGGCAGTTCTATTCTGCTGTAAGATCTGTAAGAGTTGGAATCCACTCAGTGTCATTGGGCTTTTTTTTTTTTTTTTTTTTTTTAAGTTAGACTATTGCTTGGTTTTAAGAAGACTTTAGGGGATATTTTTTGTTCAAGGTTTAAATATTTTCTCAGGGCAATAGTTTTGGGAGTTTATTCAGCTTCCATGGCTCCAGAAAGTCTGGAGTCCGTGAGAATTTGAAATTCTATTCTCTCTGCTGTCTTTTAACTGCTCTCATTTCCTCAAAATGCACATTCTGCTTTGAATTCTCTCTCAAAGTCTTGCTTAACTCCTTGATTCTTATTGCCAGCTTTGCACTCTAAGCCACAGCATTGCTTTGCTAGCCTACTAGTCTCTGCTGCCAGGCTCCATCCTCACCAAATCTTCTTTCACACACTATCAAGGGGATTCTTAAACTAGATCATGTTCTGGGTGAAAAATTTGTATTACTTAATGATGGCAGATAGAGCTCAGAAGAAAGTGGCTGGGGGTGCTGGGGAAAACCCCCAGTGTAAGCCCTGACCTTGGGCTCTCAATTAGAGTTTGATGAGTGAGTAAATGATGAGGGTAGGAAAGAGCCTATGGAATGGAAAGAATATGGAACTTGTGAATGTTTCCCAACTCTAGATGGTTACTGTGTGACTTTAGGCAAATGACTAAAACACTCTGATATTCAGATTCTTAATACTGCTTGGCTTAGTTCATGGGATTGTTCATGAGAATTAAATGGGAGAATGTCTAAGAAAGAGCTGTTTAAATTGTGAAGCAGTATGCAAAGGGAAACTATTAACACTTTATCAGTTTGACTAGGAGAGGTCACTGGTGGTTCAGTGGTAGAATTCTTGCCTTCTTTGCAGGGGACCTGCGTTTGATTTGCAGCCAATGTACCTCATTAGTAGCCACCACCCATCTGTCAGTGGAGGCTTGAGTGTTGCTATGGTGCTGACCAGGTTTCAACAGAACTTTCTAGGTTAATGTGGAGTAGGAAGAAAGACCTGGTGATCTATTTCTGAGAATCAGCCAATAGAAGTCCTATGGAACATAACAGTTTGATTTTCAACCAATCATGACGATGTTGCAGGACTGGGCAACATTTTCTTTCATTGTGTATGGAGTTGCCATGGGTTGGAGCCTGATATGATGGGAGGTTAGCAACAATAAGAACATTTTAGCTAGAGTTTGAAGCACTCATTGCCCGACACAAAGGAAGTGTGATCCTGTGCAAGTCACTTTTCCTCTCTGGACTGGAGGCTTCCCATCTACACAATGACAGTTTGGGGCTGCAATATCTCAACTTTCTTCCAGTGCTGGCTCCCTGGGATTTTATGTTCTGATCTGAGGCTCTCTGTGTCCCCAAGGAGACTTGCTTATTAGCTGCTGCAGTCTGCTGTCAAGAGCTGCTTCCCTGATCCTGTCTCTGGATTTAGCCTCACTACCCAGGCTTCTGCTTTCATCTGCTAATAAAGAACGGGAGCTCAGATTTCAATCTGATTCTTTCCTTCTTCCCACCACATATTATACTAGTTTTGATTAACCAACCTAGGTGGTTAACTCTTCTTAAATATAAGATGGGAAAAAATATAATTAAGGAGCATTTGGACCTCATTATGAAAAAAAGCCTTAATTATCCCCAAGGCTGGCTCTGGTACACATTCATCAAAGGGCCCAGCAGCCCCAGATCAAAGCCTGGAGCTGGGTGCTGTGGCCAACTCCTCACTTGTTTCCAAAGCAGTTGTGTTCAAAAGAACAAAAGCTCTGAGTCCACAGCCTAAAAAAAACTCCTGAATCCTCTAGCCTGGTTCCCTAGGGCTCCCCCAGTCACCTCCCAGGGAACAAGAAATAAACTTCAGCATGGAAAATCCTCATGGGAACTGGGTTTTCTCCCTTCCCTGAAAAAGACTTGAGCTTAAGATATTTGAGATGAAGAATGGGAATACAAGCAGTGATTCACCTTGGGAATTCTGAAATTGGAGTTATAGGTCTCAAGCATGCAAGTGAATAAAACAAATGCATAAATGCAAGTAAGTCATACTGACAACCATTAGAAAGCCAGTGAAACTACATGTTACCATTATTTGTGACCATTGTGTTATATATGATGATGGCAGCTACTTCCTGCTCACAAATCTTCAATGACTCACCGTTGTTTACAGAATGATGTTTAGATCCTTCATTCTGGCATTGAAAGGCCCTTCCCAGTTTGTCCCTCATAGACCTTTGCATACTTATTTACCAAAGCCCTGCATTCCAGGCAAACCACTCACTTCACATTCTCTGCCTACTTCCCATGATTTCAGGACTCCCTGCATTATTCACACTTCTTTTCCTATAAAACTACTTCCTTTGACCTTCCCCTTTTTCCATCAATCAGATTCTTCCCTGTCCACAACAATTCTCTTTACGTGTCTCTTGTAGAGCTCATTCATCTATTCAGCACACTTTTGGAGAGAGAATTCTATTATGAACTGGGTCCTTTTCAAGAGCTTTTGGACAAAGAGAAGAGAGAGAATTTGCCCTATGGTGGAGGAGTTCATACTGTAGTGCAGAAGGCAGACATGTATTCAAATAGTTGTAAAAACAAACTTGCTGCCATTGAGTCCATTCTTACTCATAGTGACCCCCTTTGGGTTTCAAAGGCAGTAAATCTTTATGGAAGTAGATTGTCTAGTCTTCCTTCCCAGGAGTGGCTGGTGGGTTTGAACTGCCAGCCTTCTGGTTAGCAGTCAAATGCCTTAGGCAATACACTACCAGAGCTCCTTAGTTGCAATACAGTATGACAGATATCACCAGTCTTGTCCAGAAATATAACATGAACCACAAGTAGAATTTAAAATTTTCTAGTAGTCACATTTTAAAATAGTAGAAAAGAGATAGCCAAAATTAATTTTAATAACAAATTTATTTAGCTCAATAAATCCAGAATATTATCACTTCAACATGTGGCACTGGAAACATTTTGAGTGCACAAGAGTCATGTGCATTGGCAAGGGGCTATTGTATCTGACTATGCAGATACAAAGCATATATAACCACGAAGAGATCACAGAGAAGGAAGCAACACAGTTAGCCTAGGGAGTCAGGAAGGCTTCACAGGGTCTTGATGGATGAAAAGTATTCATCTGTGGAGAAAGGAAGAGGTACGTTCCATACAAAAGGATAATAAGCCCAAGGAAAGGCACCGAGGAGGAAAGAGCATGATGTGTCCAGGAGACATAAGAAGCACAAGGTGGTGCAAGGTAGAGTGTCTGGCACTCTGACTCATGGCAACCCCATGTGTGATAGAGCAGAACTGTGTTCATAGGCTTTTTAATTGCTGAGTTTTTAGAAGTAGCTTGCCAGGCCTTTCTTCTGAGGTACATGGTAAGGAATAGAAAAACTAAGCTTGGCTTCTGATCCAGGCTCTACTTCTGCCTGGGGTAAGTCATTAACCTCAGTTTTCTCATCTGTAAAGCTGGAACAGGTGATTCAAATGCTGCTTGCCAGTACTGACATTCATACACTCTACAATTCAATTCCTATAACTATGTGAAGGCATTGCAGGAATCCAAAATCTGGCCCCTGTCTCCCAGCTGACTAGATCTCCACAAGTTAAGGAATGCCAAGAAATGCCCATTGCTACCAGAAATTGGAAGAGACCAGAATGCCTCTTCCCCTGTAGCCTTCAGGGAGAACATGGCCCTGTAGACACCCTGATTTTGTGCTATGAGTCTCCAGAACTGTAAGACGATAAATTTCTGTGGTTTAGCAAGCCACCCACAACTTGTGATGTTTTGTTATTTGGTTGTTGTTGTTGTTATGTGCCGTCGAGTCGAACCCGACTCATAGCGACCCCTCCTTGGGTTTCCGAGGCAGTATCACTACAGAAGTAGATTGCCCCATCTTCCTTCCGAGGAGTG
>NW_006921623.1:8461831-8464902 GCF_000298275.1 Orycteropus afer afer | reverse complement strand
TTAGTTGATAATTACATGTTGGAACATCTGCTCTGATTTGTTTTATTCTTTCTATTTTGGAAATTTGGAATACACTGAAGTTTTGCCTTCTGAAATTGCCGGCCTGGCTCTTAGAGTGTGAGCAGCCCTCCTGCTTGGCGGCACCTGGCTCGGCCCACGGCCCAGCTCCCAGGGAAAAACACAGCTCTCTTGCCTGAAATAGCAGTGCTTTTGCCCCTCAACTCCTATCCTGGCCTTTATGACCTCCTGTTCTGTTGTGACTCCTATCAGCCTCCATTTATCCCACTTGTCTCTGATGAAAGAAGATCCAGGGGTCTGAGAAGTGTGCAAACCTAGCAGAGCAGAACCTGTAGCCAGGTTGGGGATGTGATGTGGAAAAGCCCAGTGTGTTGGGCTCATAACTACCCCCAGGCAGTTTTCAGCTACTTGGATGGTTTCCTTCTGTGAATGCCTGGACGTTTTCTGTCTCCCATGAAAGAGGGTAGTGCCACCCTGTCCAGCATAGGCTTGTGATTTTTGAGAAGTTGGGGGTTGCTCAAGTTTGCTCATGACAGACTATTGGCATCTAAAACCATCATATCTTCCAACTCCCAGTTGCTGCCATTCGTGAGTGACTGCACAGATAAGTAAGGAGCCTGGAGGTGTTACTGACAGACACTCAGCAGGGCTGAGGACTTGCATGCATATTGTCATCTAGTCATCCAATTAACATTTCTGGGAAGCCTAGGCAATACTAGGGGCTTGGTGTGTGGGGTGGGGAAAGGGTCCTCAAAGTGAATCAGACACAGACTCAGCTCTCAAGAAGCTCATGATGCTGCTGTCCACTCCAATCCTTCTTTTTTTTTTTGCCACCAGAATGACCTACTAAAATTGAAAACACAAAATTATTATGTTATTCACTTACTTGAAAACCCTTCAATAGCTCCCCATTGCCTGTCCACTCTGCCTGGATCACCCGTCTTTCCTCTTCCCTTTACCCATTCACCTGAATAAATCCAACTTGTCTCTCAGCTTTTAACTTACATGGGAATTTCTCCAGTGTCCTTCTCCAAACCTCTCAAACTTCCAAGAGTTTAGGTGCATGCTCCCACAGCATCCTGTGATATGAATCGTATTTCATCGACACTTCCTGCTTAGTTATCCTGTCTTCTGGCGATGTTGAAAGCCTGTTGAGGACAGGCAGTATGCTTTGCTTGTTGTACTATCTCAGGCAACTAGTACAGTGCCTGCCAGATAGTGATGTTCTACAGATAATTGTTGGATACGTTTTTGAAAGACTGAGTAAATGAATGAACAGATGAATAAATGTTAAATTTATGAGGGAGATGACATTTCACAAATAATGTATTATTGGAAAGTGCTACGGTGTGTGCTTCAGACAGGATAGAGTATGCTGTGCTGCAGTAATAATTCCCAAATCTTTCTGGTTTATAAAAGTTAAAAGGTTGTTTCTTGCTCCCACTATGTTTCTATTAAGGATCAGCAAGGGTATTCTGCTCCATGATATCCTCACCCAGGAAACCAAGGCTAAAGAATGCTTCTTCTCTGTGTTTCCAAGACAGCTGAACCAGGAGAAAGAGGACCTAATGAATAGGGCACTGTCTGTAAAAGTTCCCCCTCTAAAATGCTATGCACAATTTCTGCTCTTATATTATTGGCCAAAGCAAGTTACGTGACTGCACTTAATTTCAAATGAGCCAAGGAAGTGACATCTAACCATGGATCCAGAAGAACAAATGGAAATATTTGGTGAACAGCACTAATGTTCCTCACAGGAAAATTGGGAAGAGAGTCCTGTCAATATGAAGTAAGGTTTTAAGAAGAAGCTGACATCATTGAGTTTCTGCTTATGGTGATGGAAAATTTGGCAATGATTGTTGGTGATGGGTATGCCACATGAGTCATATAATTGGTGTTACTAAACTATACACAGGAGCTCTGGTAGCACAGTGCCTAAGGCACTTGACTGCTAACCAGAAGGTTGGCAGTTCAAACCCACCAGCCACTCCTTGAAAGGAAGATGGGGCAATCTACTTCTGTAGTGATACCACATGGGAAACCCAAGGAGGGGTTGCTAAGAGTCAGGTCCGACTCGATGGCACATAACAACAACAACAAATTCCTATAGCTAGAGAATTGCCTTATTCAGACAACTAAGATAGGGTCTTATCTCATAGGGAGTTTGCAGTCTAGTAAGGAAGATAAATCCTGAATGTGTACAAATATCTATAAAATGTGCATGGGTGTGAGGTGCACAATGAAAAGTAGAAAGAAGTAAGATACATTGCTTCCTTTTGGATGCTTATTGTTCATGGAGATGAGTAGGTTTTCAAAAGGGAGAATTAAGATTGCAAGTGTTTGTAAGTAGAGGACTCAGCACAGACAAGGCCATGGAAGTGGGCATTTGCAAGGAAAAATGAAAGAAATAACCTTCAGGCTGCCCAGCATCCTGAGTTATCAGGGCTATAAAGCACAGGGGAAGAATAAGACACCTCCAGAAATTGGGCATTTTCAGAAATGATGGTTGAAAGATAGGAGAGCAGCATCATTTTCTTTTCACTGATATCTTCTCTGAAGCTTACTTCACACTAGAGTGCAATGATCTTTGGAAGGCTTATGGCAGGTGCACCTTGCTCTTCATATCCTGCAAAAATTCTCAGCTCAAAGGGGAATGTAGTCTGCTAGTCTGAAGCACCCCCCCAACACCCTATGTATCACCCTGACTTCACCCATGGATTTACAATCTTGGGGACTGCCTCTGATTTCTTAGTAATGAGCAGACCCACTCCAGCAGAGGTTGGAGATACTGAATTCTGAAACAAAGCCTCATCTGAAGTCTAACCTCTGTGGAGAGGTTCCTCAGCCTTGCTGGACTCAGGGCACCATTTGCTGGGATCTAGGGAGCAGTAGGATGGCCTCTTCCTTCTTCCTAGTCTGTCTCAGTCTGTAAACTGGGCTGATACCTGTGCACCATGTGCATCCCACTGGGTTTTAAACACCAGTGGCTCAGCCTCAAAACTCACATCAACACGTCACCACGGTAGGACAAACCAACAGACAAGTTTGTCTCC
>NW_006921623.1:8454753-8460030 GCF_000298275.1 Orycteropus afer afer | reverse complement strand
GGCCCTAGGTAATTATACCCATGGCCAGATCTGCTTTTCAAGCAGGTCATTCTCATATTTGTGCAGAGAACAAATATGGGTAAGACAGAGTAAAACCAAGAATGTTAATTAGGGAGGGTACTCTGACAGGTCAAATGAGAGATGATGAGGGTCTGTAGCAGGGTGGTGATAGCAGAGAGGGAGAGGAAAGAGCAGGTAAGATTGGCAAGATCTAGCAACTGATTACTTTGGGAGCAGGTTGCATCCCTGATGTTCTGGCCTTTGGTTTAGGTATTGGTTAAGTGAAATTGCAAACACAGAAGTAGGAACGAGTTTGGGAAGAATGACTATGTTGTGGAACATTCACATGAAGATATCCAGGATGCATTTGGAACAAAAATCTGAAACTTAGGCACTGAAAAAGCGGATTTGAGATTGAGCAGCAGCAAACAGAATATAGAGGAGCCCATGTGAGTCAAATGCAGGGACAGTCACCTAACATAGCCTTTAGGCAGGGAGTTGGGAAGAGAGCTAGAATAATAGTTGAGAGGAATTTATATCAACATAGGGGAGATGATGTTGAACATGACATCCAAGGGGCAAAGGGAAGATGGAGAGTTAGGGAAGGAAAGTAAGAACTGATAAAAAGATCAAAATCTGATGAATTAACAATCTGGTATGAAAAAGGGAGCTCTGGTGGCGTAGTGCCTAAGGCATTTGACTGCTAACCAGAAGGCTGGCAGTTCAAACCCACCAACCACTCCTCAGAAGGAAGGTTAGGCAATCTACTTCCATAGTGACACTGCCTAGGAAACCCAAGGAGGGGTCACTATGAGTGGGATCTGACTTGATGGCAGTGGGTTTGTGTTTTTGTGGGAATGAGAAAATGTCAAGAAGAGTGGTTCAATTCTAGGACTATGAGAACATAGTCCTAGAGTAAAACCCAAGGAAAGATGCAGAAGCCAAAAGGAGTTGCCCAAAAGTGAATCAATGAGGGAACAGTGGTTTTCACATTCTTTTTAGTCACAGAACCTCCTCTTATAATCATATCTTAGAAAAAACCAAACCCACTGCCGTCAAGTCAATTCCAACTCATAGAGACCCCTATATTGGCTTTCCAAAGCAGTAATTCTTTACAGAAACACGTTGACCCATGTTACAGTAGACCAATATTTTAAACAAATACAAGTAGAGCAGCTCTGATTGAAGTCAATTTCAGGCCGCAAACTTATTAACTGGTTCCTAGCTTTCCTCCCCTTCTCTGAAACACCAAAAAAAAAAAAAAAAAAATCCAGTTGCCATAAAGTCATCTCTGACACATGGCAACCCCATGGATGTCAGGGTAGAGTTGAGTTCCAGAGTTTTCAATGGTTGCTTTTTTGGAAGTGGATTGCCAGGTCTTTCTCCCAAAACACCTCTGGGTGGATTTGATCCTCTAATCTTTAGGTTAACGGCTGAGTGTGTTAACCATTTGCACTACCCAGGGAGGCCCCTAAAACACAGAAAAATGGAACACCACCCGTGGGGTGTAAAGAACAATGAGCTGTATGCAGCGAATGGAACACACACTGTATGCAGCTGAAAATCTCGAGCTTCCCAGCCCCCTTCCACTTCTAACTACTTTATGATGTGAGCATGTTGCTTTGCCTCATCTCTGTGTGTAAGAGTGAGGGGGTGGGACAAGATGATCCCGATGGCTCCTTTCTGCACTAACATTCTATGGGAAAGCAAAGGCCATAAATACTGCTGGATAGGGCAGTCAGTGCTGCTGGGCCCCTCGTTCCCCCAATGCCATTTATCCCTCTGCCCACCCTGCTTTCAAAGCTTTAGAAAACACTCTACTTTTAAAGAACTGCCCTTATTACCTCTAACAATAGCATTTTTACCAGTCTGGTCATATTTTTGTCTTCCTTGCCCAATGACTATATTTTCCAAGAAAATAAGCTCCTTCAAAATGCACTGCCCTCTGCCAAGCAGGGGAGTGCCACATTATCTGGTGGTGGGCGCCGGCATTTACGAGGAAATTATTTTCTTTCATCTGTCCAAGTAAATCTTTTCCCAACACTTGTAAAGCTGATTGCTGCCAATTTCCAACTGGAGAAACACAGCCATTTAGAGGGGGAGACATTAATAACTAGAAGATACTTACAACATTTAAAACGGAGCTTGGCTTTTCCTTTTTTTCTGGCTTTTAGTTTTGTGTATTTCCTTTTTTTTTCAGTGTTCCACTAGCACTTCTGTTTGGGAGGAGGGAAATGGAATATCTGTATGCTGTGTGTGTGTGTTATGTATTTAATACATAACACACACATATAGTGTACGTATGTTGAGATGTGTATGTATATATAGATGTATAACACATAAAGCAACAATGTACATAGTATGTACATGTAACATATAAGCAACTTTTGCATATGAGGAGGGAAAAGGAGAGAAAGAGAGCCCTCCCTTTGAGCTCATTTCCCTTCTTCACTGTCCAGACATGAAAGGCAGCAAAGCAGGGGTGTGCTAAGCTCCCATCCTGGCCTCTGCACTGATTCTCCATATCGTTTTGGCCAGGCAATGCCACTTTTACCTCTTGGAACTCAGGAATGGGAGAAGGGGAAAAAAAGAAATAAAACATTTCCTTCAAAGAGCGTAGCCGCGGGAATCGCAGAACTAACAGCAAATAATGATTCCCTCCTCTGCTTTTTAAGTAAATACCGCAGCACAACAAGCTATTGGGCAGGACAGGTGCAAAATAATAGACTCTTTTCCTGGCCTCCCAGCCCTCACGGGGCCACTGCTAACTGCATCAGGTACTCAATTTTCTTTTGTTATTTAAAAATGTGTTTGCGGATTCCTGGGGGGCGGGGGAGGAGGGGGCGAGCCTTGTTCCAGAATCACCAGAGGACAGCTTAATTTGTATTTTTGCTTTATTAATGGAAATCTACCTGCCGGCCCCCAGGATTTGTCTACCCCGGAGGCTTTTAATGCGTCTGTCCAATGCAATGGGACATGGGGAAGAAAACCTCTCTAATCAGGAAACGGCATCTAACCTAGAGAACAGGACATCCGGGACACCCAGCCCAGATGGTAGAAGGGGATTGCCTCCCAGCCACTTTGGAACAACTGAACAACCCTTGGAGCTCCCTAGCCTCAGGTTTCTCTCTCATTATGGGGAGCATAATGCGCATGTTGTTTATTTCAAGGAGCTAATGGTTCAGTTGGGAGCACTGGTGGCTTAGTGCCTAAGGCATTTGACTGCTAACCAGTAGGCTGGAGGTTCAAGCCCCCCAGCCACTCTTGGGAAGGAAGACTGAGCAATCTATTTCTGTAGTAATACCACCTCGGAAAACCAAGGAGGGCTTGCTATGGATTGGGACCAACTCGATGGCAATGAGTTTTTCTTTCCTTTTTTTTTTAAACGGTGCATGCAGTTACTTTACTCTCAGATAGCCTTGAAATATCATAGTGTCATAAGAGAATGAAAAGGCCCAAGAGGTCAAGAAAAATAGGTGTTATTATTAATAACATTTTCATTCAATTTCATATAATTAATCCTTCCTCCTTGTCTATTTCGAAAGCAGTTCATCACTTTTGATAAAACCAGACACATGTACAGAAACATCTGGCTGGGCGGGCCTGAGAGCCCATCTCATTCAGGCCTCACTTCAAGACTGGGTAACAGTGTGATGGGGTCAGATCTTTTTTTCATGCATCCCTCTCTCCTTATGAAAGAGAACAAAACATCTAAATAGAAAACCTGGAGCCACGAGCAAACACTACTGAAAATACTGTATTATTCTTATTAATTGCAAAATATGTGGCTACCCTCCTACCTGTCCAACTCCTGTCCTATAAAATAAGAGCTATTTATACAAGCCAAGGAGGGAAATATGAGGTGCTAAAGAGTGTTCTCCTTCACACCCTTATTCTTGGCCTTGCCTCCTCTCCTTGGCCTTTCTTGTTAAAACTGCATGAACAATCCTCAGTGAGGCAAACAGCATAGATCTACAAACAGGAAATGTTTTTAAGTTTAAGAAGAAAGAAGAAGGTTTTGAAATTTGGGTGTGATGTAGTATTATTCAAGTCTTTTCTTACTCTTTATATAGCCCAGGATGAATTAGAGAAATTTTGAGGGGCTAGAGAAGTCTTTCCCTAAGTCTGACTTGAATGCTCTAAGATTTGCCTCTTGGAATATTGTTCCCTAGAAATCCAAGCTTTCTAGGAGAAGGAGGAAGCCCATATCAAGGGAAGTAAGGAGTTGGGAGGGACCAGGAGCCTGGCTAAAACTCTCCATGGACACCACTCCACTAGCTGGGCAGGTCTCTTGGGGTGGAAGAACTGCTGAGATGAGGTGAGCCATAAAGCCTTGGAGACTAAGGACAGCCATGGAGACAGGCTGGGGAAACACAGTGCACCCAGGCAGCTGAGGTTTCCCAGATTGATCTCCTCCAGTTATGCCTGTGACCAATGCTTTCTTTGCTCCTTGAAGGGTTTCCTAGAGAAAGAGATCCTATGCTATCTGGAAATTCAAATTCAGGTCCATAAACTTTGCTCAGTTTTTCTTTCCCTTTTTTCTTTACTTCTCACCTTCCTACTTTGTGTGAATAATACATTTTGATGAATAATATATTGATTAGCTTTTGCTAATAACACTGCCCAAATTGGATTAGCAAATTAGCAGTAACTAAGGAATTTAACTCAAAGATCAGAGACATTTTGATGGATGTCTCAGGAACAGCGTAAGGCATGACCAGTGTCAGGCCAAATGGCACTGTGGTTAAGGACTCTGGGCATCTGGAAGCAACCGGACGTTGGGTGCTGATGGGATAGAGAGGAACAGTGAAGAAGACACTTGCCTATCTGTGTGATAGACACAGAAGCCAGTCAACTTGGGATTTGGCCACCTCTCGCAGGGATGCGAGGCCTTCTTTGACCCTTGGCCACAGAATTATGGAAGTATCTCCCCAGAGATGTAGGCTTGGCTGCCCAGAACCAAGTTATCATAGATCTGTTTGTTAAGTTGTTTTTAAGAGTCTCACTGGATTGTCTGGTTTTCCTTAAAGGGTTCCTTCCCCAAAGAATGTACCTATAAAGGTCCTAAACTCATCTTGGCCCTCCTCAGTTCCCTGCCTGTGTCTTATAAGGCTGTACATGTTGTTGTTGTTAGGTGCTCCAACTCACAGTGACGCTATGTACAACAGAATGAAACACTGCCCAGTTGTGTGCCACCCTCACAGTACTTGCTATACTTGAACCCATCATTGCACTGTGTCAATCCATCTCATTGAAAGTCTTCCCCTTCTTCTCTCT